>NC_089844.1:72361990-72684223 GCF_035609145.1 Eleutherodactylus coqui | reverse complement strand
AGAAACAGCACCTCAGCTAATCAAAACCGGCGCTCGATGAACCAATCACAGCCATTCAAATAGACCTTTCGTTCTGTTATTATCCTCTGCTCATCACAGTAAAATGCCCCCTGCACACGGGCAGAAATTCTGCGGCGGGATTTCCTGCAGAATTTCTGCCCTTGGACGCCTGCATAGGATTGCATTGCAAAACGCAATCCTATGCAGACGGCCGCGATTTGTCCGCGTGAAAACACACGCGCAAAACAAATCGCCGCATGTTCTATTTCTCGCAGAGGCCCGCACAGAAATGTCTCTCCCGGTGCCCGGCTCCGCTCTGCACACGCGCCGGCTGTCCGGCAGCCGGCACATCAGAGAGCCGGAGCCGCGGGAGAGGTGAGCGCCGCACTGGTCCCTGCAGGGGCTCGGGTCGGGTCCCGCTGCAAGAATTCTCGCAGGGGATCCGACCCGGCCGTGTGCTGGAGGCCAAAGTTTGCTCACATATTGCAGAACTACTGCAGATTTTCAGCAGTGAAGAATCTGCTGCAGTAGTCTGTCTGCGTAGTGTGGCACAAGCGCAGTTACACTGAACAACGTCTCCAGCAGGTGGAGCTGGAGGCATCACAAAGTACTGAATGGGCAGGTTTCATCTATGATGGGCAGAGATGAGGCCGGACCGCAGGCACAGTGGAGAACACCCATCGGACATTGCTACTTTCATTAGCATATAGGACGTGACCCAAAGACCTAAAAAGGTACCATTAAAGTCTTCCTATCATCTAAGTGCTGTACATACTGAACTGAACCAAAGGACACTTGAAAAGTATAACTTACCGTCCAGGACCGGTCCACTGCGGTCATTGGTAACTGCCTTCTTAAGCCTTCTACCTTTGTGAATATCCGACAATAGCGCATTTCGCCCAGACTGCGCAGATTTGCTGAGAGCAGGCTTTTCTGTATTTGCCTGCAAAAAACACACAATAAAAAAGATAATGAAAAGTATGAATAAAATACATCATACAATGTGAACATTAAGGCCTACGCCCACGGCCGTGACGGACTCCGCCAGCGTAATGTCGCAGCGGAGTCCGTCACAGCGCCTCCCAAAGACCCCATACTCACCTCTCAGGATCCGCTGGTCGAGTCCCGTCCGGTGAGCCTACGCGCATGCGCAGTACAGCACATGACGTGCCGGCAGTGGGTGATGACGCTGCTGGCGGTGGGCAGTGATGCGTAATCACGAGACACTTTTGCTGCGCTCACAGCGGACGTATTGCGTGATGGCCGGCTTCCATTGACTACAATGAAAGCCGGCCGCATGTTTATCTGCAGCAATTAGAACATGCCACGATTTCTTTCACGCTGTGGAATTCCGCAGCGTAAACATTGAGCTATTAGGTTCAATAGAACCTAATAGCTGCAGGATAATCCCGGCAAGAATCCGGATTAAAACGTGGCAGAAATCCGGCCGCGGGCATTAGCCCTAACACTATTACTACAGTCATACTGGTATCAGGAGTCCCCTCTCCAACGAAAAAAACAAAAAAACTTTGCTTCTAATGTAATTTATCACATGACATTTACGGTTCGATAGACTGCGACTTCCAATATCCAATATCATGTTACAAATGACTTTCCTGATTTGTAACACTCATCACTCACGTTTGATAACACTGAGATAAATAAATTTGATAATCGATGAAAACAGAAACTCAAAAAGTTTTGTTACATCAGAAGTGTTTTCCCCATCAGAGGTGATCAGTGTAGCCCCCTTTGTCATTGGACACACATGAAGCTTGTAGTCAAGTTCCTGCCATACACGTTGTAGCTAGAGATGAGCGAGTATACTCGCTAAGGCACATTACTCGAGCGAGTAGTGCCTTAGCCGAGTATCTCCCCTCTCGTCTCTAAAGATTCGGGGGCCGGCGCGGGTGACAGGTGAGTTGCGGCGGGGAGCGGGGGGGAGAGAGGGAGAGAGAGATCTCCCCTCCGTTCCTCCCCGCTCTTCCCCGCTGCTCCCCGCCCCCCGCCGGCCCCCGAATCTTTAGAGATGAGCGGGGAGATACTCGGCTAAGGCACTACTCGCTCGAGTAATGTGCCTTAGGCAGTATACTCGCTCATCTCTAGTTGTAGCGTATCACGATTGACTGATGCAATTTCTTCTGTGATGCGTAGTTATAGATCCTGCATGGTGGTTGGTAAGGAGGCATGTAGACTCCATCTTTAACACTTTACTAGAAACAAAAAAAATCACAAGGTGTAAGGTCTGAGGAACGTGGAGGTCAAGGAAGAAGTTCTCTATTTCCTTGTGAAAAACGAGGGGGAAGAGGGTGACTTGTTCTGTTGGAAGATGAAATCTGGGATTTCCTGTCCTGGCTGCGGCAGAAGCCATATCTGTAGCATCCAGTTACGAAATCCCCGGGATTGTTTCCTCATGGAAAAAGAAGGGGCCGTGCACTTCTCTACAGGTTATAGTGCGAAACACTTGGCGGGGTCGCGCATACGCTCCATGTAGACAGGTGGTTTTCCATCCACAGATTGTGACATTATGTTTGTTGCCCGAAAGGTAGAAGACGGCTTCATCACTAAACACTAAAGTCTCCATAAAACCATTATTTCTATTAGAGTTTGCATACTCTTGCAGGAAGAACGTTGCATCGCTTTGTCGTCCGGTTTCAGGGTCTGTAACAAGTGCAATCAGTAGCGATAACATCACAAACATTTGCATAGACTCAGTCGGCGGCGGGATGTCCAATGCTCTGCTTGCTCTGACGGTGGATTTCTGAGGACTTCATGTGAAACTTGCACTGACACGCACCACTGTTTCCACACTTACTGGTGGACGGCCAGATGATTCACTCTTACAGATGCAACCTTTTTTCTTAAGATTGGAGTACCACCCAACTCTATTCGAAAATGACGTTGCACACTAATATCAGGTCAAAAAATCAAGGTCAAAAATTCTCTCCTGTCTTCGGTGGCAGCCATTCTGACTCATATTTCCCTAGCAACGACTACGGCAGAATAAATCTTTTTGGACCTATTTTGGCAAACCTGTCTAATTGTGGTTGCCCACAGAAACCAATCACAGCGCAACGTTCATTTTACTTCAGCAGCTTGAGAAATGAAAGTTGTGCTTTGAATGGTTGCGATAGGCAATAAGGACATCTTACTGGTAGCCAGTTTTGCTCAATTTTTGAGTTTCTGTTTCCATCGATATCAAATATATGAATCTGGGTGTCAGTAAATGTGAGATATGGGGGCTTCAAATCAGGAAGAGCATTTGTAATAACCCAGTATAGCTGACATAACTATAAACGTGATGGGGAAAAACGTGTCGGCTTTATGGCCCACTGTGAGGATTGGAACGAGAATTGGGCAATGAGTGCAGAGATATCCGGTCATGGCCAAGTAGTGTTGTCAGTTGTCCGTGAATTCACGAGCGTTCCATCAAAAGGGATTATTGTTATTTATGTAACAAATATAGATGCTCATTAGTGTTGAGTGAACTGAACCAGTAGAACCCTGTTTTGGAACGAATTTTGCTAAAAGTTTGGGTCAGAACAAACGTCAACTGAGCTTTTGGCAAAGTTCTACCCAAAAGAGGGTTCAACTGGTTGAGTTCGCTCAACACTAGTCCTGAACACTGGTGTATAACACTGTCTAGGGCCGGTTTCACACAGCTGAGAATCTCACGCGAGTTTGGTGTGTTGCGAGAAAACTCAGACGAATATGAACTCCGCTATTTTGAATGGGGTCATATGTCCTGCATGTCCTATCTTTTAGCCTAGGGTCACACGGGGCGGATTGCCGTCGGAAATCTCGCGGTTTGGCCGCAGCAAAAACCGCGAGATCTCCGCCGGCAGAGCCGCCGCGGTTTAAGCCGCGGCGGCTTTGAAGCGGTCCGGCCGCTTGCTCTTCCGTTGCGGTCGGCGCTCCCATAGAGGAGAGCGCGGCCGCAGCGGAATGAAAAAAAGAATGAGCATGCTGCTTCTTTTGAAACCGCGGCTGCGGCCGCCGCAGCCGCGGTCTCAACCGGATTTACCGCAGCGGATTAGCCGTCCCGTGTGGACGAGATTTCTGAGAAATCTCATCCACATGGCTGGCTAATCCCGGGCTTAGCGGCCGCGGGCGGTTTTGCCGCGGGCGGATCTGCTGCGGCAAAACCGCGGCAAATCCGCCCTGTGTGACCCCAGCCTAAGCGTTTCTTGGAACGCATTGGCCATTGTTTTCAATAGAACAGTGTGATACGATGTTTCCCATTGAAAGCAATAAGAAACATTTACCAATCCTCCCAACGCTCCTGAAAGCCGTGCCGGAGCGTCACTACTTCCCAGAAGTGATGGGAGGCGTTTTCGCCACAAAACCGCCTCGCATCCGCAAGAAAATGCACGTTGACGAGCGCGATTTTGAGCTGGCTTTCTCGTCCTGAGATCACGCTTGCCCGTGTGTAGGAAGACTAAGAGCCATATAACCCTGTAAAAGGCTTTCTACACACAAGCGAGTGCGATATTGGGCCGTAAAATTCAGCCCAATATTGTGAAGGTGCGAAGTATCCACGGATGCAAGGCGTTTTCCCGTCAACAACGCCTCCCATCACTTCTGGGAAGTTGCGATCCTCCCGCGCAGCTTATGTATATGACTCCATTCAAAACAATAGGGTTCCTAGTTGTGCGACATTTGTTTGTCTCTCAACGCACAAAACCAACGCAATTTTCTCAGCCATGTGAAAGTGGCCTAACACTCTCAGACTGTTATACAGTGCTTGTATGATACGGATGATGCTTTTTTACACCTGCTGCATCGTGGACGAAAATCACATCAATGGAGAATACCCGCGATCGAGTCCCGAGCTCTATTAACATTTTCTTCTCCATTCGCACATGCTTATCGCGTGAAAAATACGCTGCAGCATGAAATTCTGTCAATCTGCAGAACTCCTCGGAATGACTTCTAATACATAAGTAGAGCCAGCTGTCTTCTTTTCCAAGTACTGGACACAGGTAAATTCCCTCCCCCTCAGTTTTTTTTCAGCTCCCATAGGAGTCTATGGTTGCTTCCAGCACATTTTGTCAAAAGATAGGTCAAGGCTAGAGATGAGCGAGCATGCTCGGATAAAGCAGTTACTCGAGCGAGCATCGCTCTTCTCGAGTAACTGCTTACTGGTCTGAGCAGGCTTGGGGGGGCGGCGAGGTGCGGGGGTGAGCGGGGGGAGAGAGATCTCTCTCTCTACCCCCCGCTAACACCCACCACCCCCCAAGATGCTCGCTCGAGTAACTGCTTTATCCGAGCATGCTCGCTCATCTCTAGTCAAGACCTATCTTTTGACGCAGCGTGAAAAATCGGGGACCAAAACAGTCGCCGATTTCACATTTTGACGATGCGATTTTCTTCATGCGCCCTGAAAATCACCCATGTGAATGCAAAAGAATCCAATGCTTTACACGGTCGCAATTTTTGGCCGATGTTTTATCACGGCTAAATAGTTGCGTAAAATCGCCCAGGTGAATGAAGCCTGAAACGGTGTTTTACAGCAGTTTTAGGGGTTTTGGGGAACTTCCAGTTCAGGTCGAACTAATTTGGACTGAACAAAACTTTTTACAAAAATTTCACAAATCGTCTGAACCAAACTTTTCAAAAGCAATCAGATATTTCACCATAGCACTTCTTGTCTTTACTTTAACGTTTCTCCTAAAGGCCTGGTGACACTGAAGTGCAGCCATGAAGCACATTCATACCAAGTGTCCTTTTTTGACAACTTTTTGCTCTCACAAAATATTGCACAAATAAAAGAGAATTTTGGACCCCGTTCCCTCTCATGAAATGCCTTCTACAATATCTGACTAGCGTGACTTGGAAAAGGCTCGGGTACAATATGCTGCACATGCTTTATATGTTTGATGATTTTTTTGACATTTCAGACTAAACCTCCAAACGGAAAATTGTCAGACACAGAGAAAATATGCAGTAATTGGCAGCTGGATGCCTTTAACGTTTTATAAACTACCTCCATAAAACTATTTAGGTATTGTAAGACTTTACGTACTCTATGAGGGCTTCTTCACATGAACGTGTTTGCGCACATTATGTGTAAACACAGAGAATAGAATCCTTTGATTTCAATAGGTTCGTTCTCATAAGCTCCTTTGCATAAATGTGACCCGCTCTATTTCCCAGCATTTTGCACAGCGTAACTGCCATAGAAGTCTATGGCAGGTTTGAAAATACGCGAGACGGGCGTGACACTGCGCAAAACGCAGGAAAAAAGGTACAGACAGACCTTATTAGGCCTTAATAGCCATTAAATTCCACAAACATGATGTATCACGCATGTGTGTGAATTGGCCCTGTATGCACAAAAATTGCAGTAATATGCGCGACACCCTGATTATGGTCCTCTCCAAACCTCGCTCATGTGCAAATACGCTGCAACTTCCACATAGGCTCCTGTGAAGCCGCGCTGATACTGGCAAGTCATAAGGCACTCTATAGAGCCCGTAGGGACAGGCGTGCTGCCAGACAGGTCCCATGCACATGGTAGCAACATATGTATAAGCCCTTATGTACCTCTGTGTGTTTTAATGGCACATGGCCAAGAATCATCATCGGCTCGTTGGCTTCTCGTTGCGTTTAAACACTGATCGCTCATAGGAATGTGAAACACTGAACATTAAGTCAACGAGAAGTTCACGATTCTCAACGATGATTTGCCTGTCTAAACAGGCTGCCAAAGCGCAAACCAGCTGGTGTGGGGCAAACGAGAATCACGTGGTTGTCCTTAGGTATAAATAGAGCATTAGGGCTCCTTCACACAGGCGCTGCGATTTATGGCCATCCGCATCATGGCCACAGCGTGGCCAAAAATCGCATGAATGAGTGACAGCTGTGACCAACTGCTACATCTCCTGTTATAACACCCGTTCAGATGGCTGTGCCTGCGGTGCATATGCCGCAGGCCAAGATTCCATCGGGCGGGGGGAGAGAGTTTAGCTCTGCTAAACTGCCTCCCCCTCTCCTCCGCTTGCTGGCTGTCGGCAATGGGAGGCGGGGGACGGGAGCTTAGCGAAGCTGTCGTGCTAGTCTCCCGCCCCCTCCCTTTGCCAGCTGACGGCAAGGGGCGGATAGGGGGAGGCAGTTTATCAGAGACGATGCTAAACTTACTCCCTCCCTTTTACGGCAGCTCTCATAGGCTTCCATAGGACCTATCTTTTCCGGCTGGCATAAAAGCGGCCAGTCGGAATGCTCACCGTATGCACTATCTTTTCCGGCTGGGCGATTTTACAAATAGATTGGAATCCAATGCATCAGATGGTCGCGATTTTCGGCCAACGTCTTATCGCAGCAAAATTGCCGCGATAAGACACTCGTGTGAAGGCAGACTTAACCATGAATATCCTCTAAAACTTCATGACATTGATGGCATCGGAGTTCTAACTAGAGAGGAGAGTTGGCTCAGGCTAGAAGAAAAGCCCCCTGCCACAGCTTCATCGTCCCGCATATCAAGACAGTAAATATTACAGTGCTACAATAATACTGATTAGAATCATTTCTAGAGTAAAACCTCTCCAAAAGACTGCATCCAGACAAATTCCCCGTAACAGATTTTCGGTTCCATCATAGACTATCCATACCAGCCATCTTCACTGAGGACCACCCCTAGAAGGCCACTTTTGGGTGGTCATCTCAAAGAGGTTTCACTGTGTTTACTGGTTGGAAATGCTCTTTAAATACTTACTAGTGCTAGTGTAGGAGGAGGAGGTGGTGGGGGAGGGGGGACAGGCATCTTTAAATGGGTTTACTGTGCCGTCTCCAGGACCTTCCGTCTCCAGGACCTGCAAATAAGGAGAAAATGTAGTTAAATACACCAATGCAGCATTATAATTTTTATTTCATAAACTGTTAGTTATTTTAAACATATTTAAAGTTTACCTTTATTTTTTACTGAATACTTGGAAAACTATGTTCCAAAAATTCTCCTACTACACGTCTCCCACAACACAGATTAGACATTAAAACCACCGACAGGTGGATTGAATCACATTGATGATCTCGTGACAATGGATCCTCTATAGTGGTTGGATATAATAGGGTATGGTCCGACAATGCGGTAAGTGCATGCAGCGGAAACCTTGTCCAGCCACAGTAGCCGATAGCGGCACAGTCTACATGTGAGAGATTGCCCTAAGGGCTCTTTCACACAAGCATCGTTTTGACGGTGGGTAGGTGCGTCAAAAAATCTCATCTAAAAGAACCCATGGTTTCCTATGGGTTCTTTCAGATGAACATGTTTTTGACGCGCCGAAAAAAGTTGTGCGTCAAAAGATAGTGTCATAGGTGTGGGGTTTTTTTGATGCCGAGATTTCTTTCCATCAAAAGAAAGGACATGTTCTATCCTTTGATGGCACCGCTCCATAAGAGACTATAAGAGCCAGCTGGCAAAGGGAGGGAGCGGAATGGAATGGAGGGGGAGCGGCATACTCATTAGTAGTAGCCGCGACGTGCTCACGGCTGCTATTCGTTCACCCGATTTAATGCTCAGATAGCCGTGCTTGTTCAAATTCTCGCCAGATTGCGCTCATAAATGATTATCAGCCTGTAGAAAAGTACAAATGTGACAAATTTTATCTCAATTGTGATAGCACAATGCAGAAAGTTATCTGAACCCATTAAATCGTTTTTGTTCTCTTATGTTGCCACACCAAAACCCCTTGTTAAGAAATTTAAAGTGTAAATTAACGACCCTAATATCAAGTCATATTAAAGGTGCGTTTAGACACAAAGATGATCGCTCAAAAGATGGCTTTTGAGTGATCATTTTGCATAAACTACTACATGGTACTAATGCCTATTAGTACCAATTAGTAGCATGTGAGCCGCCAGGAGGTGAATTTATTCAGAGGACCGCCCGCTGTTCTCTGAATAAATTCTCTTTGCTCTGCCGCTGAGGCTGACAGCTGAGATAATGCAATCAGCTGTTATCAGCAGTCCCATGGCAGAACACAGCGTGTGGTTCGTCTTACCAGCTATTCTACTGAATGTCGGATGTTAAGCCGAACTGAAATCAATCGTTCAGCAGAAAACCGAAAAGATGGGCACATTTACACACAACGATTATTGCTCAAATTATGGCTTTTAAGCGATCATTTTGCATAATCACTAATTGGTACTAATGCCTATTAGTACTAATTAGTAGTGTGTGAGCCACCAGGAGCTGAATTTATTCAGCGGACCACCCGCTGTTCTCTGAATAAATTCTCTTTTGTCCTGCCCCTAGGGCTGACAGCTGAGAACAGCTGAGACAATGCAATCAGCTGTTATCCGCAGTCCCCGGGCAGAACACAGCGTGTGGTCCATCTTACCAGATGATCTGCTGAATGTCGGATTTCAATCCGAACTGAAATCAATTGTTCGGCAGAAAAACTGAAAGATGGGCACATTTACATGATTATCGCTCAAAAGATGGCTTTTGAGCGAATTTTGAGTGATAATCGTTGTGTCTAAATGGGATCACTGAAATATGTATTAGCGCATTTAAGTTGCATAAATTTGCTGTGTATTTACATGAAAGAAATCCCTAATGCCTGCATATTTCGCCCGCTGTGGCGCATGTAACACAGCATGCATACAAAAAAAGAGCAGGAAATCGCATTGATTTTCCTGTGTATTTTGTATGTATTCATACACATCGATTGATTTCAATGGGCTTCACCGATGCGTAATACGCACTGAGATAGGACGTTACATTTTTTCACACGATCGCACATTGCATGAAAAAATACACTTGTGTGAACAAAGCTGACAAATTCACTGCGTATTATGCGTGCAAAAAAATGTGAGCGTAATACACAGCACAAATATACTCATGTGAACAAGCCCCAAGACTCAAGCTAAAAAAAATCCCATTTGTACACCCGTTCATGGCTGCAATCCATTGGCCTCGTTCATCAGGATTATACTCCTTGCCACACTGCAAAAACAGCCTAGGAATGCTTTGGGGAATATGGCACGAGTTGGGGGTGATGACCTGGCTCCCAAATACCTTATCGCAATCCCATCGAGCATCTGCTGGAAAAGCTGTGGGCCCTAACTTATTATTTACGGAATCTGAAGGCTCTGCTGCTAATGTCTTGGCTCCAGAAACCACAGGACGGCCGTGGAGTCCGTGCCCCAGGTCGTCAGAGCTGTTTCAGTACCATGAGGCTGACCAACACAACATTACCCCGTTGGTGTAAATGTTGTGGCTGATCGGTGTATATGCAGGTACCACATACGGTGGCTGTACTTCACCTACAGACACTGCTAACTTTAGGGAAGTATATAGACAAAGACTCGTCAACCCACTGCAGTCTAATAGGAGTCTGTGCGCCAGGGGAGGGGGGGTAGTCAATGGAGTCTGCGCAATCACTGATGATTCAACATTTTGCGACACACATATAAAAAGTTTTCTTGCGAAAACTGCTTTTTTTTAGTAATACATCTCATAAGGGCGGCTTCGCATGAGCCTATACGCAAAAACGATCACCCCTGCGCAACATTTTTACACATGAATGAAGCTGTTGAGGTATATTACTGTACGTTTTGCACGCTTACAGCCAGTGTACACCTTTTGACACACCCTTTCCGTGGATTTTATGGTTACTTAAGCCTAACGAGCTTCAGGCGTGTTCATTTGCCCACGTTTTGCGCAGTATCACACCCTTCCCCTAGTGTATTTATGCACCTCCCATAAACTTCTATGGGACTTTTGCTGTGCAAAACGGTGAAAGTTAGAGCAGCTCCTACTTTTTACTGTGAGCGCAAAATGCGCTCATGAGAATGAATCGATTGAAATCAATGGGTTCTATTCTCTGTGTTTAACTTGCGAATATTTTCCACAAGCAAAAACACGCGCAAATACGCCGGTGTGAAGAAGCCCTAAATGTTGCAAAATAATTCCTTTCATGTGCCGTATAGAAAAGACGACGGAAAACTGTTGCGTTTTATTTATGATTTCTTGCGTAATTATTTTACATGGCAAAAAAATCGTTCGTCTGAATGAAGCAAATGAGATCCAATGCTTCGCATTGGTCGCATTTCAGGGGCGATTTTTTTACGCGCCGAAATACTTGTGTAATGCGTATTTAACATCAGTAATCAGAGCCAAAACCAGGAGTGGAAAGAAAGTACAAGGGAAAGCTTCGCATGTCTTCCGTATTTTGGACCCACTCCTGGTTTTGGCTCACAAGATACTGATGTAAAATACGCTCGTCTGAATAAGCTCTTACGTCTTCTTCACATCGCCGTATGCGCTACTACGCTCTCACTATGGTTTGTTTTCTATTGTCTCGGAGGATCCAAATGATCTTTTCATGCAAGTACTATTAACGGGCAAGAATCCTGCTAGTGAAAACAAAACCATTGAAATCAATAGTTTTGTTTTGTCCTGTTTTGCGACCGTGATTATCGCGCCCCTGTAAAGCAGCCCTGAATACGCAGATACCAGTACTGTATATTTGCTGCATTTTTACGCAGGAAAGAAAGAGAAATATGTTTTTTGCGCACATTATTACGCAATGATCACTATGTATTTATGTACACAAAAAAACCAAATATGCATGCAATCTGTGTGCTTCATTTTGTGTAAATATGCTGCGCGTTATGCGGATACGCGTGTAATTATACTGCGCAGACACTACGCCTGTGTAAGTGAGCTCTTAGGGCGGACTCACACGGACGTATTTGCATGCGCAATATGCAGGGAATAGAACTCATTTATTGAAAAGTGCAGTGAAATGCAAAAGCGCAACATTCACACCGCAGAAATATCATGCTATCCCATGCATTTTGGTGCTTACGCTCGTTTGAAGCTGCCCTGGAACAGATGAACGTGTTTAAGTCCGATTATGTGGCCGTGAAAATCACGCCGGCACAACGGGATAAAACAAAACCATTGGTTTTATTTTTAATTAGCAGGATTCTCGGGCGCGGGAAAGATCGGGTAGCACCTACCTTCCCGCGTTTTATTCAAACTCCTGCGCTATGGCGTGGACTTTGAATGGTCTGAAAGAAAAAAAAACGCAGTTGCGCTTGAGGCCATCTGAGATTGCCCTTAACAAGGGGAATGCTAATACGAAATCTCTTAAAGCAGTGTTCACATAGCAGAGAGCTTCTTGGGCGCAACTCGCATCGCGCAGCACACGGACGACGCAGATGACATGTCTTATTCTCAAGTGAGACGTGCGCAGAAACAGAACACACGATAACTTTTCTATCAGTCCGAGTAAACAATTTCTGGTGTGAATGAGCGGATTCTCTTCCCATGCGAGTTCCGTCCATATCGCATGCAAATACACTGCGGCGTTTTGTTGCGCTTCTGATTTTTAACTATCAAATAACAGCTGTAGTTCACAAAGTTACTCGCGACTCAATCTATGTATCTGCTGCTGAACCGTCTGGGCGCCGTCCGACAACACAGAATGATGCAGAATATTCCATCTCGTGGAAAATCTGCACCAAAATCCTCACGTCTGAGGGCGCCTTCACGCGTGTATGCGCAAATACACTTGCCTCAGAACAGCGTATTAGACTTCTATAGGGCCCTTAGTACCTGTGTGAATGCAGCCTAAGATGGATTTTGGGGCGGACTTGAAAATGGCTTAAGTCTGATGACAATTCGGACCCGTCGGAATCTGCATTGAGATGTGCGGATTCCGAATACACGGCGGCGTCTTGCAGAACGCTCTGCTATGTGTGGAAGCAGCCATACAAGTCTCAGTGTTGTCTATGGGTCTTCCAATAGAATATATTACATTGCTTATTTCAGATCCAACTATTGTACCAGTCGTAGTTCCCGACACCTACGTTGTGCCCCCGGCCCCTACAAATATGCCGAAAAAGGATGAACATGGAGAGATTTTGGCTTATGTTATGTGTAATACTTCCCGTCACATCTACCGGCTTCCTGTAAAGCACTATGACAGGAAGGTTAGTGTTCACTGCAAACCGCAGCCATCCTGTTCTCTGCTGCATACTCGTCTCAACTACACGAACTTACTGGCCAACTGCAAAGCTCTAACCATGTCCTTACGCCCTGAGGAGGGTCTAAGGCTACACGCACAGGGGCGAGAATCTGGGGACAGGTTTGTGTATTACAAGAGGCGCAAATATGAACGCCCGTGTGAATGTAGCCTGCGGGTGCACGCAGACGCGGTATCCATCTGATTTTCGGACCAAGGTAGCTCCCATTCGTTTCTTGGGTGTATTCACACAGGGGTTTTTTTGTGAAAAAAAAATCGCAGTATGTCCCACCCTTGTCCGATTTTTGGATGAGAGTAACACAGTGGTGTCCTGTATATGTCCCCTCCGATCTGAGAATGTCAGGCACAACTTTTCTAATGGCTGTATGTATGTACCCTAAGGCCTCCTTCACAGGAGTGTATGTGTTTTTACGTTCGCCCGTACGCACCATATAATCATATGAATGAAGATTTGACGCGATCGAGTTCCGGTCTTTATTCACGCCATTCACACGGGCACTGCTGCGCACATATTAAATAATACGCAGAAGCGATGGAAACTAACAATCGGCAGAAATCCTCAGAATGATAATTAATGCTGAATTACGGCAAGCTGTCGTCTTTTCCCTCCGCAGGGTGACTCCCTCCCCCTCCCTTTTTTTCCTGCTGCCATAGAAGTCTATGAGAGCTTGCTGCGTATCACGGTGAAAGATAGGAAAAGGCTATATAGCTTCTGTTTTTCCTGGTGTGATTATTTTACATGGCAAAAAACAGTCGTCTGAATGAACCCATTGGAATCCAGCGCTCGCATGATCGTGTTTTTTTGGCGATTTTTTAACGTTGAAAATACCACGGTCGTCTGAATAAGCCCTCAGGTGAACTACACACGAGTTAGCGCGATTTCCCCACAGATGCAAGACGTTTTTATATTAGAACTGCCTCCATCAGTTCATGGAAGCAGCAATCCTCCACCATGGCTGATAGCCGTGGTGGAGGAACGCGGAGTTTCTCCCTTGTTTTCAATGGGGAAACTTCGCATCACGCTCATGTGCAGCTAGCCTGTGGTGCCATGCTGCCGCCGGCCCTATTGAAGGCAATGGGCGATGCCAGGGCCATATAAACAGTTATACCAGTGGGGGTAGAGAGATGAATGACTGCAGCTGATCAGTTGTGAACACTCTAGACAACACTGACTGCGGCCTCCTGTCCACAGGCGAGTTGACATTGCGAGATCTTCAGCGATAAATCGCCTGCGGACCTCGCATGACACGCTTTCCATAGGCTAACTATGAAAAGCACAGCCCGACGTCCACGAGTGGAGAATCTATACGATAGGCTCCTCCGCGGCGGAATATCGCTTGCAATATTCCATCCCGGCTGTGGACAGGCAGCCTTAGGGCTCATTCACAAAGGGGAGAATCTTGCGCACATTTTCTGTGTTGTGAGACGCACAAAACTAGCACAAATATGAACTCCATTCTTTTGAATGAACTTATTCACATGAGCAAATTTTTTTTTCAATCGTAGCACTTCTATCTTTGGACATTCCCTCGGTGTGAAAAGCATACGCTGGCATGTGCGGGCTGAGTTTCTGGGCCCCATATTGTGCATTCCTTTGTGAATTTAGCCAAAGGGCTCATACACAGGGACGTATTTACGCACGCAAAATTTGTGCGCGCCATACACATAGAATAGAAGCCATTGATATCAATGGGTTAGAAGTTAGAACACGTCCTCTTTTTGAGCACAAAACACTAGAACAAACTCTATCTTCCTGTGCATTTGCGTGACAACCGCCCCCCATAGAAGTCTATGGGGTGTGCGCAAATGTGCGCTCAATGCACGTGCAAATGCATAATACGCTGTGCAATTCTATGAGAAAAGTAGCACATCTGGACCTAATTAGACAAAATAGCCATTTCGGACACACGGTTGGGCCAGTCTTACTATTAGTCCTTAGACGGGTATGTATGCAAAGGATTTGGGCACCTTTGTACTGCATTTGTTCTTATCGTCTAGGTTGGTTTCACATCACGTTTTGTGGATCCAGCGCCGATCCCTTCCTGGTTTCCATTTGCCATTGCAGAAAACCGCAATTAGGCTGAAACCAGGACAGAAACCAGAACGGAACCTGGAGGGCAACATCGACTTCTTTGGTCTCCATCTCACATAGTTATGCCCCTTCTTTTACCCTTTCCCACCCCATGACGTGTGTTTACATCATATGGATGACACGGGCTGAGAAGCCAGGTTCGTACCATTCGCACTTGTAAATACCAGCTGGCAACAGTGGGAATCGGTGAGAACACTGATCCCCACTGCTAATCCCTTATATGTCACAATCAATGTTGATTACGGCATGTATAAGGCTAAAAGTGGCCGGAAGTTTCCTCTATGATGTCATTGCCCCTCCACCATGCGAAGGACTGATGGGTTGCCATGGCAACCGCATGCAAGTCAATGGTGTCCAGGTCTGCTTTGGCCTATCATAGGCAGGAATAGTGATATTACATTGCAATACAACAATACTGCAGTGTATTATCTGAGTGATGTTCTGATCGCAGGTTCAAGTGCCCTACAGGGAGATAAAATATGTAAAAAAAATGTAAAAACAGGAAAAAAAATCCTTTTTGTGCCCTTGTTTTAAAAAGAAAAGTTTGATATGACAATAGCAAACACTTACAAAAAATATAAAAAATCAAATCCGGAATGCTTGTTTTGTTCATTTTGCTTTACATTACATTAACTACATACAACAGTATGTTGTACTGGGGCATTGCTAAAAAGAAGGTGTTGGCAGGGCATGTGTGGCAGGTGTTGGGTGGCAGTTGGCACCAGATGGCCGTCTTCACCCGGGTATTTTGATACAAGGCTACTGCAACAAACTGAACATTTACTGTGGGTGGAGGGAACTTGCTACAATTCTGCATTGTGGTTTGGGTTGTGTTATTGGGTACTTTCTGAGATACATATTTAAAGTATAGAAGTCCTATTTTGCCCTAAGTGAAACAAATGGAAGTGTAATTCCTCTAATAGAGGCTCATTGTCTGTGTGGCAGAGATTGTGAATACGGTCAGAAAGCGGAATGCAGAGATTAATCGGCCTCTTGACGTTCGGCCCCTCTCAGTAACAATCCCACCATTCAGCAGAGTTTAGCAGACGTTACTAAGAGGATGAAGAACTCCGGCACAGTCGTTGTGTGACCCAATGCAGCATCTGTTGGAGGAGATCCACAAGACACAACTACACTGGTTTTCCATACAACATAGATCAGACAGATAAAGCAGCTTTTGTTGAATTTTTGCGATTTTTGAAATATTGCACAACGGCTTGGTGATTGTTTCATGGGAATTAAAGAAGAACAGATCTGATTTTGAAAGCAGCGGAACATTTGGTCACTTGTGTTGGAAGGCGTTGTCCAGGATCTTTTGTCCTTGGACTCTTTCTGGTATTACGGCCCAGTCTCCTTCACTAGCTGCAATATTAGATCCATCCCATAGACAGGAATGGCGCGGTTTCCAGAAAAAAAATTGTTCTAATTTTGGAACAGCTCCTTTAATACTTGTGTTCTTCATTGTAGTTTACAATGGTCCTCATAAGTAGTATCAGCCCTTAGGGAGAGCACCTAGAAGGTAAGTGAGGAGACTTAGGGCTCAGTCAGACGGACGTTTTTATGCACGTATGTTACCTGCGTTTGCTATCTGCATCTATATAGAACCAATGCTTTTCAATGGCAGCGGTCATATGCCCGATATTTACCTGTGCACATAAATGCGCAGTGGTAAATATAGGGCAGCGGATTTTAAAACGCAAGTAACTGCGGCATCCGTCTTTTTTGTATGTGAAACCCCTGGATGCTGTCGCAGCCTGGGGTTTCACCTTGTGCCAAGTGGGGCCGTCGGCAGCAGCGCCGACCCCATTGAGAATATACAGTGAAGATCGCGATCCTCTGGCACAGCTGTGGCACAGGAGCGCGATGTTCTCCCATTGAATTCAATGGAGCCGGTGCTACAAAAATGAAAAAAATATATATAGTCACCTCTCTGCAGCTGCTGGGGCTCAGGCGCGTCTAGCCGGGTCTTATTCTGAACTGCTATGAAGAGCTTTCAGCAGGCGGGGATTTTAAATCCCCGCCTGCTGAAAGGGCTGCCTCTGATTGGCTGAGCACTGTGATCAATCAGAGGCAGCACTCAGCTATGGCAGCTGCCAAGAGGTGAGTATATATATATATTTTTTTTTGCACATTTCAGGAGTGATTTTCAGGGAAAGGCTTATATTTAAAGCAGGGCAGGGCTTGCCGGCAGGGCTTGCCGGCAGCCCATTGCTTTCAATGGAGCCAGCTGTAGCGCCGGCTCAATTAAATTCAATGGGAAAACATTGCGATCCTCTGCTACAGCTGTGGCAGCGGATTTCTCCATCTCCACGGGGAGTCCCATTGTCATTGGACACTGTGACAATACTGTTCAGTAACAAGGGGACTTCCCGCGGAAATGAAGAAATCCTCTGCCACAGCTGTCACAGGTGTAGCAGAGGAGCGCAATTTTCTCTGTATGTCAATGGTTCAGTCGCCGCCCCCATTGACCAAAGGTGAAACTCCTGGATCTAACAGCATCCAGGGGTTTCACATCCAAGGAATTCCCTGCTGCAGCTGTCACAGCTGCAGCAGGGGATACCGGGCAGCGCACTTTATGTGCGCAAAACTGCGTCTAAGTGAGTTTTTTTTCTGTGTGCCGCCCGGTTCGGTCATGCAAATTTTTGTGCGTTTGCGTTCTGCGCACAAAAAATTCTCGCATTAAAACGCCCATGTGACTGAGCCGTTATAAGGCCATTCATACTTCTTTGGGTAATATAAAAATAAGAGAGATGGAACAATACCTCTGCAGTGCCCCCTATTGGAAGGCAGCATTCCTGCAAGACAATATTAGACTCTTTATACAAGCCTTGTAACAATGACAGGAATGCTGCCTTCAATGGTGGTGCTGCAGAGGTATTGTTCCATCTCCCTTATTTTCATATTCTTTTCCATGATACGGACCAGAATAGGACATGCATTTTATTCACAAGACCAAAGCACTTATGCGAAAAGCCTCATTGGCTATAATGGGATCGTGCACATGGACAGCACACGGACAAAAAATACGGACCTCTGAATCAGTGATTTTTTTAACATTTATAGTTGTTTTTTTAATTAGCAAATTTACACTAAAATAAAGTATGGGAATGGGTTCCTCGTTTTGATATATAATATGTATGGTTTTGGACTACAGGACGCATACGGCGACAGTTTTGGTTGGCGTCGGCTTTGGGTCATTATCGTTTTTCTGTATAATTTTTATTTTATTCTGTAATTTTTTTAAACTTATTTATGCAATTACTTTCTTTACCATCTATGACCCCCATGACGTCATATAAGGCCCCTGGGGATCATTCACATGGTCTTATCCCATGATCCCCTGGATGCGTAGTGGAAGAAACACTTCCACTTTCACTTCTTAGTACATAGCGCTCATTGAACGCCATGTACCCGGAAAAGGAGAAGGCAGAAGCAGTTTAAAAACGCTTCCCCCTTCTCCTCTGGGTCCTCGGCTGTGACTAACAGCTGAGAACACAACCTGCTCCTGCTTGATTACAGGAGCAGAGGCTTTAATCCCACGCCATATTTTTGCTATCGGCCAAGATTAAAGCCCAGGACCAATTTGTTCCATTGTAAACTATTGACGGGCTATCCTCAGCATAGGCCATCAATTATAGATTGAAGAGGGTGGGTTCACTGATCAGCTGTTCACCAGGATGGTGTGCTTTGTGCACTGAGATGTAGTTTGCAGAAAGCACACAGCTCCATTCCCACTGCAGTGGCCAGACTTAGTATTGCAAGCAAAGTTCACATTACCAAGCTTGGCCACAGCAGACCCCCACTAATTCACTATTGATGGCCTATTCTGTGGATAGGCATCTATAGTTTACAGTGGGACAACCCCTTTAATGAGCAAGACAGGTTTGGCAATCTTCTATCTGCAATGAAATTGCTCTAATTAGCACAACTTTCTACTTAATAGTAATATGCTGCCCCACTTAGATCCAGCATATTTCTCAGAAATATTTGGCTTAGCATGGCACTAAAAAAGGGGCACAGCAAGAATGCACATGTGCACTGTTTTCTATTATAATGCACTAAAATCTTGGTTCCTGGTTATATAACTTTGGACGATTGTAAAATAGGAGCCTACTACACTTATACTGGGTAGTAGTGTATCTTGACGCCACTGTAAGCTAGGGGTTCGACAGAAGGGACACCCCTGTCACACCCCCAGCTCCCGATAGGGCAAAGGCTGCCAGGTCTTGGTAGTACAGTGTGTAATACATTTCAGTGCTCCCTGCAGGCTTACCGTCAGGGTAACATTTCTTAAGAGGCTTACATTAACATGTTTAAATGCTGGCATGCTTAACATGTAATAATCTAAGCCTCATAAGAAATCTTACCCTCACCACAAGGTCCCCCACTCACAGCTCCCGGAGTCACCACTTGGCCTGAGCTGCGAGCATTGTCACCTCAGTGTCCGACGCTCCCCCGCTCACAGCTGGCGGCCTCACTGTTTGTAGCGGCGCCGGAAAACGTGCCTCAGGACGCTTTTGCCTCAGAGAAAAACCCAGAGGCATGTTGTGACTTGTGCCTAGGGGGCCAGGAAGGGCATGTGATCTCTGGCTGTGCCTTTGCACCAGGCACCGCTGGATATATTTTGCAGCCAACTAGTAGTGCCCTTCCAGGACCTATGTGGCAGGCTGCTGTGCAGCCAATCAGGTTCAGGGGGCCTCACCCCCTGTCAATCGACTTCAGGGTGGCGTCAAGATACACTAATACCCTTATACTGTATATCAGTGACATCTGTATAGCAATTCTCTAATATATATATATATATATATATATATATATATATATATATATATTATTGTTTTTTTAATGCGCAGGTGTGATGGTATCCTGTACAGCTTTCGCTAAGGGCAGCCTGTAGTCTGCCTCAGATTTTCAGGGCAAAAGTGCGAAATTGGCTTTTAAGCTTCTTATTAGCATATTGGAAATACTTATAAGTACATTTTACTAGTAATATCTAAGAATGGGTTTCTAAGAGTTAAAAAAAACACATCTTATCCAAAGGATCATAAAATATGTTGCCAGTAACTCTGAGTCTCAGGGGTATCAGAAGGTAGCGGTCAGCACATTTGTCCTGAAGTTCACTTCGGGTTACTCAGCCAGTTCTTGGTAAGGTTATATCAGGCCTGTAGATATAAAACATCCCACTTTCTTCCTGCGAGGAGAGCGTGTTACTTAATCCAGTCAGTGAGCAGCGCGCCCGCAGCTGGCATTAATCTGTACTGACTCCGGGCACCCAAGGATGAATTGCTGGATTCTGGAGCTTTAAAGGCATAGAACTATCAAATATACAATATTTGACTTCCGAGTCTTCATTCTTTAGGGGTTGTGTTTGTGTCCTCTATTGCCCTCCTGTTTTTGTCATCAAATAGTCCTAAGGAAAATGTCCCAGAATACAGTGCGTCAGAAACTCTATCTTTTCTATTTAGGGAGAGCACCTAGATAGTGAGTAAGTGAGGAGACTTAAAAGGCCATTCATGCTCCTCTGGGTAATATGCAAATAAGAGAGATAGAACAATACCTTTGCAGCGCCACCTATTGGAAGGTAGCATTCCTTCAAGTCCTTCTGGCTTTGCTTTCAATTCCCGGTCACTGTTACAAGGCTTGTATAAAGAGCGTAACATTGAATTGAAGGAATGCTGCCTTCCAATAGGTGGCGCTGTGGAGGTATTGTTCCATCTCCCTTATTTGCAGAATACAGTACAACACAGAGAATTGTGTTATATGGACGTTCATAGGGAAATGCCTGTCGTTAATTCTCTAGCCCGATCCCAATAACTTCCAGCAGAACAGTGAATGCAGCTCTGGGATATAAGCATGGCCGGTCTTAGCTACGTGAAACCACCAGCTTGTAGGAGGGCATCAGGGGTGGCTGCCTCTCTTAGATCTGCCCAGCCAGATGACCTTCTTCCTCCATACTGTAGTATCTTGTGCAGCTAAGTGATACATTCTCCTCCTGGCTCTGTCTCCTCCCCTCTGATGTTCAAAGGGGGTGCTATCAGTTCTGGTACTGTAACTATGTACTGAGCTTGGTATATGCTGTGTTTATGTACTGAGATTAGTTGTGGTCAGTATATAAATTATGAGGTTGGTTTTGATCCTGTATTTAAAAAAAAATATTGAAGGATAATAACAAATCTATTTAAGCAAGTGCGGGATCCATATTTTGCTCCATACATTAAATAATATAAATATTTTTAGAACAATGAAAATGTGTTATGATAAGGCTGCTGTCACACCTGCACTGGGGATTCCACTTTCCTGCTTCATTCAGGGGGCCGGAAAGGGGAATCTCCGCGGTCGAACGGTTCCGTTTGTGGATGGCGCCGAACACCTTCCATTGACCACAATGGAAGACATCCATACAGGAACCGCACTGAAATGGAGCATGCTGCGATTTGTTTTCCACATGCGGAATCCGGAAAACAAAACCACATGTGTGAATTCAAGTGCGGACACTCATGATTCTCTATGGGCAGCTTGAACTGCGGCTCTTCCGTGCAAGTGCCCAATTCATACCCGCCCATGGACATTGGGCCTAAGGCAGCAAGTAAAAACAGGAGTTTGACTAAAGGCTGAAAGCTCAATAATCACACAAGAGGAGGAGTTCCAGACCACGTTTAAATAGCCAGACTAATTCATGAAAACTAAGTGGAGCCTCCTCAGGAACAGAAGCTGGAGCCAGGAACCAGGAACAAAGTGCAGCAGGGAAGCTATCCACAGGAGGAATATCTCACCAGGAAGAGTCCTGGCCCAGGACACAGGAACTCAAGGGTTCGAGTCCTTACAGAATATATGTGGTCTTTTCCTCAGGGATGTAGCTATAGAGGGTGCAGAGGTTGAGACTACACCTTGGCCCTAGAGCTTAAAAGGAGCCAAAAGTTCCCTCTTCCCCATATGAGAAAAAAAAAAAACAGGTCAAAGTTCTATAGCTTCAGGTTACACCTCTACCTTTCCTACAGCTTAAAGGGGTTGCATGAGTAATTTTTAACTAACCAGCCTATACTCACTTCTCCCTGCTCCCCACTGTGTCCTGCATCACTGCTTGGTCCTCCATTCCCGTTGTTTATTTACAGGCTGCAGTCCCGCCTGTTTACAGAACATCACATGCTGCTGCAGCCAATGACAGAGCTCAGTGATCCATCACTGAACTCTGTCATTGGCTGCAGCAGCATGTGATGCTCTGTAAACAGGCTGCGGCAGCCTGTACACATGATGTCATAGGGAGACCTAGAGCAGCGGCGTGGGACATAGCAGGGATCAGGAGAGAGGTGAGTATATGCCAATTAAATATTTTTTACTGCACAAAAAAAAACTATTCAGACAACCTCTAACTGTTTACATTGCAGGTTCACCTTTCCTGAAGCTAATAGAGCATGTTAGGGAATTGCATAACTATCAGTAACTGACATCCAATATGTATTACTGGGTTTATTGTTGTCCCTGTTGACTCTTCTAATATCATCCATGGCTAGCTTGGGCAAATCATCAATAGTGGAGATTTGCTGCCTGTGGTTATAGAGAGATGAGAAATGACTAAAGTCACCATGTCTGTGGCCGATAGTCATGCCAGTGCAAGGATCTATGGCAGATGAGGTTCATGTGACCCACTATAGAATATTATAGGACAGAGCCAACAGAATATTGGTCTTTAGGACTTGATGTGGAACCAACAGATCTATAAGGGACCGCTCACATGGAGATGCACATGGGCTTTCTTTTACTCAGAAGGAACGTCCAAGAAGAAAAAACCTCATGTTCAATTCTTGTCTGATTCTCTGATATGTGCAGGGTCCCTTATATCAGACAGCACATGAATCGGATGTAACTGCTGTCCTATCCAAGTTGCACTCGAGAATCGAGGAACTTATTTTTAGTCCGTGTGCAAGTGGCCTTAAGAGGAAGATGGTAAAAAGCAGAACTTCAGCTCCATCATTACTGGATCAACTACTGGTCTAAAGTCCAAGAGAAACTTCTACTTTTTGCACATTATTTGCAATGTAAAGTCCACGAAAGGAAATGGAGTGCCATAAATAACCAGGGTTATGACCAAACCGCTTTTTAGAAGAAATACTGTCCTTGTTTTGATTGAGAACCTCTAAAAATGTAATTTAAAGTGACCTGAAACCTAGAAATACTTGAGGAAAGACTTCAACTCCTGAAATAGTGTTGTAGAAATGATTTGGAGAAAGCCTACAGCCAGGTGCGTAGCTATAGGGGGTGCACTGGTAGCAATCACTACCAGGCCCTGGAGGATTAGGGGGCCCAGGGACCCCTCTATCATAGAAGGAAATAGCAATGGTACATGGATGGTTTGGGCCCATGTTGCAGATTTTGCATTGGGGACCCCTACATTTAGCCTCTGCCTGCTCTTTTAAAATTCTAGCAATACCCTTACCTGCTAGTGTTGCATCGATGAGCTTCTTAAGAAACTCAACAATTAGGAAAATTGTGGCAGGGCCACCATGCTGAACTTCTGCATCCAGGCCCATGAGCCTTTGTCTATACCTAATTTCTTCCATCTTCTTCCATGCGAACAACTGGCGTGGGACTTACTGCAGGCAGAGCAAGAGGTTTCTACTCCTGCAGGCTGTCCTCCAGCCATCGATCTGGCATCTTAAGCCCCATCCGCCATCCTAAATATATTGCTTCACACGCTCTAATAATGGAGTGGAAGATCGAACTACAGGCCTATGAATGAATGCAAATAGAAGAACTTTTTTTCTACGTTTTATGTGGCTGTCACAAAACACCCTAACAGACCGTGATCAGAGTAGTAGATATGTTAAAGCGACTCTCCAGTCTTGGAGAAACAAAGATGGCCGCCCTAGTTCTCTGACTACCTGCTGCACACTGTGCATTAGAATCAATCAGTAGTCTAAGACACTACATGCTGCTCTGACTACCCAGCTCATATGGGTAACATTGGTTGCTTAAAGCAGGTGTAGTGTCTTAGACCTTCGCTCCTCCAGACGAATGTATGTGCAATTGTGCATGCCTCAGCGTATCGGCACATTTTACTGTTCATATGTGCGCAACACCCCCCCCCCCCCATGATTTAAAAGGCTATTTAGCCTATTGAGGTCCAGATGTGTTCTTTTCCCTGTGATTTTGCGCTATATTTCCTGCATCCCCTTGCGTATTGTGTACGCTTCTACACCCCCCATAGACTTCTATGAAGCTCTTTGGCGCGCAAATGCACACAAACTACAGCATGTTTTATTTTTTGCGCAAGTGAGCAAAAAAAAAGAACTGTTAATGAACCCATTGAAATCAATGGGTTCTTTTCCCTGTGTATTGCGCATGCCATTTTTGTGTCTGCAAATATGCCCGTGTGAAGGAGCCCTTATTCTATACAAAAATGAATATTCCCCTATCCCATTCATTGTGCACATGATCGCGCAGCCACTCATAGGCCTCTACGGTGATTCTGCTATATCAGCCGAAGCCTGTGAGTGGCTTAGCGGCTATGTGCATAATGCATGGCATGAGACGCCTGGCGCTTCTTCCAGTTTTTGCGGAGCAGGCCTCGGGGCTGCAGTGCTGGACATAAAACCACCAGGATAATCAATTTTATTGATTTCTAAGCTTTTTTCCTCAGTTCCAGAAAGCCCTTTAAGTGCGTAACTTTCCAGACCTGCAGCCGATCTCACTGTGATATGTTGGGAAGAGGCTAGTAAGTAGACCGGGAGAGTGGACCGTGGACCTAAACAAAGTATACATTAGAAGCCATACTAACAAACTATGAAACCTCCCAGCCTTTATCTCACCAGACTGCCCCACTTCCCATTTTCACTTCTGCTACAAGTGCGCAATTATTGTGGCGGATAAACAAAGTAACTTCTGCAGAATCAGTAGGCAAATTACTTTTAAAAGGGATTAACGCTAATAGCCACAATGGAAATCAGCGAGCGTTTCCTTACATGAACAGGGAGGCTTTATCCCTGTAGGCCAACATTTACAAAGTGCAGTTTTTGCCAAGTCTTTTATAGCCAAAAGTAGAGGTGGATAAAAATCCGAGTGCAAGTCTTCTCTTTACACCTTCCTTGCAGGCCACATGCACACTGCCGTCTTACGGACTAGTGTTGTGTCGATACGCTGTAGCATGTTTTGACCCATATGAATTCACAGGTAAAAAAAAAAAAAATTCAGCATATTCGTGCATGCAGCATTTTTCTGCCATGTGTATTATTTCAATGGGTGTTTCGTAGAGGTGCCGTTTGGCAGCACATGGAGTGCCTAATATTGTAGGCTCTTTTTGCAAAGCTGATTGTCACCAGTTTCTCCGAGATGGATTCACACAGTACGCTTATCTGCGAATGGATGAGTGAAGTGTTTTTATGTGCACAGTTTCACGAAAAAATAGGACATTGAAAAAAAATCTGTACTGCGAATGTGCGCCGGCACGATGGCCATCACATCCGCATTACAGAAGAAAGAAGAAATGGCCAGGGTCGCCGGCCGGAAGGGGGGATTCCGTGCGAGATCCCCCATGTGGAATCCGCGCGTGCCGTGAACATGAGGCCTTAGACTAAGATCACACGAGCGGACGTTTTTCACACCAATGCGAGGGGTTTTTCATTCAAATCACGTTGCACAATGTGACTTTGATTTCAATGGGAAACATCACATGCACATCACACGGTAGGCAATGTTTTTTAAGGCCCCGTTGAAAGCAATGGGCAAGGTGTTCCGAGAGAACGCCAAAAGATTGAACCTGCTGCGATTTTTATCTTTACTGCGAGGGGGAAAAAATTGCTCATGTGAATAAGTCCATTCAAAATGAATGAAAAACGCCTGGCATCGGTGAAAAACTCACATCGGCAAGCGCGATGTCGGGCACGGGCCAGTATGAATTTAGCCTAACTTAGGGAAAAAAAGCAAAATCATGAACTTTTTTCAGAGAGGAAATGATATTAACCCAGAACCCGTCAATTTATTATCAATAGTACTTATAACTCTGGTGGGCATATCTCACATACTGTTGACTTATATATAAGATATGGAAGATTGGTGGTCACGTCAAGAGTAATGACTCCTCTACTTGTCGAGTTCCAACATAAGAAGAGATCTCAGCACTCCCTTGTGTCTGTTCCCCTCCTTCTAGCGCCGCTCCCACTGATTATAAAGTGCTATTGGCACGGCATGGGAACGGCAGCAGAAGTATCCGATAAGAAGGGAAAGTTGTTGGGAGTTTTGTTTTATGAAGCACAGAAACTCTAATAGTTTTCCTAGAAGAATATTTTTTTTCAGGACTGTTCACAAACAAAAATGGACTCTTATGTCTCCGATTTCCACACCCTCATGGGACGTATTTTCCACAGCAGAAAAGCCACAGTGAATCCACATCAAAATCGGAAAGTCTTATTTGCCACGGATTTTGATGTGGATTCGCTGCAGATTTCACTCTCTCATTCGAAGGGGTTATATCCACAATGAAAATGCGCAGCATTAACTAACACATAAATCCACATCACAGGTCAGTAGTACATACAGTAGTAGGGTGGCTAAGGATGAGCGTATGCACAAATACGCACATTTCAGCGCAATGTATTTGCGCAGCTGATGAGTTTGATTTGCGCATGTATCGGTGCATTATACAGTACTTTTTTGTGCACACAGGGTCATTTCACATGCATGCGCAACACCCCCACCCTGATTTATTAAGCAGTTTAGCCTTATGAGGTCCAGATGTGTTTTTTTTAATGGAATTGCGCATCTCCCATAAATCTCTATGGAGGTCCTAGGTGCACAAATGCGCAGAAAAATGGAGCATGTTCTATTTTTGTGCATACACGAGAAATGTGCGTAAACAATTCATTAATGTGAACGTAGCCCTTGACATCAGTGGGTTCTACTCTCTGCGTACTGCACGTGTATATTTTGCACACACAAAAATCGTGCGCAAATATATCCATCTGAAGGAGCCCTTAGATTATGTGCAGAGTAGTTGGAGGGGCGGACAAGACACGAAGTCTGTATGGTGCAGACCCCTGAGTGATATCAGACAAGGGGCCGTCGCCTTGTGTCGCCAGTGACATGCAGCAGTCGTAATGATCGAGGACCATTGAGGACCAGAGTGAAAGCACTGATGTCCCTGATGTGTTACATGACCCTAACAGGCCCATTTAGCTAATGATACAACTTACCAGCGTTTCCTTTTGAGCATTATATATTCCAGTTCCCAACCTTTTTAGCACTGGGGAACCCCTGGAAGTATTTTTTTCTCAACCAACGCCTACCAGTCGAGGCCAGGGCAAGACACTGTGAAATAATCCATTGCCAATTGGCGAGGAGTCTACGGCAAAATCCGAATGTCTTACATGTGGATTTTATTTAGGATTTTGCCATGGATTTCCCCAACACAATGCTGCAGATTAAAAAATCCTCAATTCATATGGATGGAGTTGTGAGAACCCCATCCACTTGCATTATACCCTGATTTTCTATCCAGAATTAACACCACAAATTTGAAGCGAATTGACCTTGTGTGGATTCAGGAGGGGGGGTGTAAATTACCTGGAGTAATTCTTCTGCCGTCCATCCAATTCTTCAGTTCACGAGTTCTGTTTTTGAGGTCCAAGATGGCCAACACAATCTTTAGACTACCTAATCTCCACAGTATATTGGTAGTGTTAGACTACCAATGCACTATACCTCCTCTCTGACTGGCCAGAGCTACTCATGTGATCAGCACTGGCCAATAAGGGAGCAGTGAGCAGTGTACTGTCTGCATTAGGTAGTTTGGAAATTGCTGCAGCTATCTTAGATGGCTGAAAACAGGGCCATGAACTAGTGGATTGGATGGGCATCAGAGAAGAGCAACTATAGTGCGGACACCGCTGCTCCTAGGCCCGGATTCCACTGCGGGATTCCGCATGCGGAATCTGGCCATGCCGTGTGCAGCCGGCCTTAATCTGGCCCCCACACTAGTTCCCCCGCCCCACAGTAATCACATCCAGAGCTTAACCAAACCCTCTACAGTAATCACATTCAGTTTCACTATATTCCTCCACAGTAATCACTTCCAGATCTTTACCTCCCACCGCTAATCACTTCCATAGAGTCAACCATACCTACTCTGTTCATGCCAGGAAGAACATAGAGCTGACAGCGAGACTCATTGAGTGAGTAATGGCCACGCTCCCCATTCATCTTTGGCAGGCAGCGTCAGGGGTTGTACTTCTAGCAGGCGTGCCTAGCATATGACACATCTGCTAGATGCAAATATGTTATTTTTCGCTCCTCAAAAAAGCAATGAAGTACTGGAGTATTGCGGTACCCCTGCCGGGTTCTAACAGCACCCATTTGGTAATCACTCATCTACTTACTCCTATACAGATCAATAAAACTTCTAAGAAATTAAAAAGAAAACTTTGATCTACTTCCTCCACTACAGATAACGATTACTTCTTAAAAACGGTAAGACGACTGGAATATATTGGGAAATTACTCAAATAGCAATTACTTTATATAACCTTGTTTTGGAATTGCCTTTACCAACAAGGGTGACTTCTCTTGGACTTGAAGGGTCATTTGAAATTCCCGCAGCCCATATTGACTCCCAATATTTAAGCAACCCCACGGATCTTTTCCTCTGGTCCCTCGCAATATTCATATCATATACACATGTACATTGTCATCAGCTAATTAATAATTAATAGTAGTGTACATGAGTGAAGATAAGTGCATCAAGCACAGGTATGACATAAATGCATCTGATGTTACTTTCACATTTGTCTTTGGTTACCGTCAAAGTGTCCGAGGTATATTTAGAAATATAGATTAATTGATTGCGCGGTTATTATTGACCTAGAGTACTACAACCTCATTCATTATTTATGGAAAATGCCACAAAAATGTCTCCACTGTAATTAGACCGCAGCTATTACACCCTGACAATGTACTATATGTTCTCTAATGAGAGCAAACAAAATGCTGAAATTCGTGCAAATATCGATGCAAGTTTGAGCTCTGCACATAGTGCGCTGAGATCTGTGGCAGAGGGACATATATTGTTATATGTTATATATTTATTATATTCCATGCCTTATTAAAAAGATTTTATGGTATTAGAGAAACCTGGTTGTTTTCTTCTAGACACAGCACCACTCTTGTCCATGGGTTGTGTTCAGTACTGCAGCTCAGCGCCATTTAGGTGAATGGGATGAGCTGCAATATGTGGGCACAGGTAACATTAAAATCACTGAACAGTGAAGTAGATAATATTGAGTATCTGGCAAGCATGGTATATGCAGTGTAAGCTTTAGGTTAGATGGCACAGAACCTTGTGTGGAATTTTTTTTGGGGGGGTTCCCCCCTCCATTAAAAAAAGACATATTGCACTTCTAGGCCATGTGCTTGTAAGAAAGCAGCAAGAGAGCTGCATGCGCAGATCAGAACAGCTCAGTGAATGAATACTGTAGCCGAATCAAGCTCATAACATAAATACAGCACCAGAAACAAGTTCAGTACACAGATACAAAACCAGAACCAAGCTCATAACATAAGTACAGCACCTGAACCAATTTCATAAACTGATAGCATAAATTTAGTATTAACCAACTTCAATATATAGATACAATACCATAAACAAGCTCTTAGCATAGGTACAGTCCCAGAACCAAGAATACAATAGCTGAAAAGTGATGGTGTTGCTGGGACACCAACGTCTGACAGCATTGCCTTGGAACATCATAGTGGAGGAGACAGACCCAGGAGGAGAATGATTCACGTAGCTCCACAAGGCACTTCTGCATAGAGGAAGAAGATTGTATGGCCAGCTGCACCTAAGGGGGTCAATTGCCCCAGCTTATATCCACCTGGTGTCACTCTTCAAACTGTTGGCTGTCACTCTTTGCAATCAAACCGCTAAGGTCGGTCATGGATTGAACATAAGCCCTTTTTTTTACCTTTTCATCCATAAGGCCGGTCATGGATATCCGTCAGGCATGGGCTATACTAGGCAGCAAGAGAACAGTCAGTTCTTGAAGTCGATGTGTAGGAAGTAGCAAAATGAGCAACTATAAGGATTTGAACGTCTTTGACAAAAGGTAAATTGTGATGGTTAGAATAACAGACAGAACTTCTCCAAAACTTCAAGTCTAGTCGGGTGTTCCCAGTGTTCCCCTGTGGTTAATAACTACCAGAAGTGCAAGAAACTGCTCAGGCTTTAGATATCATGATTTCAGAAAAGAATTCCCAATGGACTGTCCCTTTATTGCTTTATAGAACAGCACTAGGAGCAATTCCTTAGTATAAGTGTATGACCCGAGCTGTTCTGTAGTAATGGAATGAACTGGATGATAGAAAAGAGCATAGAAGGAAACTCAAGGTCAAAACAGCATTCTGCTAATGGAACCAGAAGAACATTTGCAAAAACTTGAGGCACTGCTGCTGCTCCCCTCTTTCCTCTGTCTATTTGTAAAGGGAGATATAGTCGAGTAATAGAATAAGGAATACAAAAAGCAGCTAAGTATAAATAAGGCTCCATAAAGGATTCTGAGCATCCCGAATTTCACCTTCAGTTATAGAAGTGGCGGGAGCTAAAGTCAATGGAGGCATATATACACATACAGTATATATATATATATATATATATATATATATATATATATATATATAATGCACTATAGAGAATCAGTGATTAGAGCTGCACATCATGTATACTTGGGGCCGCACCGTCCACTCCTCGTCTAAGGAAGCATCAGCCATCTTTAAGTACAAGATAACTCGGAGGTAGTAGTGTGTCTTCAGCATCTTTACAAGAAACACATCACTTAGAACCAAAAACCAACATTACTAGTACAAGGCGTCTCACCTTACAGCTTCTAAAGGGTGATTTATATTTTCATTACAAACATTTGTATAAAGTGGCACTGACCTGAGTTACAGCTGTTATTAGTCTGTTACAGCCCAGATGTAAGTTCCTCTAAATTCATGTAAGTAGTTCATTTCCTGTTAAAACTGCACATGACGACAAACTTCCTCTTCGCGGCACCTTATTATTCAGTTTTTTTCTGCACTCTGACAAAGTAAAGTTATACTGTGGGTGTCAGAGGCTGCTGAATAACGCAGACGGGATTTCAGGACTTCTGCGAAAACTTCTCTATATACTGTACAAAAATAATTATGCTTAAAAGGGGTTTTCTCATGAAGACAACCCCTGTCCGTACAATATGTATTATTAGGGCATTTAGCTGTAATAAAGTGGGATCTCTACTTAGGACCCCCTCTGTCTGTAAGAGCAGCTCTCATTCATAGATGCCTATTCACCCTATCAGTGATTTTTGAGTTAAGGTGGTTGTCCACTTGTAAACTACTGATGGTCTATCTCAAAATACGTAATCAATAGTAGAGTGACGCCAATTAGCTGTACACCAGGCTGGTGCACACATGCACTGAGCTAAATTCTGCAGGGAGAAGGCAGCTTTGCTACCATTGTAGTGGATCAGTTTGTTATTGCAGGCCAAGTTCCTATAGAAATGAATGGGCACTTGGCCTGCAATACCAAGACTAGCCACTGCAGTGGGGACGGAGCTGTCTGCTTCCTGCACAAATCAGCTCAGTGCATGGGTGCAGCAGCTTAGAGAACAGCTGATTGGAGGGATCCCTAGTGAAGGATCCCCACTGATCTACTATTGATAGACTATCCTGAGGATAGGCCATCAGTATTTTACAACTGAGCAAGCCTTTTAAAGGGGTTGTACTAAAACCTAAAGTAATCCCCTATCCACAATTTAGGGGATAACTTTATGATCGTTAGGGGTGCCAACACGCTTCTACTCTGCATTCTCTGGTGTGCTCATTGAACTTAATGGAGTCACATCACGCATGCATGTCCACCTCTCCATTCATGCTGGGGCAATAAGGACCTATCCTGTGGATAGGAGATAAAATTTTGGTAGAACCTCTCAGTGTGCAGTTATAACATAGTAACAGAATATGTACTCACCTCCCCATGCCCCCTTTTGTTCCATATATGCCTTAGTCCCCACTTGTCTTCACTTCTGGTTGCAGAGCAAAGACAACACTACACCAAGTCATGTGACTGCTACAGCTGATCACTGGCTGAAGGAAACAGGTGATTGGCTGCAGTGGTCACATGGCCCTGGTGTCCGTGACATCAATACCATCTTCCTGCACCCAGAAGTGAAGATCAGTTGGGATTGGGCACGTGCAAACAAAAGGATGAGGGGGAGTTACTGTGTCTTACTACTGCACACTGAGCCCGTTTTGGGAAAAAAATATTTCCCCGGATTACCCCTTTAATTGAGAGAGTCATCATTCAACAAGGTGAGCCTGCAAAGAGTCTTTGCAAGTATGTGCGTTACATAGACGGCTGATTGATTTCAGTAAGAATCATAAAATGTCTAATTTTCCAGTGGATGAACTCTTCTTGCCAGATTCCCCCAAAATTTAGAAGTTTAGTTCTTTGTAAACATGATTTTTACTAACTTTGGCTAGGATATGGCCGTAAGGTCCTTTTACTCAACTTGATCTGAGCCATGTAGCAAGTGCTGATCAATTAAATCAGTACTTGTTTGTCGGGTCTTCGCACAGGGCAATTTAGACAGAATGGGGGGCAAATGATCATTAATACGACTAGATGTTCATTTTTGGTGTCACATGAAAGATGAGACTACTTGATGTTCAATGTCGATCATCGGTGGCACCTTCACACAGTCGGATAATCAAATGACCGTTCTCACAAACGTTCTTGTCTGATCATTGGGATGTGCAGAAGGTCCTTTGCTGTGTTAATTAAAGTGTAGTTGCACTTTCTGATTTTTTTTGCACTCCATTGCAACTCAGCCCGAGTCACTTGAGTGGGGTTGGCATGTAGATCTCCATATGTAGCACTGTGGCCCATTCATTCTACGGATTGGATCCGATACTGATTTCCTATCCCAGTGATTCATTTTTATTTACTATGGTGGGAAAACCTATTCAATTGTCATAGGTATATGAATAGACCAATGAAGAATAGTTTAGATTACTGCTTTCTTTCCATTGTTGCTATTGTTTACAGGGACAAATCAATTGATGAAAATAAAGGTTCCTTTACAAGATACGATTGTTGGGCGCATAAGCGCCGACAGCCATCGAAGCAACTATCGCTCCTGTGCTTTTACACAAGAGCAATAGTCTGTCACAAAATGGGTGTGATGGAGATCTTCTCCGGCTTTCTGCCTCCATTCACTGCAAACAGTTACCCAATGTTTGAGTGACTCTGGGTGACGATAAGTGAAGAGTTGATCAGTAGTTGTTCCGGTTCAGCTCAATGAAACGGAACAACTAGTGACTACTGAGCGACTTGTCACTCAGTTTACTGTGTACACATTGGCCGAGTCAACCATAATCCCTCGATTGAGTGCTTATTCAAGTCAATAAAGGCCAAGTCCACCAGACAAGTCCAACAGATATGTAATTGAGATCCCATCTCCATACACCCCCTGAAACATAAGGGCGAAGAGGATGGGTAGAATCTGTTTATTCTAACAGGTACCAAATAAGTACAGTGTAAGATTTTTATGGAGGTCTCCATGAGGGTGACCCACAACAATGGTGTCATCTATCTTCAGGCAGGCTAATTTGTAAATCTGTCTCCCACCTTTGCATAAACTGGAGTTTACCTTCTACCATTGGGTTATTTAGTATACTGTAAAGTAAGGACAGAAATCCCTTCCTCACGCATACAGAGCCGTTCAAACGATTATCGCTCCTATGCTTTTACAAAAGACAGATCATCGCTCAATGAGTGAAGGCGGAGCAGGCCGGAGATGGCACTGGCTGCCCACCTCCATTCAGGCAGTCAGTCATTCATAGATTCCTATCTCTAATGATCTCTCCATACACATGGACATTTAGCCAAACGTACATATGTTAAAAGGGGATAAAGCTGCTATGCCCATCTCCTCAGAACAGAAGGATTGGTCAGCTGAAAGCCAACTACTCACTCAATCTTTATCTTCCTGGACATCGGCCTTCCAGGGCAGGTCGGGAGGACCACCATATACATCAGGTCCCACCGAAATTGGTGGGTTTGACCAATCTATCTCATGTGTATATGGTCATGTTTATTCTTTCTCTTTCTCCATTGCTTCACGTCAGTCTGTTTCCCTGCCTTGTATGCACCTCTTCACTCTCTATATACTGTAGAATACACTGTGTGGAATTGTATTAGGGGACCCTCTACATTATGTTCTTTTGTGCATTTTATGTTTCTTAAAATTAAAAGAGGAAACATTTGCTTTATATAGTAATGGTTGTGATGCAGCATGAGGCTGAGATCTCTCAGGCAGTACAAGGTTAGAGGGAAGAGATAAAAGGAACACATTTTGCATGCTAACAATTATATGTGGAAATGCTGGTAGAGACACGCAGGGATGTTCCTGCTATGCTACCGCTTTGTGGCTAGGCCACACAGAATACAGCAAACAAGTAGATTGCCCTGGTATAGAATAGCACCAGGACTCTGATTTGCAGCTACACTACAATACGACATACAGTGCCTGTTGCTTGAGAGGTCTGCCGAACTCCGAGCTATGCTACCATCTCCATCATAGGCCTTTACAATGTGGAGTGTTGAACACTGGCAAAACCTAGAGTAAGTTCTAGTTAATAAAGTTGGACTTTACAAGCATCACAACTCGCCTATGGCTGTAGGGTCACAAATGATCCGCCGCATCACCATGCCACTAGTCATACCCTATATGGTGGGAAGAACCTATATGTTATCGGCCAAGTGCAACCGGACCTATGGATGTACCCAGGCTTGTGAGGAACCAACATCAGGAAAACTGCCCCTGCAATTACCCTTTTGCTGCCAGCCTATCCATACCTGCTTTAAAATGACACCACATAATATCAATGGTCAATGAGTGGAACAGGTTGCCACGGGAGGTAGTGAGTTCTCCTTCAGTGGAGGTCTTTAAATGGAGACTGGACAGACATCTGGGATGATTTAGTGAACCCTGCATTGAGCAGGGGGCTGGACCCGATGACCCTGGAGGTCCCTTCCAACTCTACCATTCTATGATCTAAGAACAGGGCAACTTTTTAATAGGCTCCTTTTAGGTCTTCCATGTTGAAGCTGTCTGGCTCTGTGGATCGGGAACTCAACACACATCCAGGCCAGCATAGTCTGCAACTTCACAGGTGGAAATGTGAACTTTATAAATCCACTATTAAGTTTATCTCATGAGAGGAAGAAATCATTGTAAAAACAGACATCATGTGAGGAGGTCAACTTCTGAGCAGCCTCTAGAGAAAACATGGCATTAATACACTTATACAAGGAAGGAAATAGGGTTGTGGGAAAGACTGCAAATCAGCAGAAACCGTAAGAAATGATCAATTGTTACCAGGAATAAGAAGGGAGAAAGGCCTCACTATTATACACTACAGGCAGGAAAACCAGCGACCATGGACTAGAAAATGGAATTGCTAGAACGAACTGGCAGCAGCTATAGGAAATTGCTGTGCCAGTTCATCTCCTTTTTTATGGAGGTCACATGATTACTTATTGACTATAATGGGCTGACCATGTGGCTTTTGGAAAAACCTGAGTGAAGCCAACATGTGATAAAGTGGCATGGCACTTTTTTAGTGCCAGTGTAACTTTGTTCTAGAATTGGTGGGGTGTCCAGCGGTCAGACCCGACTGATTGGATCCTAACAGTATAACATTAATACTTGCTTTGCTTATTCTTTTTGGAACTGGAAGTCTTGATTTTATCGGGGATTCCATTTTTGATTTAAAATGCATCAGTTGTCCATCCTGGAAACAGATGTCTTTTACAATAGGAGCATATTGCAAAGTACTTACATTATTGTTGCACATTGGAATGGCATTTCATGTATTAGTTATGCCTTTTTGTCCTTCACAGATGGCAGTGTTGAAAAAATACCAGATCCGCTTGCCCACTGGCCCCTCCAAAATTTTGTCGCCAGCTGTTGCCGAACTTTACTTGCCAGAAACACAGCCAGCCCGCAATATAGAGAAGCTGCTTGTTTGTAAATGGTGTCAAAGAGTTTTTTGTTAAAACTTATTTCTCCTTATTTTAAATATATCAGAATTGTTTAATAATGGGATTTTTCTTGGATTTGTACTTTCCTTGCATGATATGTAAACATTTAGCACTTTAGCAAATCTTATTTCAGTTTTCACTAGTTAAATATCAGCACATTGCCCTAAAGTCCCTATGTACATAGGATTAAAGTTGTCTGAATTGCCGATTTCAGTTGGACTAGTTGACTATCATAGGTCTATTGGGGCAGAGGTGTAATTTGAAGCTACAGGGCCCCAATGCAAAATCTGTAACAGGGCCCCCAACTTTAATGCTTTATTCATAGTACTGGGCTCCCTATATGGAAAAGAGAGACCTTATGGGGCCCCTAAGGCTCCTGGGCACAAACTCATACCCTGCATCCCTTATAGTTACGCCAGTGTATGGGGGGCCTCCCGACTTGCCCCCAACTGATGATTTCAGGGGACCGAAAAATCTGGCACACTGAATTTTAACAAATTTTGCAATTTTGGATTCACGATTTCCTAGGGGATTTTCTCTTTCTGCCATTATACAAAGGCACCACCTGCTGGCTAGAGTCAGTACTGTGGTATTGGACATGCTGGAGAGGCCCCTGACAACAGAGTGGCCTGTAATATACAGTAAGAATACCCTGCCGGACGTCTTCCGCATCGGAAGCTGTACAGCCTTCAATCAGATTGTCTTTAGACGTCAGACAGTGGATTGGAAAGGGTTAAAGCCTGATCCTTTTGTTCTCCCTTGAGATAAGTCGCTGGGCGTTAGCAGCTTAAAGTGCCCATATACCTTTAATAGCTGTTGGCCAAATGCTCAGCTATTTCTTCCAACTCCTCCATACACATGCATTCTTGGTTGGGCCAAGTGTTCATGTGTTATCAATGGTCAAGAGAGGTAAGTCGCTGTCAGACACCTCTGGCTATGGCTTATCTTTAGGGAGAACAAAAGGATTGTGCGCTGAAATTCAGTGTGCCTGATCCTTCTTTCACCTGACAACATCTGCTGGGGGAGAGTTGAGAGGCCCCAGTACACATCCAATAGTCTACCAGTCCTTTCGAAATTGGCGATTTGGGGCAACTTTACCTTAATGAGTATGTTGGCCTTTGCTCATGGAAAATAAATGAATGGAGTGTTATTGTGTATGGGGAAGTCAGGAGAAGTAGCCATTAGCCGATTGAGCATTCGGCAAACAGCTATTGCAAGTGTATGCGGGTATAGACAACTGGCAAGTCTGCAGTGAAAAGTAATGGGATAAAATATCTGACTTCTCTTTTATTCAGTGAATTAAAAACCAGCAATAAATACACATTTCAGGGTGAAGTCCTTCATCAATCATGCTGGGGGGGGGGGGGGGGGGGTCCATTACTACTAGCGATGAAGTGATATGCACCCAACAGGCAGGTAACACCAGGAGCAGGGAGTGTGTATGTCACAATGACAAGTTACACTGATAATTACAAATTAAGGCACTTATTGGTATTTCACTATTTTATTTCTGCCAGGCATTTCAAAGAATTCCTCCAATGCTGTATGCAATCAGTAGAGGTCATCCATCTCATGTTTAATCAAGTGATAGAATTTACTGCAGCAGCCACAGCTTCCCAGACTGTATACATATCTGCACATGGTAAATCACTAGAATAGTCCTTATGACAAGTTCATACTCTGCTGCAGACCTGGAAGGCATGGAGGGAATGGGGCCATCATTATATCATGTGACCACTTCACTTGACCTCAGATGTATGACTTTTAACCATGGTCATATTGTTTAAGTACTGCTATAGGTTAACTCTATTTTAATTAGTGGCTAAACTAGACTTATGCTGACATGCTCCCACGGCGGATTCCGCCACAGAATTTTGCGCATAGGAATCTGCCTGTAAAACCATGGCAGCAGAATTTCTGAAGCGTTTCCGTGCAGATCCGTGTGAAGTAGTGACATGTCACTTCCTTCCGCAGATCCATGCAGAAAAGTGTCTGAAATTTCGCACGTGGATTTTGCTCATCGTCAGGGCCAAATCTGCGTGCGGATGAGCAGTAAGAACTGTGGCAGAATAGCCATGGATTTATACCACGGTCTTACCAGCAGACGGACATTCTGCAGCGGAACCCACTGTATGAACATAAGTGTTTTAATTTGTTACTTCAAAACTCCTTTATATTTCAATATTTTTTTCTACCAAACTAAAATAAAAACAAACAAGAAAAGCGTTAACGTCAGCATATCACTCTAAGGCCCCCTATCCACGGGCGTTGCGAAGTCCCGCAGCGAATCTCCGCCGCGGGAGCCGCCGCCTGGGAGCAGGAGCCGTCAGACGAATGCTGCGAATTGCCAGCTGCGAGCAGAGAATCGCAATGATTCTCCGCTCTTGGACATGGGGCCGGTGCTTTCTATAGCAACGCTATGGAAAGCTTCAGACGGCATGATTCGCCAGCGATTTACCACCGGTGGACAGGGGGCCTAAGGAAAGGTACAAAACCTTACATACACCACATTCTAAAAAACAAAAAAATGGTAAAAGAAGGAAGAGTGAAGGACAGCGTAGCCTACGTAAATAAAAAAAAACATCCAGAATGACGGGCGCTGAGAAAATTGGATCCAAGAATACCAGCCTTTAAGAAGTTTCTCATGTTTATCATTCACAATACTGGAAAGTTTACAGCTAACCATAATCCATGACAAAATTAGTTTGAAGCTGTTCAAAGAAAGAATTTTCCATGACCTAGTGATCGTAATTTTGGCATCTAGAATATTAAAGATATCAACTCTTGGAAGCTTTAAAGTCAAAAATATGAAGTGGTGCTTCCTCTGGTGATTTCCCAGTGTTACTGAATGGATAAAATTGTAACTCTGATCGAGAACGTTCTCACCTTTATACACTCCAACCACATATATATATATATATATATATATATATATATATATATATATATATATATATATGTGTGTAAAACTAAGATGGCAACCACAGCCAAAACATTTAGAAGAACCCCGAAGGAGAATTTCCATAAGAATCACACAAACCAAAAATAATCTAAACAAAATTTTCTTATGAGCTTATACCCAAGATGCATTTATAAGAGGGGTCAGGAGCGTTGTATGTTCATGTTATGTGAATTTGGTATGCTATATCTTTAAGAAGGGTCAGGAAAAGAGGAATGGTGCTGATTGGGAGGAGGAGACAGGAAGTGAATGTGAAGCAGAGGGTTGGTGGAAGAGGGAGGTAAAAGGAAGTCTCTCCTAGTTTGTGCTGCAGTGTGGGAGTTACCATCTTACGGACAGCGTCCTCTGGTAAAAGCAACGAGTGTATCAGGAAGGGTCAGGAACCCTGAAAGGCAGAGGGTGAGTATTCCTCTTTTCCCACCCCAACAAACTATAGTGAAGTCATGCTAACGGGCTTTAAGTGAGCTTGATAAACCATTTACATGAATCCTTGAACTGTTCTGAAAGGTTGAGTTACTCCAGATCTCCTGGTCACAAGTTGCATTCTTCCTGTTCTACAGTTAATAAACCTCTCTGTTCTGCAATGATGACTCCTGTTGATTATTTGAGCTACTCCCAGAGTCTCTGGGCCATGGCTGCCAATCGGTCCTACTTTAAAACTCGGCCTTTACCTGAAACCTGTGTAGCCGGAACCGGGTCACGAGTCCCTAACATCATAGCTGCCAGAATCTAAGAATAGGGGGATTATGACCTACCTAGTAGAGCTTAATTTGGCTCTCCCTGTCACAGAATCAGGTAAGCCTTATGCTCACAGGGCTAACACTTATCCAGACGGCCGGCAAAACCCGCTGCCTGTGGTTCCTTACATTGAGATCTTGACTGTTTGTGAAAAAAAACTTGATCACAAAACTTCTGTGCTCAAAGAGCTTTATTAAATCTTTCAGCCATGCTGGGACATAGGAAAGGGTGAAGAATTACCAAATAAAATAACATGTAGATAAAACACCTGTAATCTGTAAACAAGGCATGCAGTTAAAAAAAAGTGATGGTTTAGGGAGTTCTTAAGCTAATTCATGCAGAAAATGCACAAAATGATGGACATGATTATTGAGAAAGAGCTCAGATTCAGGAGGCCGATGTACCCATGGAAAGTAACCAAAAGGCTAGATACTCATCTGTTGCAAGGAGTATTTAATCAGAGAAAACGTTCTTATGATTCACTGGAAAAAAAAGGCTCTGGGTTCAAGCGCTGACATAAAAAAGTAGAAATACTGCTTTATGAGAAGAAATCTCTTCTGCAGATTCTATCCCACAGAGCTGATGAATGAGATAGTGTACGACACAACACAGTTGGACACTGCCTAGTAGATAACTAAAATAAAGCATACAGGGGATGAGACGGACAAACTACTGTTCGAATACGATCCATAAAGGCCTGGAAGATGGAGAGTGGGGAGTTACCACAAAAGCTAGTTGTGACATTAAAATAAAAAAATCTTGGTATTTGTATAGCGCCAACTTATTCTGCAGTGCTTTCAATAATTATTATTAATTATTACCCCCCACTAAGCTGGGTTCTCATTTTACCGACCTCGGAAGGATGGAAGGCTGAGCCAACCTTGAGCCGGCTACCTTAGGTAGCATTTCACCAAGCAAACTACACCCAAGCTTCCCTACCCTTCGGCATAGTCAAAGTAAGAAATGGACATCATCGTTTCCTAAAACCCTAAATAAAATGTATTGTTTGAGTATGTAGAAGATCGAAGAATGGTTTTGGTGCAGAATTTGGTAATGTTCGACAGTCATACAACAGCTTCTGTAACAGCGTCATCTTTATTGAGACTGTAAAACCTAAGCACAAGAGAAAATAGAATTTCCATCATCCAATATACTGTCCTAGGATGTGAGAAATAACTCTAAAACCTCTTTCAAACTGATCCTGTCATTTACAAATGGCTTAGAGTGCTCTTTCTCTGTTGAATACTATCTCTATATGATCAACTGATTCATTCAGTGTTTGTACTTCGGTAATTATTAGTTACTTATCATTCTACATCCTCATCATCACATGGCTCCTTTAGTTCTAAGAACACGATGCCTCAAGAAGTGGCCATGCAATACAAGCTTAAGTGTTCTCTGATCTTCCATAAATGGTGGTAGTATTCAGCTCATAACCTCTCGACAACAGCTACAGAGAATGTGAATTTCCGACAGCTGACCTTATCTGTTATCCAACTTGCTCCCGCTCAAAAAGGGAGAGATTACAGATGACAGAGATGCCTAATAAATATTCTAATGTTACAGTTGTCAGACAGATGTGGATCCGCCTTGCCATAGACCGGTTTGACTTTCGGCTATCTGAGGAGGCAACACTTAGAGAGTCCTGTTTTTCACCCTTGACCCCTCCAAGCGGGATATAGTCTTTGCTATGGGGTTCCCAAGGCATTACTCACACAGATAGTCCCAGTTGTGTGGCTGCTGATGCTGCACAGGGCCGAGGCTCAGTACCTGGTGGTATAAACGGGTGCTTATCCAGATATGCAGCAATGGTAAAGGCTAGCAGCATTAACAAGGTCCAGGGAGATGGTCAGGGAAGGCAGCAAGCAAATACATAGTCCATTAATCAAAGCCGAGGTAAGGGAGCACAGAAGTCAGAGTAGTCAAAAATCAGGCAGGAGTCAAAACCAGAATATACACAAACAAGGACTTTGTCACAATGCCTATAGAAGACTGATTGCTTAGGCATCCCCCAAGATGCCTAATACAGCCAGACCTGGATGGGGACTGGTGGGGGACAAATTAAGGAATGTGCACTGACCATTTAACACTAGGACCAGATGTGCGTCCGCACCCTACGAGCAGCAGAAAGAGAGCAAGTTGAGGAGGCATAACTGGGAGCGAAGTCTACCATGGAGGACCAGAGGAACAGCGCTCCGTGTCAACAGTGTCTTCAATGGTAGAGCTACACTTCAAAGAGTGTATACTTCTACTGTATACCTGGTATAATGGTACACTGCATGTCCTCTAAAATTTCAATATATACTGTAGTTCAGTGAAACTCTGTCTCTACAAGCTAATCTTACGACCACCATAGTTGCAGGCGCCTATTCTGCTTTCTGTAATGCCAATTAGTATTTTATGTAGTATTCGAATGACACTCCATAAACTCTTCCTCAATACAGATGTGCTAGTTTTTGAGGAACGGAACATTATCTGGAAGTGGAAGTGCTAGTGGTGGCTACCCAAAATCTATATCCTGTGGATAGGAAATTAATGTTATCAGTGAGAAATGCCTTTCAACTGACACATGTCCTCCTTGCAAAATATATATATATATATATATATATATATACATATAGTACATGCACATACCGTATTACTATATGCTGGCATTTAAAGTACTGTACATAAACACAGCCCTAATGTGTAGCTGCAATTCACAAGATTATGTTCTGCAACTGTATCACAATTCCTGGTGGGAGTCTAGACTTGCGACCAGGACAGGAACTTCTAAGAGCCCCGCGCCTATGGGCGGAGGAAAGCAAGGGTTAGGGTTGGATAAAGTTCATGCAATGGGAGTGAATACTGGAGCATCCGTACGATACTTTATACAACCACTGTAGCTTTCTGCTGCAAGTACTAATAGACGATTATTCAGTTGTGCTTTATTTAAAGGGATTCTATCAGCAGGGCTATGCTGCCCAAACCATGGGCAACATGAATCCAAGGCAGGTATACCCATTGCCCCATATATGTATTAGAAACAATAGATGTTAAGGTTTGACTCAGAACAGTGCTCCGAGTCATGGAGGTGGGCTCCTCTAGTTTCTCCCTGCCAACAGGGTCCAGAGTGACGGCTCTCTTTCCTTTTGTGTAAGAGTGGCTAGTCTGCATGCTACGGAGGGAAGGAGGCTGGCACGGCATGACTTGAAACTCCGTTCCAGTAAACTTCTAAATGTGTTTATAAAACATACAATGGCGCACTGTACATACCTGTCCTGTGTTCATGCTGCCCATGGTTTGGGCATCATGAACCTGGTGACAGGTTCCCTTTAAGAACATAGACAGTAAAATCATGGCTTTATTATAGTTCCTATAAACTTTAGCAAGAAACAAAACAGCTGATGCTTACATGTTTCAGGCAGATACAGCTCATTAAGGACCATTTTGGCTTGAAACGTGTAAGCAGTCATCTTGTTGGTTCATATGGGAACTATACCAGGGCTGTGATTTTATTGCCTATGGATGCTGGACATGTGTTACTCTTCTATCGTTTGTGTGTCTCCCTGTACATCCATGCAGCCTTCATGTGAAGCCGTGGTGATCTGAACTTCTTGACTATTTTGTATTGTATGTGGCCACCTTTGGTGAAAAGTTGGCTGTCCATGGAGTGCTGTCTTGTCTGTTAGGGTGGTTTCACACCTACGCTCAGGGTTCCGCTTTCTGGCTCCGTTCGGGTAGCAGGAAAGGGAAATCCCCATGGCCGAACGGCTCTGTCTTAGGACGGAACCAAACAGCGCTAAACGGACCCAATTGACTATAATGGGGTCCATTTGGCTGCCGCTCAGCTGCCCAACTTCTAGACGGAAGGTTCCAATGTAGATGTGAAACCTGCCTTACATGTTTATTGACTAGAACCTTATCAAAGAACAATTCTTAAAAAAAAATATATTTCTGTGTTGCAAATCATTATTGTACTCATGTCTACATATCCTTAAGTGCTATACTAACATTGTCGCCACTCAGTATTGCCTGTGACCAAAGCTGGAGGACATACCTTATGGTTAGTGGCTTCAGTAAAACACTCTAACTTACAGGTTCGGCTTCCCTCTCATTACCACTTGTTTCCTATGATAGGCTTTTTCATTTCTGTTTTCTTGAGTTGTCTCCTCCAGGCATGACTCATAACTTTTATCCTGCTATGCATAGAAGCATAGTTTCCAACAATAGAAGCAGCAAGAAAAACTAAATCTGAAGCCAAACTTAAACCAAACTTCTGATAAGTCATGTGAACATCCCAGCACATATATATTTTTATCAGGTTTTTTCTGTCACATAAACTATTCGTATAGATAGGTCAAGACAGCAGTACCATACATAGTAACATAGTATGTTGATCCAGAGGAAGGCAAAAAAATACAATGAAGTAGAAGCCCATTTCCCCATCCAAGGGGAAAAAATTCCTTCTTGACTCCAATTCCCAGAATGTAAAGTCATCAAGGAAGACCCAATGCTCTATAGCTATCGGTAGCAAAGAACTAAAAGGACTACAGCATCAGTATAATGGTTATTTTTAATCATTAGTCACCTATGTGCAAACTTTTGGCTGAACATAGATCACTGTCCCCTGAAATGTTGCACATGGGTGACTAATCAAAAGTAACAACTACTATGTGGCAGCTTTTACTTCTTTTGAGGCAGTGATAACATGCAGTAGGAGGCAAGAGATGTTACCGCTAGTAGTTTCACCAATGAAGTGGATGATTTAATGTAAAGGACTGCAGACTGCGAGTTCTAAGCTGTCCTGGTCTTGGTCTATAGTGGCCCAGTAAGCATACAGCTGGCCTGATTCTAGGGCCGGGAGAGGGCATAGTCCCCTTCTTTTCATATGCGTGCAGCTAAGACATTAGGGTCTGGCTGAGACTAGCACCAGGTTTTGCAGTAGACCTGGTTGGCAGCCATGTGTTCTGGTATTCCGGGGTAACTCAGTCTTTTGATCTATGCAAACAGATTTTTAACACAAGACCAATTACAGTCCAGTGCAAAAGGGTTATCAACAATGTAAACCTTCAGTGCTCTGTGCAAGCGCATTAGTAACAAAGTCCTGTTCCTGGTAAACGGGGACTTGTCTCACTCTGGGCCGGTTGACCTGGGTTCACAGCAAATTGGAGCTTGGTAATGGAGGAACTTTTCGCTTACCGTCATCCAAGCTTCTTGGCTTTCCCCAATGTACTTATTGTATGGTGGAGGACACTATCCGAAGGACCATTATGCAGCACTACAGCTTAACAAGGAGAGACTCCTTCATCAACCACTGTCTCATACACTAGGCCTCTCTCTCCTTCTTCCTGTCTCCTCTTCCCACTCAACACCATTCTTCCTTTTCTGCCCCTCTTAAAGAAACAGCCAACCAATTTACATTGAAAAAAAAACGAAAAAAAAAACAAAACATGACAGTCCTAACCCCTCTTACATCAATATGCCGTTTAGTGTCCTTTTGTCCATTGGCAAACATAGCAGCTCAGCCCCACAAAAATGATTATTTGCTAACAGCAGACCATGACTGGAAGTTTTGAGGTATGCTTTACAACGTTGGACTCTACTGCTTGTTTCTTTGCACCACTACGGAGTAAAAGAGGTTTTTCACTACACCAATCGAAAATACCTGTTCTTCAGAGCAAAATTTCACATTGCTCTAGGTAGTGGAGGGAGGTCATAGGTGGTGAGCTCCTCTATGAGCTCAGAATGACCCTAATGTAGTGGCCCAGAACACCATCCTGGTCCCCTCCATAAATGTTATACATGCTTGTCTCCTGTAGATGCACTGTGCAAAGCTTGTCCTGTCATATCCCATGTGCTTGTTATACAGCTGCGGCGCTTGAAAGGTTAACTTTAATAAAATTATTGCCTGCATGTAAATGTAACAGTTATGTGAGATTGAGAGTGAAAAAAGGGAGTTGAGTTGGGATTAATCTTCAATCCTAGTGCTAACACAGAGCTACATGGAAGCACCCATGTAGCAGTTGGAGTCTGGATGTGAATGGAGTGAGTCCCAAGATCCTAGAGAGAGAGAGAGAGAGAGAGAGAGAGAGAGAGAGCAATTCTAAATAGTTCTGTATAGAGGCACCCACCATACAGGTACCAATTCACACTTCTAGGTTTTCCTGTGTGGCTGTCCAGAGTCAGGATCACCGCACAGAGGTACGTTACTGAGTTACACCCATGCGCCTGCTGTGCGGGATGTTATTACTAAAGCTTTCAAGTAAATAATTGTCTACTAGAGTGTCTGTGGAGCGATCCCTACCGCCCTTCCTCTGCGGTGCTCCCAGTCCAGGAGCAGTGCCGTGCAGATAACATGGACATCTTTGTCAAGCTTGACAAAGGCCCAAATGAGGACTGAAACGTCGCCTTTTTCTGCTGATGCTATGGGAGAATAAAGCACTTCTTGTAAATTCTTCACATCCATGGATGCTGCCACGTTTTTTCATTTCTACATTGTCTCAGTTGTCAGCCCCACCGACAGAACAAAGGGAATGTATTCAGCGAACAGCGGGGGTGGTCTGTTCCCTGAATATAGCTCCCAAAGGTTCACACGCTACTAATTGGTACTAATAGGCATTAGTACCAATTAGTAGTTTATGCAAAATGATCGCTCAAAAGCCATCTTTTGAGCAATCATCTTTGTGTTGTAAATGCACTGAGAACAATCACATTTCTATCTACTGGGTAACACGGTACCCAACCTTTTTCTTGTCATCGTTTGTTATTTCAGACACTGCAGATATGATACGGGCATTGTATGTATGCAGACTGATATCGGAAATACAAATGTGATGTTAGATTAGAAGTTCTAAACACCGGGATCGACGTGGCCCGATCTCGAGTAGGTGGCACATTCCTGGGAACAGAGCCTTTGCCCTGGACCCCAGGCGACCTTAGTCCAACTACTACAGATCTCCAAAACGTATGTTTTCATAATCTCAGAAGGGGTACCCCTTGGTGGCCGCCTACAACCCCTTCACGCCTTACAATATATCGCATTGTCCCTCATTTACAAGCCTATTCAAGACTGTAATGATGGCTGGAAAATCAATAAACATATTTTGAAAGAAGTTCTAAACACTAATTTTTACATGTTATATTTTCGATTCTTGACCCTTGAAGGGGTTGAGTACTACAATGTCTAATAGAAAAACATCCACAGCTGCCGAAGAAAAGCAGTTGTCAATTTCCACACAGCTGCATTGGCACTATCCAAGCCATTGTGGGGTGTTCCTCCAGCTAATGATGTAGCCCATCTAGTGACATCGTCCAGCAGCTGCTTTCCTGTCTCTCCATGACCCATCAGCTTTAATGAGGGTTTTACAACTTTAGATGCCGTTCTGTCTGCAACTTCTACTAAATATATTGATTTGTTACTGTTGGGGTACGATGACATGGGAGGAACTTTCTACTGCAAATTTTGGTCTAGATGCGCCACAAATTTCACCCCTTTCATTTAAGCGGGTTAAATCTGTGGTGAAAATCCATAGCATAAATCGGCATGCTTCTAATTTAAAGGGGTATTCCAGAGACCGGGCAAAATTTTCATAACCTTTTCTAATCCAAGGACCATATTGTCATAAATTACTGTGTATTGTGTTAAATTACTAGCAAGGGTTGCAAAAAAACCGTAATTTTGTTAGATTTTTCCTCCCGCTTTCAAAAAAATTGTAACTTCCTTATTTTTACGTAGATACAGCCATCAAGTGGCTATTTATTAATTTTTTTTTTTTTAGGATAAGTTGTTTTTTTCGATGGTACCATGTGATGTACTATATTTATAGTGAACTGAAAAACATCGCGTCAATATCACATGCTTTTTTCTGCATTTTTATTTTTATGTTAAAATAGGGAAAGGGGTTTCTTTAAACTTTTAATAATTTTCTTTTTTTGTAATAATTAATCTAAAAAAAACCTAATTCAACTTATTTTTAGCTCCCATAGGGGAATTGAACTAACTGACAGTCATCTGATTGCTTATACAATATACTGCAGTAGGTCAGTATTGCAGTATATTATATTTCTGCAGGCATTCTATTAAAGGGATATCTTAATAGGCAGAAATACATGGCACAGCTTGAGGTCTTCACAAGGTCCTGGGCTACCATGAGATCTGAATAGCACCCTACTATCTCATTGCGGGGCGGCTGTTTGGGAGCCATAAGGAGCTTGCGTGCTCTGTTGGGCCATTTAAATGCTGCGGTCAGATTTTTTTGTCTAAATGATTGACAGCTGCGATTGGAGTTTTGGGTGGGTGTCAGCTGTCAAAGATAGCTCACACCTGGCATGTATGGAGTGGACAGAGATCCCAAGCCCGCTCCATATAAACCCTGCTGCCCTTTAGCATTAAGGTGTTAAAGGGGTATTACTGAATGAGACATCTATGGCGTATCAAATGTATATTCCATAGATGTGGAACCTGCACCTACCTAGAGAATGGGTGTTCTTTTTCCCAATGAGCACCATAGAGAGGAGGAGAGGAGGAGACCATGCATTGTGGTAACAGTTTAGCATTTCGCAACTCCCATAATCTACTATAGAGAGGGCCGCATGCTACAGTCTCCGGATGTATATCGGCAAGGAAAAAAAATTCTAAGGCTGCCTTGGCGTCCAGCAGCTGTTTCATTGCTGGTTGAATGGGCGCCGATGTATGAGTCAATGTGCTTACAAAATAAGCTACCCAGCTCTTAAAGTGACACTTCGGCTTTGGCACAAAATTCTGTCTCGGAACAGGAGGTGCAGGTGGTATATTACCTGTAGTTGGTTTTCTCTGCCACCAGAACGGTCTGCTCATTTTAGCCCAAGTTTTCACTCATCCAAGATGGCAGCAGCAATTTTCTAACTACCTAATGCACACTGCCCTCTGCTCTCAGATTGGTCAGTGCTGAGCACCTGAGCCGTCTGCCCAATCAGAGAGCCTATAATACATTGGTAGTCCAACACTACCAATGCATTGTGAAGATTAGGTGATCTGAAGATTGCTTCAGTCATCTTGAATGGACCTGGGACAGAATTTTGTCCTGAAACCAGAGCATCATTTCAAAGCTGGCCCATTTCAGGAAACCCACTCTATTCCCATACTCTGTCAAAAATCCCACCTCCAGGAAACACTGGCTCTGATTGGTTCTTGGCTCAGCCAATTATTACGGCACTTGATGAACCAATCACAGCCATTCAATGTGACTGGCTGAGAAACAATCAGAGCCAACACTTATTGGAGGCGGGATTTTGAACCCCCTGACCAGGATGCGCTGGCTAGAGCCTGCACACAAGTGTGTCAGAGGTTCATGAGGAGAAGAGTGGCGGAGCGGACTGCGCCTGTTTGGTAATGTATTGTTTTGGGGGTTTTTTATGCAGCCTGGGTTTATTTTCGGGGTAAGGCTTATATCTAATTTAATTGCCCAATGGGAGCATGCTTGCATGTTTTTTGCGCATGCAAATACACATGACATGCATGCACAAAAGACACAGTGAAACACGGACATGTGTGCACAAATGCATGCATTAATACTCATACGCCTGTGTGAAGCCGGCCTGAGCTCACAGAACATGGTCTATAATTGCATCCTCTTGCCAGCTTAGAGCAGGACTAGCGGCGTACGAAATTTGCTGCCTCTGAATGCAAAAAAGCGTTCCTATTCACTGACAGCGAACTAATATATTGAAAATGGCGCAGAATAGAAACATAAAGTATATTACAAAGCTGTAAAACTTTTAGTTTACATTGTTATTGAGGTCGGCTGACACAACCGTGCTTGCCTGTGAGCGGTGCGTGAATACACAACAAGTACGCAATGACATGCATAATTGCTGCGCACCGCCAATGCCCATACACTATCTTGCAATATATGCACGCATAATACGCAGCAAGATAGAACATGCAACAATTTTTTTTCATGCCTGTATTTTGCACACATCATGAGAGAAGCAAAATGAAGGCCTCTTTCACACAGGCAACAGCGATATCACAGTGAGAAAATTACAGCGATATCGCATCCCCTAACAGGCGCTGTCCGCTCTGCCGCACGTCTCCTCTGCATCTCCGGCAAACTTGCTTCTGATGACTAAATATAGCCAGCTGTCTTCTTTCCCGAGCACCGGGTGCAGGTAAACTCCCTCCCCCTCATTTTTTCAGCTCCCATAGGAGTCTATGGGAGCCTCCAGCATTTTTCGTCAAAAGATAGGTCAAAACCTATCTTTTGACGCAGCGCGAAAAATCGGCGGCCGAAAATGGTCACCGATTTAACGTTGAGATGAGGGCTAACACTGATAAAGCTCTGGCTGCAATTGGTCTAAAGTAAATGTGGCACGTATGGGTGTCAGAGCTGGTCAAAATAACCACATTGTCACACAGAATCCAGAGGTTTACGTGAGTGCGGAGAGGATGGTTGTTCCACTGATTCCTCAGTGAGATGGCTCTACTCTTACACGCCTGGGACGGCTTCCAGGATAACTGTGTAGGAGGATCACAAACTTGATGATTTGACTCGTTTATTTCCTAGCAGTTTTGCAAGATATGTAAAATGTATCCCGTCCTCAGCTGTAGTCACGTGACGGCGCCTCCGACCCGCAGCACAGCATTCAAAAACAAGCCAGCACTTAGGGTGGACTCAGGCATGGCGGAACAATCTGCACAAATATATCCACATAGAAATCTGCACGTCTGATATGTTGATTTTAATGCAGATTTGCTGTAGAAATGTTGTGGATTCCGTTCTTTTTGTAATCCGCAGAAATTCTGCATATTTTCTGATTCAGGACGTATGCACAATTGCAATGTATTTGCGCTATGAACGATTATTTTTGCACACGTATCGGCGTATTTTACTGTAATTTTTGCGACTGCAGGGCATGTTTTTTTTGTACACGGAACACAAACGCGCCCTGATTTATACGGCTATTTAGCCTAATGAGTTCCAGATGTGTTCTTCTTCCTTAGAATTGCGCATCCCTATTGCACACAAAACTAAAGTATGCTGCGTGTTTTTCCACGCATGCAAAAATAGGGAATATGAACAAAACCACTGAAATCAGTGGGTTCTATTCTCTACGTATTGAACGTGCAAGTTTTGTGCACGCAAATACGCCCCTGTGAAGGAGCCCTTATAATCTGCATGCAGATTTGTTTGTGATAGATCTCATCCACATGTGTAAATCCATGGGGCAGGGGCGTAACTATAGGGGCTTCACAAACTAACGTTCAAACGTGGGTTTTTGAACGCCGTCTGCTCTATATTTGTATGCTTCAGCGCTTTTTAACGCACCTCCTCACCCATTGTAATGATGGGGTGTGTTAAAAAACGCTGTCAGGCGCTATCAAACGTGTTAAAACGCAGCATTTTAACAGACGCCTATGTGAGAATGCATTTAGTGGTGCTATTGCGGAAATGTTGGTTGTTAATAGGCATAACTATGATTTTCATTGAATGAGATTGGCACAATTCGGTCTTTACACTAACTGGAAGATCTGTATGTCTCTTTTACTGCTTGCCATAACGTTATACTTGAGGGAGTCTCAAGAACTTCCACATGCAGAAGTCCGTAACCTTTTGTAGGTCACAAGCTACTTCCAAATATGACAGGTCGTACTGAGCCTACATCCTATTAACCGGGTTGTGCCAAATGAAACACTTATTTCCTGTCCATAGAATAGGGATACGTGCCCAATAAATGGGGGTCCAACTGCTGGGAGCCCCACTGATCACAAGAATAGGTCCTTCTGAGCCCCACCGATCACAAAATGTCCTTCTGAATTAATTAAGCGGTGGTTGTGGATGTGTGTTGCTGCTCTCTTCATCCCTATGCTGCTGAGTGATGTAGTCAACAGTTCCATAAAGATGTTCCCATTCCATCTGGGGGGACAAGGGACCTCTATTTTCATGATCAGACAGTTGGCCCCTTATGATCAGACATTGATTCCCTATCCAGTGGATAGAAAGGAAGAGGGGGGACTTGTTCTGCAGCGGTGAATAATTTATTTTTTTATTTCAATGGTTTCGTTTTCATTAGTGGTATTCTCGCCCATTTAGTACTATATGCAGGATAGATAGGGCAGGACCCATCTTCCCACAGTCTTTTTTTTCAGATTGAATAGTCAAAAAAAAAAAACAGGTTCATGCACTACTAGCTGCAAGCGTATTAGCACATGCGCCCGTAAAAGTGGGGTGAAATCCATTATGACTCCATTGTAACCCATGCAAATATTGCTGTACATTAGATGCATTTTTTTGAAAATACAACCCATGTGGACGTACCCTCATACATTTCTGTTCATTGTAGCCTTCATTGAAGCCATTCATGTAGCGGTCAAAGGGAATCTAAGTATAAAGGTAAGCTACGTTTATGGACTCAAAGTATCGGACACGCTGAGGCTGGGAGTGTACAATTTAGGGCTTCTTCAGATGGGCGTGATTTAGTCCCGTTATTATCACGGCCACATAATGGGCTGAAACAAAACTATTGATCTACTATTAGTAGATTAGTAGTATTCTCGCCCGTTAATAGTAAGGGCAAGAAAATATAGGAGTTGCTTGTATTAACTACACGTGGGAAAGATAGGGCAGGACGTATCTTCCCGCAGTTTTTTTCAAACTCGTCAGCTGTGGCGTGGAGTTTAAATGCCCCAACCCACCCCCCAAAAGCAGGACATGCGCAACTATGCTCAGTAGCAACAAACGTAGTTGTGCATACGCCCGTGTGTTTTTGCCCTTATACTTACCTACCTCGCCATTCTCTTGCTGTCAGCTGTCAAACTTGCTGCCGAACATTTCCATCAGACTACATGGCACGCATATAGAATCAGAGGACGCCATACCACGCCTATGTAGTCTGCAGAATGCATCGCAGAGGTTGGTTTGACAGCTGACAGTAAGGGAATGGCGGGGAAGGTAAGTATAAGGGCTTCAACAGAAGAACGTATGCACAAAGACGCTCAATGCAACCCGGTCGCGTGCATTCGGCCTATAGCACACAAAGTAGCTGATGGGCTCTTTAAAAGGACTGCAAATTTCACTTCTGCTTCTCACACTACAAAATAAGGAAGACGGAGCCCAGCGATCGACCACAGTGTAACGGCTCCATCAGGCTCCGGCGCACCATGAGCATTGCCAAATACAACAAAACAAAAATAGTAACAACGTTTCAATATCCACATAAAAATAAACAGAAAATGTTCCTATTGCTGAGCAGCTGATAACCGTCCCTCTACGCTCCTCGAACTCCTGCTGTACAACTACAAGCACTAGTTAGGCCGGATTCACATGACCGTATTTGCGCGCACAAGACACAGTGAACAGAACCCATTAATTTCAATGGGTTTGTTCACAAGTACGTATTTTGCGTGCGCCATTCCATCATGCAGAAAAAGTACAGATAGTCCCCTACTTGCAAACAGGTTGCATTCAAGGAGCCTGTTCGCAAGTCCATTTGTTCGCAAGTCCATTTGTTCGCAAGTCCAAACAAATGGTTGTATGGTGGATCCCGCTCCATACAGCGTTGGGTGCAGGCTGTTTCTTACAGTGGACACCCGGCGGCAGCAGTTCCGATGAGCGGCACCGCTTGTCGGAACTGTTAACACTTTAAATACTGCTGTCAGAGCGGTATTTAAAGTGTTAACAGTTCCGACCAGCGGTGCGGCTCGTCGGAACCGCTGCCGCCCGGTGCCCGCTGTAAGAAACAGCCTGCACCCGACGTTCAGGGGCCCGTACAGCGTCCCACGATGAGATCGCGGGACGCTGTGCGGTTACTAGGCAGCCGGGGACCTCCTGAAAGGCCTCAGGGCTGCCTATGCAGAGTGCCCATCAAGTGCACGGCTTGATAGGCACTCTGCATAGGCAGCCCTAGGGCCTTTCAGAAGGCCCCCGGCTGCCTAGCAACCGCACAGTGTCCCGCGATCTGACCGGACAGGCTTCTATCAGGCTTGATAGAAGCCTGCCTGGTCCCTGCACAGTATGATGTAATGCCATAGTATTACATCATACTGTGCAGGACAGATAGTTCGTATCTTTCGAAGTTCATAAATCGAACGTTCGCAAGTCGGGGACTATCTGTATTCCACATGTTCTATTTTCCTGCACATTTGCACAGAGAAATAGAACATATGAAACGAAGGCCTCATTCACACGACTGTGTCCTGCAACGTTTTACCAGTGTGTGTGATGCGGCCTCTGCCGGCGTATGGCAGCGGGTGTACTGCTCATGACCGTGTATCTCATACTCGCGGTCATGCGCAGTGCGACTGTCTTTTTAAAAAAAAATGTCTCTCCCTGTTTCATATCGGGCTTGAGTATGTATCGCTGTCCATAGCGTAATGTATTGCGTATGGAAAGCATTGCATACGCTGCCCATACAAAAGTGTATGGCTCTCGCTGCGTGGTACACTAGGAAATAAAGCATGCTGCAATCTAATTCTCGTGTGTATCTGCACGCAGTGTTTATACGCTGATGTGAAAGGATCAATGAAAGTTCATTGACTTTCATTGACTCTATTCACCGAGTGTGACGCAGCCGTGCATCATGGGCATAATACGCGCTGAAATCACAGTAGTGTGAATGAGCCCTCAGACTAATCAATTTCCTGTAATTTCAATGTACGGGACCATGGCTGTGGGGGTGGAGGGGGTTGTGCACGCAAATGCGCACGAGTGCAAAAAGTACCGTAAAAAACGCTGTTACACACACAAATATACAACCGCCAATGCAAAAAACATGGTGCCAATGAGTGCACAAATACGCATACACTCGTCTGAATCCAGCCTTAGAACTGTAAGTCCCAGCACCAACATGAATCAGGCTGTGAAGTGGAACCTTCCAATGTGACTTGAAAGCCATAGGTTTCCTAAGGGTAATCTAAAGATATACAGATATAGCAAACATTAACTTGACATTTGATAGGAGAAAACAGGACAGAAGACCCTCGCTGATCCCAAGACCTACAGTCCCGTGTCTCCCCACTGCGGTTTTGCTGCACCTCCCGCTGAGAGGGGTCGCTTCTCCCACTGCCATTGACACCAAACTGAATGGAGCACTGACCGCACATGCACAGCCACCGCTCCATTCATTTTCAGTGGGACTTACGGAGGTGCCGTAGCTGAATACATGCACTTGGCAATTTCCATCATCTCTATTGAAATGAATGGAGCGGTGGCTGTGCAGGTGCGGTCTGTACTCCATTCAGTCTAGCGCCACTGCGGGTGGGAGAAGTGACCCCACAGTGACGAAAAGATGGGGAACTTCATTCTCAGGATTAGTGGTGAGACCCCTACCGATCGTAAAGTTATCTCTTACCTGTGGATAGGGGTTAACTTTAGATTTTGGGATAACCCCTTTAACTAGAATGTATTACAATGCTGTTAATGACGTTATCACAATGCGCCTGTCATGTTAATGACTACTACAGCTATACATCAATACCTATATAGCTTCAAAAAAGTAACTATATATCACACCAAAAACAACAAATAGAGTGTATAATATCAAACATGGTAGTATAATCCCATTATTACAATATATATGATCAGATGATCACCGTGGATCTGGTTCCCCAAACCCCCAGTGATCATCTGTGATTGCTGGGAGAAACTTTGTATAGCCAGCTGAGGAAGAACAATATTTCATGCCGGCTATTCAAATGAATGGTGATTCTCTAATGCATGCATAGTCCAGGTCTGCCAAAGTGCGAGACCCTCTACTCTGATGTATAAGTGGGGGAACCACTTGTGATGTCTATGACCCTTAATAAGGTGTCCCCCATACTTATAGTAGGGGAATTTAGGCATTTAGGGCGACCCTCTCTGTAACATCTTGCAATGGGAACAATATTTCCATCCTTGCCAAAATTGTGACCTTACATCACCCGGCACTGTGAAGACTGCTGCATATACTATATTAGTATTAATGACAAATCAGAAAAAGTTTGATCAATGCCTTGACCAATAAGCAGATCTCCAACAGCCATAAATGATCAAATGGCATCACCGACGTAAGGATCATAGCAGATTATTGCAGCTATTTACTAAAGCAAGCAAAAACAAAAATCATGACATCTATAAAAAAAACAAAATGCATAACAAAGAGTATAATAACAAATGTCAATTGAGGAAGAAGATATGTAAATCTTTACAGGATGCAAATTAGCAGTAGAAAAAAAATCACGAAAAATGAAGAAATAGCATTGAGCTACTGCACTGAATGAGTCAAAAGAACCAGGAGTTAACTAATGCAATCCCCGTTAAGTGACTCAATCCCCAAATACCTCCAGAGTTCTCTCCTGAGGGTGGCCACAGTCAACTGGGATTGTTCTTCTGCATTAGATGACATGGCAGTGCAAGTCAAGTAGCATAAAAGAAGGGACTAATGCCAGAGATCTGACAGCCTGGCTCTGTGGATTAACATCCCAACACCACACCCAGCCCAGCACAGCATATATACAAGCAGCTCCCATATCCACTGCCTTGTTGTCACTTACTGGCAAGGAGGGAAAATGGTGAGGACTCCTTCCAGATGTTGCTCCGCTCTCTCCTGGATTGTCCCAGCCACCGGCAGTTTTGTCTTGTTTTCCAGACTTCTAGAGTTCTGCAAAAAAAAAAAAATTCTGACTTCCCCTCAGTCCGGAAACATTGAAGTGATGCAACAGTTCCCACATGTGGCTGCTGCTGATCAAGCCTCTTCTGTGAGCCTGGGCTATTGTAGGCGAACTATATAAACTGCATCTGGATCAATACAGGAGAAATGATTGCAATTAATGGCTCATCATGTCTTCGGCTTCATATCAGGAAGGATTCATGTTACTACTTTGCAAAGACATTACGATCCCCAGTTCTCACTATTTGTTCTCGTCTCGGACCATTTGCAAAAGTTATTTAAAGAAGTACTAAAGCTAAAAGTACAAAGCGCACTAAAGTACAGAAGTGCCGCTCTCGTCTCACATATAGGCTTGTAAGGCTGACTTTTTACATGGCGGTTTTTCCATAGGAAGTTTTTTTTATATGCAAAGAAAAAAATGCAGTGTCCAGATGTTAGCTGGGAGTGGATAGAAAAATCTGATTTTCCTATTTCCGTACGCTGCTTTTTTTCCCCCATGTTGAATGTTTTAGGGCATCCTTAGTTTTTTGGGCATAGCACCGTGATGTTTTTCTTGGCTTGATTGAAAAACTGCACATTTTTCAAAAGCAAATTTTCGATTTAATGGGAATTAGGATTTAAAAAGTTTTTTCTGGACATTAATATGGATGACCTATTATTACGATCATCAATATGAGATCAGTGGTGGTCCGACTCATGGTCAATTTAATTAACTATTACGCTCCTTTGCCCATTTGTAGCAGCTTTGCGGGGGGTTGCGGTTCCATGCCGTTCACTTCAATGAGAGAGCTGGAATATCAGACTCAGCTGCTGCAAAATGTATGGAGCTGCAGCCCTTTCAGTCGGCTGATAGGTTAGAAAAATTGGTCATTAATATTAAGGTTTCTATAGACAAACGCATGTGGAAATATGCTCACCGCAACAAAGCATATTTGCACATGAACTAGGTTTGGAGATGGCACCAAACAGGCTGATACGCTGGATCACACCCTCCCTTTTTTTAAGCTGTCACAGGCTTCCATGGCAGCTTTCTGCGTAGCACATGCATTGAGCTTACGCAAGTGCTTTTGCGCATATGCCCGTGTGAAGGGGCCCTCAGGGATTCTTCAGACGACCGCATGCGCAAAAACGCTCCCCACAGCACAACATATTGAACGAGGTTGGATGAGGTACATTTGGGCACATGTCTGCGTATAGTACTGCACATTTTGCGCACGCAAAACGTGGATTAAAAGGCTATTAGTTTAATGAGGTCTAGATGTGTTCTTTTTCTAGCGGTTTTGTGCACCTCCCATAGACTTCTATGGGAGCCTTTGCTGCACAAAACACAGGAAAATAGAACAGGCCCTACTTTTTTTCCTCGTGTGAAATGCGCATGAAAAACACAATCATGAGAATGAACCCATTAAAATCAATGGATTCTATTCTCTGTGCTTAGGGTGCATATATTTTACATGCGCTAAAACCTGGACAAATACGGTTGTGTGAAGACGCCCTAAAGGAGTTGTCTTGTTAAGACAACCACAATGTATATGAGCTACTAGTAATTATTAGGAAATAATAGTACCAGTTTTTCTGGTGGTGCCACACAGCTCTGCTATATGCACGTCACACACACACAGCTCTGCTATATGCACTTCACACACTCACAGCTCTGCTATATGCACGTCACTCACTCACAGCTCTGCTATATGCACGTCACACACTCACAGCTCTGCTATATGCACGTCACACACTCACAGCTCTGCTATATGCACGTCACACACTCACAGCTCTGCTATATGCATGTCACACACTCACACCTCTGCTACATGCACATCACACACACAGCTGTGCTACATGCACATCACACACACAGCTGTGCTACATGCACGTCACACACACAGCACTGCTGCATGTACATCACATACAGCTGTGCTACATACATTCTTCATCCCATACAACAGGGATCACAAGCAGCACTGCACTCGGGATGAATGACCTGTGATGATGTCACCATCATGCTCCGCCCCTGATCACATGACAGTGATGTTATTAGAGGTCCTTTATCCCAAATGAGTGAGTTATATGCTCCGCCCGTGATCACATGACAGTGACGCCATCACAGGTTCTTCATCCCTGTGCAGATTACAGGCAGACTACGTGCCCGACAAACCCCCTGCGGCCTTAGTTGCTATGGAATTCTTACGAACACCTAGCCAGACAGCAGGTGTGTGCTTACAGGACCTGTGCTGATGTCACCGTCTATTGAAGCCTATGGAAGCCATCCGGATCCGCGGGAGACCCGTACCAGAATTAAACTCATCTGCTCCGGACGATGCGGTTCTTCCCTTCTTCGTGGCTGGATCTTCTTTCTTCGGCCCGGCGGATGTGTCCGGCGCATGCGCCCGACACGCCGCTGGCGTGCCGAGCACATCCACCGGGCCGAGGAAAGAAGATCCGGCGCAAAGGAAGAAAGATCCGCAGCGTCTGGAGCAGGGGAGTTTATTCTGATTTTTAGCCTCATGTCCGTGGGGCAGGAGGGACCCGCTGCGGATTCTACATGAAGAATCCACGGCGGACCTGATTTTCCCTGTGGACATGAGGCCTTAAAGGCTACAAGCACAAAACTCACGCGAATATGAACTTCATTCTTTTGACTGGAGTCATGGACATGAGGAACAGTATATTGTAGAGACAGACCACCCTCCAGATATATCATCTAGAGGGCAATGCATGTAATGATAGCAGCATCGGGATCTATACCAGTGAAAGCAGAGATTCCATTTAGTAAATAAGGGATATTCCAATCAGTGGCCATAATTTCAAGTTTTCACCTATACAATGGATAGGTGAAAACTGATGGATCAGTAAGGGGTTGGACTCCTGGAACTGGAATCCTGAGAAGAGGGAGTCCAATTCCCCGTCATCCTCACTTCCTGGTTTCTTTTCCCACGCCAATGAATGAATGGCAGGTCACGCAAGCGCAGTGCTGCTCCATTCACTGTCGATGGGACTGTAGTGGTTGTGCTGCTATCAGAAATGATCATTATACTGAAAGCGTAGGAGAGGCTTGAAACAAACTTCCAGCAGACATTCATCAATAAGTCTGGATTCACATGAGTGTATGTGTTTTTGTGCGTGTATTTGCACTGCATTTTTCTGGAACGGTGTTGCATATTTGCGCACACATTGGCGTATTTTACTATGCATTTTGTGTGCATAAGTCCTACACGATTGTGTGTGCTAAAAACATGGATCAAAGCTCTCAGCCATTGAAATGGCCAATTAGTTTACATGAGTTCAAAATGTTCTCTTGCCCTGCGCAAATGTGCAGGAAGATAGAGCACGCTGTGTAGTTTTTTTTGTGCAACTGAAATGCGCACAAAATACACACATTAACCCTTTGCAATCCAATTTTGGATTCAGGGTTTTCTAGGGGGCTCTCTCTTTCTGCCATTATACAATGGCGCCATCTGCTGGCTAGAGCCAATACTGCAGTATGGGACATGCTGGAGAGGCCCCCGACAACAGAGCGTCCAGTAATATACAATAAGAATACCCTGCCGGACATCTTCCGACATCGGAGCCATACAGCCTTCAATCAGAATGTCTTCAGATGTCAGACAGTGGATTGGAAAGGGTTAAAGGGTTCTATTTTTTTGCATATTGCGCATATTTCCATGTGAATCCAGCCTATGTGAATGTAAGCATGCGTGGGATGAGCATATATCTGTGCAAGGAGAAAGATAAAAAGAAAGAAAGTCCATGTAGATGGACCATGTGGACTTTTCTGCCATCAGCTTCTATGTTTCAACTATATATTCTAAAGGCTTCTTCAGATGGGTGTATGCGCAACTACGCTCGCCGATACATAACGTAGTTACACATGAACAGGGCTTTTTTTTTTCTCAGACTCCGCACTAGTGCTTCGCCATATCTTTCTTGCTCCTAGTATTAACGGACAGGAATACAGCTAGTGACAATGAAACCATTGAAATAAATGATTTTGTGTCATCTTGTTATGCGGCCGTGATTATCACAGACGCATAATGGGACAAAATCACGTCCATCTGTGTAAGCCATAACTGTGTGACTTTCATGTTTCACCTATAACCTGATTTTCCTGAACTATAATATCCTACCAAATGTATTTGTATACCTCTATCAGTAGAATGAATCGGGTCTTATTAGCATTTCATGTGTCCTAATCCATGTTACGTAAGATGCAGACCCTTGGAGGTGTCAGACATAGTTTGTGAACTGCAAGTTATTGGATATAAGGGTTATGCCGCTACACATAAGCCGTCCATGAAGATATGCAATGCATTATCCCATCTACAATCGTTCAAGGAGCGTCGTCATTGGATAGTTGGGCAATGGAAGGACATTCGATAGAGTGATGAATCACCCTACTCCATCTTCAGATCAGATGGATGTACCTGGGTGTGGAGGACGCCTAGGAAACGCCAATTGCCTGAGTATGTTGTGTCAACAGTTAAGTATGGCAGAGGGTCCGTTATGGTCTGGGGATGTTTTATGTGGCATGATCTTGGTCCGTTTGTTGTATTGGCAAGACCCATGAACACAGAGGTGTAGGCTGACATTCTACACAATAATGTGTGGCTGACAATGTGCCAATGCTCTGGGAATGATCTGCGATACTTCCAAGAAGACAACGCGTCCTGTCACAAATCCAACGCTTCCTTACATTGGCTTGAGGATTTGAAAGTTCCAAGACTGGCTGTACAGAGTCCCGACCTGAACCCTACTGGAGATCTTTGGGATGAACTGGAATGTTGGGTCAGGAAATACGAACAGTGTATCTTCTTTTGAGAGAACTAGCTGAAGTGTACCAGGCGTTTGTAGAAAGTATACTACGGACAGTATCTAATGTTATTAGGGTCGAAGGTGCCCCACTAAGTAATAACATGTGTAAATAAATACTACTTTTCATTCTTGCTCAGGTGTCCAATTACTTTTGGTAGGATGTTGTAGTCTCCTTTCTCTTCCTTTCACATAGTGTTTTGACCAAAGGCCTCCATAGCTCTCGATCCAGCCCTGCCTAAAACTACTGGATCAACAGGGAATTAGAACCAATGAGCATCCAGAGATGATCAGAACCACTGGACCACCAGGGATGCTATTATCAATATTCTAGATGTCCATCTAGCTAATTTAATAAATAGTAGGACCGCCATCAATGGCCAATGAATCACAAGAAATGACAACAGAATCACTAAATAAATGACAGGCGCAAGAGGGAAGCACATGAGGCATTGTATGGACACCAGCAATTGGGTCACCAAGGAATCAACATTATACCACTGGGTCAAATATGGGGGAAATATGTTGGTGGTCTGTGTGGGCCGTGGTGACAGGAAGAAAGGTGTCATCTCAGTGTTGTTCTGGGCCTTGACTTTTAATGCTTCTGTCTTTGAAATGTATATTTGTGTTTGTCCTTTGGATCATGAGGTCGTTTATTTGCCTTTTTTCTGCATGCACAAACATTTCTTTCAGCAGTTTCTATAACCAAACACCATAAAGATAACAGGAAACCAGAGTACAGAAAAAGGAAATGGTGTTACAGCTACTGTGAGGAGTAAAATTAGAAAACTGATGCAGGCGCAAGCCAGCGCCCTGCCAACACAATTAATCACACCGGTGTAGCATCTCTTGTGGTTGGCCTTTAAATACTTCTTTGTGTAACAGTTTGTGCTATACGTAAAACATTATGTATCCCAGATGTAAACTGGAGCAAAATGATATATTCTGAAAGAAATATACAGAATCATTCCAAATCTAATGTCTGCAGATCATTTTTAAATCGTGGGTCTGATTATGCTGTATATGTGTCAACGCGGGCAGCATATGGGGGCAGCACTATACAGGCCCCCTTACGTACTCGTCTCAACAAACATAGGTCCAACATACTGAACAAATATACTTTAATGTAACCGTTCATTTGACAACCGCTCATAATTCTAATTTTATGCTTCTCCGCATTACTCCAGTCGAACAAATCCTACTCAGGTCTTTAATAGGGCCCTACGCCCCAGACAATCCAAGGCCTATTGCACCTTCAAAGTATGGACCATGGTCCCCATTGGCCCTAACAAATGTATTGATTCAGGCTTTAAAATGTTGTAATCCCCCCTTCCCCCCCCTATCTTTTAGTTTTATTGTTTCTGTGGTTATATATAGAGATATATCTATGTATAGAAATCAATAAATATAACCACAGAAATGGATATATATATATATACACACTGTGAGGGATTAGCGTTTAGGATCGGTAGCAACCTGGGCATAAGCAGTCAGAGACAGTGACACTTGCGATAAAGTCTTTAGTCCAGGCTTCGCCTGGGTTTATTTCAGTGCAAACAAAGCAAAATACAAGCCTTAACTCCAGGCAAACATAAAGTAAATCCTGCTCGTCCGAGCACTTACTAAACATGTAGCGTCCCTGTCTACATACGGGTAACCAAATGGCTCCTGCACACAGCCAGCCAGGACTCTCAGACCTGCAAAGGTCTCAGCTCTCTCCTAGGCCCTGTAGGCCCAGGCTTTATATGGCCTGGTACCAGCCTCACCTGGTACGTGGGAGTGACCATCCCACCCTTCACTTTGGTCACTCCAGGAAAAGCCGGCCCGGATAATGCGGCTTGGAGCCACTTACTCACTACAACGTGTCAGTAACTTTATGTTACTGACACCATACTGCCGGCTTCCTCCACCGAGCCCCGGCTGCTCGGTGGCACGTATCTGCCCAAGTGCTCCCTAAAGCCGCATAGGAGAGCATCCTAGGCGAAATGTAGCGGCCCTCCAGCACTTTGCCGGTCACTGTCTCACATACCCTCCCCCTCTGTTCGAGCCTGTGGGGTCGCACACCTTTAGCCGCCATACAATGCGTCCTTGACCAGGCATCGGCATTGCCCTGTAGCTTTCCTGCCCTGTGTTTTATGACACCAGTACGCCCTGGTATATCGGAGAACACATCCGCATTACGTCGTATAAATTCCCTAGACTCTTGCTGTTGGGACTTGGACAGGGACCCTGATACACACATCTCTGGGACCCCACCATGGGGGGTGCTCACTGCAGTCAGGGCTTCTCTGTCCTTCCATGGCTTAATTAGGTTTACATGGTACAAATGTTCTGGTTTCCGCCTACCTGGTCTGTATACCTTATAATTTACCTCTCCGACTTTCTCAATTATTTCATAGGGCCCTTGCCATTTTGCTAGGAATTTACTTTCTAGGGTGGGCACCAACACTAGTACTTGATCCCGAGGGTTGAAGGTTCTCACCTTGGCGGACCTGTTATATACCCGGCTTTGGGCTTCTTGAGCCTGCTGTAAATGTTCTCTAACAATGGGCATGACCGCCGCAATTCGATCTTGCATGAGGGAAATGTGTTCAATAACACTCCTGTAGGGGGTGGACTCGTGCTCCCAGGTCTCCTTAGCTACATCAAGGAGCCCTCGGGGATGTCTACCATAAACTAATTCAAAGGGAGAGAACCCAGTGGAGGATTGTGGGACTTCACGGATTGAGAACATTAAATATGGCAGCAGACAGTCCCAGTCCTTCCCATCCTTATTGACTACCTTTTTTAGCATGCTTTTTAGGGTCTTATTAAATCTCTCAACCAGACCATCCGTCTGTGGGTGGTACACAGACGTCCGTAAGTGCTTAATATTCAGCAGCTTACACAATTCCTTCATGACCTTTGACATAAAGGGGGTTCCTTGGTCCATCAGGATCTCTTCTGGTATGCCCGTGCGGGAGAACATGTGAAGTAGTTCCTTTGCAATACCCTTGGATGACGTATTGCGTAAAGGAACGGCTTCGGGGTAACGGGTGGCATAGTCTACAACCACTAATATATGTTGGTGACCCCGGGCAGACTTTACCAAGGGCCCAACTAGGTCCATAGCGATCCGCTCAAACGGCACCTCTATGATGGGCAAGGGCACTAAGGGGCTCCGGTAATGGGGCATAGGAGCTGTTATCTGACACTCCGGGCATGACTCACAGTAACGTTTTACATCACCATGTACCCCCGGCCAGAAAAAACGCTGAAGGATGCGTTCCCTAGTCTTTTCGCTCCCGAGATGACCTCCCAGCACATGCTTGTGCGCCAGGTCTAAGACCATCCTACGATAAGACTGAGGTACCACCAGCTGTTCCACAACCTCCCCACGGACCTTGTCAACCTGATACAACAATTCTTGATTGACTGCCAGGTGTGGAAACACAGTATCAGCCCCTGGGAACTGAGGCTCCCCATTTAGTACTTTAACATTTTCCCTGGCCTTTACTAAGGTGGGGTCTCGGAGCTGCTCAGTTCCGAAATTGGCACGTGAGACCTCTAAGTCAGGCATAGCAACTACTTCATCCTGTACCTCCGTCTCACCCGCCAATACTGTTAAGGGAAAGTTATCCCCATTCTCTTGGGTCACCCCTACTGCTGGAACCGTACCCTCAGGGTCAAACGGTTCGGGACACACATCATACACATTTGCATCATCATGAACCTTATTTGCAGATGACCCTTGGTGTCGCCACAAGTCCCAAAATAGGGGAAAGTCTCTCCCGAGGATCACGGTGTGCATTAATTAATTTCTTATGAGGGTTAAAAATTCTAAGTGCAACACCAATCCGGCCCACCCCACTTGCCCCGTTGCCGGCCGTGAGAAGAGACACCACACACAGGAGTCTGGTCTAGCTCCTCACACGGGAGAAAAAACTGCGCACTTTATTACAGATTACATGAGATCTTATACCCTCTGCCCTCTCACCACTAGGGGGTGATGGGCTCATAACCATATATGGGCAGTCCGGATTTGCGGACTGAGACAGTGAAAATCATATAACAGTCATGTACATTTGAACATCTTGATATCTTGTTCCAGCGCTTCTGGGAAATCGGCCAAGTACATGCGTCCTTGCGTCTGGTTCGGTATCTTCTCTGAACTTCTAGAACATCTTCTTGCAAAACCTTGGCATATCTGATTTAAGGCGACATTTAAGTTTTTTCTCATTTGGAATTGAATAAAACTTGCATATAGGTATAAAAGCATAAAAAACACATATGGCAATATATATATATACCCTCACAAACCCCCCTAAAAAACTTAATATGGAGATCAAGCATCAGACTTTGCACTCTTCCTCGGTCGTCTCTCCCTTGCGTCAGGGTTTCTCCACTGCCCGTAAGTCCCTACTCCTAAAAGGGAAGGATCCCTACCTCACCTCAGAAGGAGGCCATGGATTCCCTGGGCTTATTTCCGGGCCTCCATACCCTCTATCTGTACAAGTTAACACCCCGCAGGGTGTGCCCTCGCCGGAACCTAAGGTCTTCTGCACTTTCCCTAGGCAAATGGGAAGTCCACTGACAGTCCATCTTATGAGACTGAGGCAGACACAGTACTAGTCCATCTCTCCATTCTTCTGGTAACATACCTGGTTGTCATTATCGGAACTGGCTCTTCCTTTTTTTTCAAACAAGGGAAATTTTGGTCACATTATCCAGTCCCTTACTCATACTCTTTTTGATCAAAGGGAAAATACACAAACAGGAAATTACATACCCCACCTCTTTCTGATAAAATCATATCCACGGCCACTCTATTTTGGAACGCCATGGATGCAGTGGGCCCCAACCGGTCAATTAACCCTTGCAAAAGCATCTCTAGTGTAGTTTACAAACCTCTGCTGATTGTAATAGATATAATTCATCCAATCTACATTATTATTAACAGTGACAATAGAAAATAAGGACTCAAAACCTGCTTTAACCTGATCTCTAGAATTAAATTCATCTGGCACCCCCCTTGGCACTCCTATTGATACATGTGGGTCAAAGTTACCATCTTGAACGTTAACTTCTCTCTTAGCACGATGCGGTGTTGGATTCTCACCCTCAGTGTAGTCTACATATTGCACATTCGATTGTATTAATTTGTTCTGAAACAGGGGGCTAGTGTACAGTAGTCAAAGGTGTGTGTTAGAGGAATTGTACCACATTATAGCATGTAAAGGATATGCAGGATCATTAGTTCTTTCAGTGCGAAGTGTGGATCCAAGTGGGCTTTCCTTCGAGCTTGACTGCAGTTGGGGTGGTGAACAACATCTGGTAAGGACCTTTAAACCGGGTTTCTCGCTCAAACTTTTTCACATAGACCCTGTCACCTGGTTTTAGATTGTGACACTCATCTGTAGGACCTGGGAGGAAAGCAGAGACTACAGAATGCATTACTAACAATTCCTTGGAGAGGCTCATGACAAAATTAGCAAGAGAATCATTCCCCAAACTCTGATACTGTGGCATGTATCCTCCTAAGGAAAAAAACTAATGAAAGACACTCAATTCAAGATTTACCCGTTTCCTCTATTGCCTTTTGTATCTACTTTCCCCCTACTCCGCGGATGGTAGGGTGTGTGAAAAGCCTGGAAAATACCCAAAACAGACATGATGTGTTGCATTATTTCACCTGTGAAGTGTGTACCTTTGTTTGACTCAATCACTTCCAGTACCCCATATCTGCGGATTACCTCATTCATGAGCTTCTGTGCGGTTACCTGCTTATTTACTTTGGTAACAGGGTAGGTCTCCAACCTGAAAAGAAATCAACAACAAGCACATATTCATGCTTCCCAACAAGTAGGAGCTGAGTGTAGCCAATTTGCAATCCCTGAAATGGGTAGAGTGGTCTAGGCAAGTGTGGTGTGGCAAATTTACTTCTGCCCTGTTGCTTTACGGCAAAGATCATGCAAAACTGGACAAATGATGCAGCAGCTACAGAAAACCAATGAGCCACCCGTCCTCGTTCAAGCGTCGTCATCATTACTGCTTTAAGAGGTGCGTCTTTCCGTGCGTCAGCTGGGCCATTATGAGGCACAGGGACTATGGTAAGCAAGTTCTGTTGACTGTTCACCATACGCCGTCCCTTTTTAGTCCATTTGTCTTTTTCTTAACTGTAAAGTCATTAGCATATCAAAGTCCAATGTTTTTATCAAAGTCCAAGATTTTTATCAAAGTCCAAGATTTTTATCAAAGTCCAAGATTTTTATCAAAGTCCAAGTTTAGTCAAATTCTTCTTTTCTTCTGTCTTCCACGGCTTGAGGGCCGCTGCTTTTGCTGTGTGGTCTGTGATGGCGTTGCCTCTTGCTTCTCCGGTGTAGGAATTGGTGTGAGCTTTCCACCTTCCTCCACTCTACACGCCTCCGTGAGTGCTTTTAATTCCGCTTCTTGTACTGCGACATGCGGAGACATTCTGCTTTTTAGGACATCTTGTTGTGTAACCACCGTATATCCAGTGTGGAGTCGTCAATCACCCTGGTACCATCTATAAAAAACAACTCAAAATATGCATTATTAACAAGGGCTTCAGTAACTTTTTAAAACTTAAATTTTCTTGTTGCATCACTGCTAGACTATCAGGCTGGTATTCTATTTCAAAAAGATCAGAATCTTGTTGCAAAAAATTTAAAAATGGCTTGCAAAAAAATTTAAAAATGGCTGATTTTCAATACCTAAAATGGCTGATTTGCAATACCTAAAATGGCTGACTTGCAATACCTAGATTACCTATGCCTTCTCCTCCCCCCCCTTTAAACCAGGGTACGCAATTGGAACAATAGTAGCCGGGTTTAAGTTATTACAACATTGTAAAAAGATTTGATGGAAGCAGATAAGGCCTGTAAGATGCTAGCACCTATAACAAAAACATGAGTTACACCGGGGAAGAATAATCTACAAAACATCTACTAATATTGGAAATGTGATATCCCTTTAAGTGAATTCATTATTAGTCTGTTCCTGTCTGCAATATCTTTATCAAATTTCAGACAGGAGAAAAAAAAAAAAACAGGAAAAACTAGCTGCTCAAAATTCTCCCCCCTCCCTTGTGCAGGAGGGATGAAACATTATTACGTACTATTACATCATCTAGCTCCACCCCTTCGATATTGGCACATTGCGTCCGTCTTCTCAACTTAATTTCAGCTTAACCGTCTACACGTCCACATCTCAACCAAGCAAAGTCCCATGCATGGGGTAGGACTTTTACCCCCAGTCAATTTCCACATCACACATTCCACCACAGCTCGAACACGGGTCACCAACTCCCATCCATCCATGCTCCCAAGCCTGCTCCGTCGCCCCCCTTGAAGGTATACCAGTACACACAGATGCACGGACAAAAAAAAAGTTTGACAAACATACATACATCAGCTGAAAAACACCGAGGTGAGTGCTATTATTTTTATAAAGTACATAATTCTATTGAGATGAGATTGTGAATGAGCGCTATCTATGACAAATTATGTGAAAAAAAGTTTTGCTAAGTGACTGAAATATTCTATATTTCTTATCTACTGAAGCTATTATATGCTGTATTAAACGCTGAAGTGTTTTAGAATCTCTGACCCTGAATTCTGAAAGCCCCCACCCTTTTTTAAAACAAATCTCTTATCTCTCCGCGACTATGAAACACATACTGAAATAAGTTTTAGCTTAAACTATTGAAAAAACATTTTGAAATCATAATTAACACATATGCTGGGACCTTGCAACATTTATTTTCAACCCCTGTATAAGTAAGAATATACCTTAGAAATTACTATATTTCCCTGCCTACTAAGACAGTATAACTAATTAAATTCATTTCAATTCATTGCAAGCAAGCCAAGATATTAACCAAGGATGTTATTGTATTTTCTCTCTCGCTGTTATCTTCGAGACCTTGGAAGGCTACACAGACTTTGCAGCTATATGTCAACAGACTCTTCTCCCCTACAAGCAAGCTGTTAACTATTTGCACATACAGTATATATATATACACATATATATCCACCTAGTATGGATTATACATATTATCTATTATCTATCTTGTATTATACACATTTTCATCTCTTTCTTTGCCAACAAATCACGTGCATTGTAACTTACTTATCGACTTTGCCTGCTCCTTCAGCACTTTTCTCCCCTACCTAACTGCCAATATAACCTTTAATAGACACTCTCCTGACGCCCTCTTGATCACTTACTGTACTTTTCAACATTTCACTTACGGACACTTTCTTAAACAAATAATGTGTACATACTTTCTCTGACTGTCTCTCTCTCTGCTTCTAGCAAACCTTGGTCTTCCAAGGCACCTCTCGGTCCTAAAGACCTCCTCCCAGACACCATTTTGTATTCTGCCATGCGGGTCGGTGTCACACATTTTCATTAGAGTTTTCTTACATTTTACAAATTCATCCACACGGCGGCAGCCCTTGAGGGGCTCTATCTTCTTTAATAAGGTCTTACGCATATTACAACAAAAACAACAAAAAATAACACGCTCCATAGAATGCATCCCTCTTAATTTTCAAATTGTCAGCCCCTTATATACCGGCAGACAACCGAGGGTCCCTTCTCCTTATGGAACCAGTCCCATAAAAATGCATCTCTCTGAAATCAAATCGCTAGCCCCATATATAAGGCAAACCGACCGAGAGTCCCTTCTTTCTATGAGACATCTCACAAAATGCATCCCTCTCTGCTAAACCATTAACAACGAACTAAACTAACCTGAGGGTCCCTTCTCTTGTGAGATCAAATGAAAAGTAAGAGAAAAAAAATTCAGCAGATACAACAAACAATCTCCACTATCGCTAAAACGCTACGGACTTCAAAGTACAAATAAACTACAGACTAGTTTCTGGGTGAGCCATTGGTGCGCATATCACGGTCAGTGGTCCATGATGGCAAACCCGGAGCCCACACGAGTTACCGTGTAGAACTCTTAACCCAACCCGTCCGGTCACAAACCACAGATAGTCAGTTCCGCTGCAAGACTTCGCAGTGTAAAACACAACATAAATATATGTTTGTCTTACCTGGAGTTCTAAGTGAGTTGATCAGGCTCGGTTTGCAGTAGGACGGTTTCTCAGTGGCGTGGATCCGGGTGAATTGCGCTGTAAGCTCCGATTTTACCGCCCCAGTTGGTTGCGCCATTTATGAGGGTTAAAAATTCTAAGTGCAACACCAATCCGGCCCACCCCACTTGCCCCGTTGCCGGCCGTGAGAAGAGACACCACACACAGGAGTCTGGTCTAGCTCCTCACACGGGAGAAAAAACTGCGCACTTTATTACAGATTACATGAGATCTTATACCCTCTGCCCTCTCACCACTAGGGGGTGATGGGCTCATAACCATATATGGGCAGTCCGGATTTGCGGACTGAGACAGTGAAAATCATATAACAGTCATGTACATTTGAACATCTTGATATCTTGTTCCAGCGCTTCTGGGAAATCGGCCAAGTACATGCGTCCTTGCGTCTGGTTCGGTATCTTCTCTGAACTTCTAGAACATCTTCTTGCAAAACCTTGGCATATCTGATTTAAGGCGACATTTAAGTTTTTTCTCATTTGGAATTGAATAAAACTTGCATATAGGTATAAAAGCATAAAAAACACATATGGCAATATATATATACCCTCACAATCTCATGGGTGGCAAGTCCACACGGAGTATCAAGTCTTACAAGGGCGATAGGATACTCCTTGGTGTCCCCATGCACACAAACAACCCCCATGCGACGGCCGGTGACGGTTGTGGGATCGACCAGGCTGGAGTGCACCAGCGTAACCAAGCTCCCTGAGTCCAGTAGAGCTGTCACCGCAAAGTCATTCAACTTTAGGTGACATAATGGTCGATCAGTCTCTGACACAGTCTCTGCAGAACATACTGGCCGTGCGAACATCGACCTCCGCCGGGCAGAGTCACAGTCCATTGGTTCCATGGTAAGTGGACAGTTGGCGGCAATATGCCCGGGCTCACGACAGCGCCAACACAGTACGGGGCCCTGGTCCCCTTGGGGTTCTATCCGGGACCGGACTGTCCAGTTGGGACTCCTCTTCTGTCCCAAATGATCCCCCTCTGAGCTGCCTCCCTTTGGGACACTTTTGACACCCCTTACATACGGAACAGTCTTACCAGGTGCTCTGGGCCGACTTGCTGTTCCCGGGGTTGGAACGTTGAGGAGGCACGGCTTGCAGTAAGTCCTCCATGGCTTTATACCTCTCGACGAGGCTCACGAGTTGGTCCACGTCCTGGGGACCTCCTTGTCCCACCCAGCGCTGGATTGCGGGGGGCAACGAGCGTATAAACTTATCCAGAACCACTTTCTGTACGATCTCTGCCGGGGACGACTCCTCCGGCTGCAGTCACTTTCTCACCAGGTGGAACAGGTCGTACATCTGGGAGCGAGTTGGTAGGTCATCTGCGAAAGTCCAGGCGTGTACTCGTCGGGTCCGCACATTGGTGTCCACGCCCAAGCGTGCCAGGATCTCACCTTTCAGCTTAGTATAGTCCTTGGCATTCTGCTCACCGAGGTCAAAATAGGCCTTTTGGGGTTCTCCTGTCAGGAAAGGCGCTACTACCTCAGCCCACAGAGGCGCCGGTAATTTCTCCCTCTCAGCCACTCTCTCAAAGACCGCGAGATAGGCCTCGATGTCATCGGTGGGTGTCATCTTTTGTAAGGCCGCCTGTACCGCGGTACGGGTAGTGGGGAGCGAACCAGACGTCCTCTGCACACTTTGCGCCACCCCAGGATTTGCTCTTGCAGCTGCTGGTTAACCCGCTCTTGCTCCTGCAAGGCTAACCGATTGGCTTCCGCCAGGAGGGCATCAGTCTCGGCCTGAGCTCTCATGGCCTCCTCATGGACCTTTTGCTGGCTCCCCGTCACTTGTTTCTGCTGAGCAAACGCTTGCTGTTGCTGAGCAAATTGAGCAAACGCTTGTTGTTGTTGCACGGTAACTTGCATCAGCTGCTTTATCAGTTCTTCCATCTTGGCTGTATCTGATGGCTGTGCTGTTGCAGCTTTCACCCAGGACATGGGGGTTACAGCACTCTCCAGTCAATCTCTCTTGGGCGGTTGCCCTTAGCAACTGTTCTCCAGCTGCTGCAGCAAAATGTCCATTAATTGGTGTATGTCTCTTTAAGACCGCTGCCCGCATCCAAACACCATATGTGAGGGATTAGCGTTTAGGATCGGTAGCAACCTGGGCATAAGCAGTCAGAGACAGTGACACTTGAGATAAAGTCTTTAGTCCAGGCTTCGCCTGGGTTTATTTCAGTGCAAACAAAGCAAAATACAAGCCTTAAAGGAGATGTCTCGAGGAAGCAGTGATTTTTTTTTTTTGCCCAGTCCCCCTAATTAAACATACATTACTAATTACCCCTGTAAATGACTTTCCTAGCTGGTTCGTACTTACCGTTCCAGCAACTTATAAAAGTTTCCCCAAGATGGCCGCCGGCTCTTTCCCCGTCGCTCGCTGCAGCCCGACGTGCGCGCTCCCGAGACGCTGCCAGCTGTGTCTCCATGGCAACCGGACGCCCCGCAGCCGCCGACCAGATGCCCCGCAGCTGCCGACCAGACGCCCCGCAGCCGCCGACCAGTCACCCACCGCCAGGCAGCAGGTAACCGGCGCTAGCCCCCGGCTCCCCAGCGCTACGCTCCCGGCTCCCCAGCGCTAGACCCTCAGCCCAGGTGAAGGCCCCGGAGCCCAGCGCTAGGTTCCGGAGCCCAGCGCTAGGTTCCGTAGCCCAGCGCTAGGTTCCGGAGCCCAGCGCTAGGTTCCGGAGCCCAGGTGAAGGCCCCGGAGCCCAGCGCTGGGCTCCGGGGCCTTCACCTGTCAGTGAACATCACCCCCGACCCATCACTTACCCCCCTGGCCCAGCGCTAGTTCCCCCGGCCTAGCGACAGCCCCCCCTGGCCTAGCGACAGCCCCCCCCATCGCAGCGACAGCCCCCCCATCGCAGCGACAGCCCCCCCATCGCAGCGACAGCGACGACAGCCCCCCCCGGCGCAGCGACAGCGACGACAGCCCCCCCCCGGCGCAGCGGCAGCCCCCCCGGCCCATCACTTACCTGGACGGCAGGACAGCTGGGCGGCTTCTCCGGACAGCTGGGTGGCTCTGCACCTTCCTCTAACAGAGGAAGGTACAGAATGGCCGCTCCAGCACGCTCCCGAGCAGTGACAGCTCATCTGCGCATGCGCAGAAGAGCTGTAGCGGGGAGCACACTGAAGCGGCTCGTGCTGAAAGGAGAAGACCGGACTGCGCAAGCGCGTCTAAAAAAGCAAGCTGCCGGCGAATTTAGACGGAACCATGGAGACGAGGACGCTAGCAACGGAGCAGGTAAGTGGAATAACTTCTGTATGGCTCATATTTAATGCACGATGTACATTACAAAGTGCATTAATATGGCCATACGGAAGTGTATAACCCCACTTTGTTTCGCGAGACCACCCCTTTAACTCCAGGAAAAGCCGGCCCGGATTATGCGGCTTGGAGCCACTTACTCACTACAACGTGTCAGTAACTTTATGTTACTGACACCATACTGCCGGCTTCCTCCACCGAGCCCAGGCTGCTCGGTGGCACGTATCTGCCCAAGTTCTCCCTAAAGCCGCATAGGAGAGCATCCTAGGTGAAATGTAGCGGCCCTCCAGCACTTTGCCGGTCACTGTCTCACAACACATATATACATGTATATTTAATTCACTAATTGTGTGCTTTTGGGCTCTCTCACATGTGTTTTTACCATGTATTGCATATGTGGGTTCTGCGTGTGTAATACGCGGTAACAAGCTTTACCTTCAACACAGCGCGTGAAGTGCGAGCACAAAAAAGATTGCAGCATGCACTAACTTACCGCATATTACTCGCACATACACGCCAAGGTATTGCATAGGGCACAGGTGTCAAAATCAAGGCCCGCCGCCTCATTTTCTGTGGCCCGCCGGCTGTGCAGCAAAGTTCCCTCACCTCCATGCTGCTGTCAGTAGGCAGTCTTCTCTCGGCTTGTTCTGTCTACTGCAGACAGTAATAGAGGAGTGACGATAGCAGACTGACAACGGCCGTGGAGGAGGGAAGAAGACTGCAGAGAACATGATCTTTGCAGCGAGGAGAGCGACGCGGAGGAGGAGCAGCTGCAGGGTGAGAGCCTGGTCAGCGCTGACCTCCTCTCACTGGTCCTACCTCTGTTCATGGCTGCAAGCCTGGGGAGACATCAGGGGCCCAAGTATGCAGGAGGGCCCCAAGAAGGACTGAGAGCAGCCGGTATAAAAGTATAAAAGTGTGTATCAAAATGCAGAAGTGTCCTTGTGTGTATATGTATATATGTGTTTGTCTGTACGTATATATGTCTATTAGTGTGCGTATATGTTTAGAATGGTGTGCGCCTGTGCATGCGTATGTGCAGAATGGTGTGGGCCTGTGCGTGCTTATGCGCAGAATGGTGTGCGTCTGTGTGTGTGTATCGCAGAATGGTGTGTGTCTGTGCATGCGTATTTGTTCCGAATGGTGTGCGTCTGTGCGTGTGTATGTGCAGAATCGTATAAGTCTGTGCGCGTGTATGCGCAAAATGGTGTGCGTCTGTGCGTGTGTATGCGCAGAATGGTGCGTGTGTATGCGCAAAATGGTGTGCGTGTGTATGCGTAGAAAGGTGTGCTTGTGTATGCGCAGAATGGTGTGCGTCTGTGCGTGTGTATGCGCAGTATGGTGTGCGTCTTTATGCGCAGAATGGTGTGCATCACTGGGGGGAACCTTATTACCAGTCGGGCCACTATGGGGTTCACTTACTATACTGTCTTCCAATTAACAATTAGAATCGGCCCTTCGAAGGCAACCATAAGGCTGATGTGGCCCTCAGTGAAAATGAGTTTGACACTCCTGGCATAGGGGATTGTCGTCACGCAGCAAGTACGCAATGCATTGTGTACTGCTGCGTGCTCCCGATGTAACATATACGCCTGAGAAAGCGCTCGTGTGAGAGAGCCTTATATTCTGACTGTACCTTATCACCGTATGTTTATCTTAATTTTATTCCATCTCTATATTTGTAATTTTATGTTTACACTGCATGGTATTCTATAGCCTCGATTTTATCACCTATTTTTACTAACTATTATGCAACTTTAGTATTTTTATTTTTTATTACTTATATTAGGATCATCTGTTTTTATCTTCAGTGTTTTGTTGGTCTACGTGTAGCTGCTATCAAATTGATCACCGTATTAGTTTCTTTCACAATATTTAGCTTACATTCAGTTTTTATCATTTCAGGGTATCTAATTTTGTGTCCTGCTATTGACACCAATTTTACTTACCGTATATTTTAGCTTGCTTGCATTCTTCTTTTCTTTTTGTCCACTCTTACATATAGTTCATTTTATGCCTTTTTGGTATATATTATTATGTCTGCCTTTGAGTGTCTTGTTATTGATGTTTTGTACCCCAATATTTTATAAATGCGAGCGTGTGATATACTTGCTCTTTGCTTTTTTTTTTACAAAAAAATAAGGCTGCAGACTGCACTATGCGCCAATCCAGTAGAACAGACCCTGTCACTATGGCGTCCTTAAATATAAGAAACAAGGCTCAGTCTATCACATTACTTATCATAGATTTGCTTTCTCCTCTTGCTTTCTGTAATTGAAAGAATAGTTTGGGGTTAGCTTTACTCTTTTTGGCAATGAGTCTCTCTGTCTCCACTTTTGCTGCTTTTATGTGCTTTTTACCACATGATCTCCTGCATAGTGGTCAGCTGCAGGGCCCTGTGCCACATCTGAAGTGTTATCAGCAAGGGGACAGGTAAGGGGGCAATAGAAGAGGAGGGGCCACACGTCAGCAGAACCCTAAGACTATGGGCGAGACCAGCCACTCTGCGCTCCAGGTCCACCACCGGGTTGTAATCTGGCGAGGTCAGTCACCACCCAGCATACACCAGCTGGCTGGCTAGATAATAATAGTAAGTGAGGTAAGTCTAAGCCTCTCCAACTCAAAGTCTCCAATTTAATCCTGGGGGAGGAGCCTTTCCACAGAATACACAATACAGTTCCACGAAGCATGGCAAAGAATCCAAGAATACAACCACAGAATACAACCAGAACAAGGGAATTACGCAGGATGTCGAAAAGTTCGGTAACAACTTCATTTTTATCAAATTGATTCCACAAAATAGAGTAAGGCCGCCTGCAGATGGGTGGGTCGGATCCGGCTGCGAGGATTCTCACCGCGGGACCCGGCCCGAGCGCCTGCAGAGAGCAGCGCGTACTCACCCGTGCCTGCAGCTCCGGCTGTTTGATGTGCCGGCTTGCCGGCGGCCGGGCAGTGACGTTTCTGCGAGCCCCGCGCAGAAAATAGAGCATGCCGCGGTTTGTTTGCCGCGCGAGTTTTCGTGCGGACAAACCGCGGCCATCTGCCTAGGATTGCATTTGCTAACGCAATCCTATGGTAGCTTCCAAGGGCGGAAATTCCACAGGAAATCCTGCCACGGAATTTCCGCCCGTCTGCAGGCGGCCTAAGCGGAAGAGAGGCCCAGTGTGTCAGTATTTCCTCTGCTCAGTTCAGGAGGGGGGCTAAATTAAAGTTGTAGAAGGTAGACAGTCACTGACAATCTTATACCCAGATAAGTTGTCTGAGCTGGCTAGCTCAGAGAGGCAGGCAAAGGGAGCTCAGCCGCCATAGAATCTATCGTGATTAAGTGAGTTTTGTCCCAGTTGACCCTAATGTCAGAATGTAGGCCAAATGTGTCAAAATGGCAAGTGACTCTGGGTCCTGGAGAAAGAGGAGGGTGTCATCGGCATATAATGCTATGCGCTTTTTATAATTGTGCAGTTTGAATCCCTTTATTACCGGTGAGGGGCTCTACAGCGAGGGCAAACAGGGCAGAGGACAGGAGGCAACCTTGTTGTGTGCCCCTACCTAGGGGGAACTGGGCAGAAACATGGACATTCATTTTAATACTGCCTACTGGGAGTCATATAGGATCTTTACCCACTTAATAAAGGTTGGCCCAAATCCAAACTATTGCATCACTGCCCACAAGTACTTCCACTCTACTGAGTCAAAGGCCTTTACCTGGTCTATAAATACCAAAGTGCGCTTGCCATACTTAGAGTGTTCATATGTCAGATGGTCGAAAAGCTTTCTTCTTTACATCTTTATTAAGCCCCATTGGTTTTCTTCTATTCCTAACCCTTTTTTCCTGTAATGTTTGAAGCACACACAGTAAGTATTTAAGATGTTTTTTTTTTTAATTTCCCACTTATTGTCTACTAGCTGATATACCCGGCTTCGCCCTAGTTAATTTGGTACTGGTGTTTATCTGGTGTTCACGCGGAAAATCTTATGAAGTCATGGTTGCTTTTCCTATTTATGACATAATCAATGCTGGTGCCAAATTTCACGTTTCTATGACACCGGAAAGTGAGAAAATTACATTCTGTACGTAAAATTTCGACGCTAATTCTTTTGCGCATAGAATTGAATAATCGAGTTGGGACCTATTAGCTTTTCCTATTTATGACATAATCAATGCTCGTGCCAAATTTCATGTTTCTATGACACCGGAAAGTGAGAAAATTACATTCCGTACGTAAAATTTGGACGCTAATTCTTTTGCGCATAGAATTGAACAATCGAGTTGGGACCCATATGCTTTTCCTATTTATGACATAATCAATGCTAGTGCCAAATTTCACGTTTCTATGACACCGAAAAGTGAGAAAATTGCATTCCGTACGTAAAATTTGGATGCTAATTCTTTTGCGCATAGAATTGAATAATCGAGTTGGGACCCATTGGCTTTTCCTATTTATGACATAATCAATGCGCGTGCCAAATTTCACGTTTCTATGACACCGGAAAGTGAGAAGATTACATTCCGTACGTAAAATTTGGACGCTAATTCTTTGGTGCTTAGAATTGAATAATCAAGTTGGGACCCATTAGCTTTTCCTATTTATGACATACTGAATGCTGGTGCCAAATTTCGAGTTTCTATGACACTGGGAAGTGAGAGAATTAGATTCTGTACGTAAAATTTGGACGCTAATTCTGTTGTACAGAGAATTGAATAATCGAGTTGGGACCCATTAGCTTTTCCTATGTATGACATAATCAATGCTCGTGCCAAATTTTAAGTTTCTATGACATTGGGAAGTGAGAGATTTAGATTATGAACGTAAAATTTTGACGCCAATTCTTTTGCGCTAGAATTGAATAATCGAGTTGGGACCCAATTACTTTTTCTATTTTGGAGATAATCTATGCTTGTGCCAAATTTCATGTTTTTACGACATCGGGAAGTTGGAGAACTTTTGGCGAGTCAGTCAGTGAGTGAGTGAGTCAGTGAGTGAGTGAGTCAGTGAGGGCTTTCGTCTTTATATATATAGATACTCTTATTTCTGAGGACATTGTACCAGTCAGTAAGGTTAAGGGCTTCTCTAAGCCAACTAAACTTTCCCTTCCTAAAGTTTTGTATTTTTGTAGCTCCCCAATTCAACTCCCAGTTGAAAAACAAGTGGAAATGTATTATATTATGGTCACCATTTCCCAGGTATACCCCAACTTACCCCTACCCCCCGCTGTTATTCTGTCAGGTCTGTTGGTTAATGTTAAGTCCAAAATGGGTCCTGTACAAGTTGGGTAAGATAATTATCTTTAGTTATTGACAGAAACTTGTTATCTTTCTGAGATCCGCAGGTTTCGGCTTCCCAGTTTATATTCAGATAGTTACAGTTTCCCATAATAATTACCTCATTGTGATTTGCTGCTTCATCTATTTGCCTCAGTAAGAGATTTTCAGTGGCTTCTGTCATAGTTGGTGGCCTATAGAAAACCCCTATAAGGATTTTTTTATTGTTGTTCCCTCTATAAAGACATCATATGTTCATCTCCCTCATGTATATGTTCCCATAGTGGATTTTACATAAAACTAAACTCCTCCCCCATTCCGTTTTTTATAATCCCTTCTGAACAGACTGTAACCCTGTAAATTCAGCGCCCAGTCACAAGTTTAATCCAACCAGGTCTCTGTTATTCCTACTATGTCATAGTTTTCTTCAGTCATTATTACCTCATTCGTCAACATTATTGGTCAAACATCTAGCATTAGTCACCATACAATTTAAAGGTTTTTAATTATTTTTTATTTTAAGTATATCCCTGTTAACTGTCCTGCCAGTTCCAACTATACTAACCCTTCGGAACAATCCACTCCAATTTCCATTACTTAGTCCCAGATCACTGTCTACACTTTCTTCCCCTCTATCTCTGGTTGCCCTCCCACCCAGTCCCTAGTTTAAACATTCCTCCAGCCTTCTAACCATCTTCTCCCCCAACACAGCTGCATCCTCCCTATTGAGATGTACCCCAACCCTAGAGTAGAACCTGTAGAGAACAGCAAGTCAGCCCAGTTCTCCGGGAACCCAAATCCCTCCTTCCTACACCAACTATTGGAATGTGGTACAGGTAGTATTTCCGAAAATACTACTTTGGAGATCCTTGTCCTAACTTTACATTCTAGGTCCCTGAAATCGTTTTTAAGGACTTTCCACCTACCTCTAATTTTGTCATGGGTGCCAATGTAAACCATGACCACTGGATCCTCACCACCCCTCCTAGTAATCTGTCAACCCGATCCGCAGTGTGTCAAACTCCAGCCCTAGGAAGACGACACACCGTTCAACGATCCTGGTCTTTGTGGCAGATTCCCCTGTCTGTCCCCCTAATAAATGAGTCTCCCATTCCCCTTCTTACTGGAGCGGACAACCCCCTGGCTGTCAGAGGGCACATCGTACTGCAGCATATTTTCCATTTGGAGCAGATTTTGACATGACTCTACAGCAGATATCACCCTTTCATTTGAAGGGGTGAAGTCTCCTATGGGTCCATATTAAAATGCGCAGTGAGTGGTGCAGAATTTGACATGGATTTTGCTGCAGATTTTTCTACTCTGGATAGTCCGTAGGAAATCCACTACATGTGAACGCACTCTACTAAAACAGATATCAATGCATTTTATTACATGGTCTATTGATTAGAGATTTAGTATATGACTTTCAGCCACTGATCTTAAACAGGAGTGACAGTGTTTGGCACTGTTGGTGTGATGCCACATCCTGGAGACAGTTGCCCGGATCTGAAAGAAATGACTATATTTATGCATCTTCTATGACATAGCTGGGGGCCTGCAGATTTCCAAAATGTTATGCCTGGCTACAACTGCAACTTTTTCACCCTGATTGCCAGGAAGCATCAACTGACCACATACCCGACCAAAAGAGTTTCACAATCTAGTGTGAAATGTGCACCTCTGTCCTCCGTCTCAGCTTCTTTACATGTTTTTATAACACCAACAGAACTTTTTCACAATCTAAAGCTTCACACTTCCTCTTTTGCAGGAAGTAACACTTTTTTTTTTAAATTTGCAAAGTGATCTGCACGCAAGCACCAGTGGAGCATCCGCATCAGTTACCCCATGACAGACAAGGATCTGATAATATCATACTACACACTGGTCGGACTTAAAACCATTGAGCTACAGTGCAAAATCTGTTACAAGGCAACCGCAACTGTCACATGCCTCGAGTCAGACTGGCCCACCAAGGGACGGGGGTACGTTCCGACGGGCATGCCTACCTAATGTCCTTATAGCTGACAGCTTCAGATGTAGCAGCTGCTCCCTCACTAGTCCACGGCATTATGTGGACTACCTGCTTGCTGTGTCCCTGAATGTCACTTTTTTGCCCCCGACCGCTGCTGCTTCCCAAACAACACAATTCTCTACAGTGCTGCACAAACAAATGCTTTCATAATGTTTTTATGCATCTTATGTAAGAATTTTGGTGTAATTTTCTGCTTTATTTTCAATGTAACTTTTTAATAATATCTTGAAGTTTTCACACTGACCACTAAGCCTAATAATAATCTGACACTTCCTGTTCTGTAGAGAAAACTTTTCAGCAGTCATCTCATTTTCATCACAAGCAGGATGATAAGGTTACACCTATAAATAGGTAACACAGGATCCACCATTCACAATAGGTGATGTCACAGCTCACCTCCTCCTTCTCCCTGTGCACAAAAACCTCTCCACACATCACAGAACATAGGCAATACACTATCCTATAGAAGTCAATGAGTCATTTCCGGGCTACAGGTTCCTATGTTTGTAGTCTCACCAAGCATGTTCTTGGCCTTTACACAGTTAGGGCTCCTGTCCACGGACGATCTTGCATTGCATTACTTGCGGCGATAATCTGGATGTAAGTAATGCAGTGCAAGCTTTAAAAAGCGTTGCTATGGAAAGCGCAGCCCCTTATCATTAGCGGAGAATCATAGCGATTCTCCGCTCGCAGGACTCAAATCGCAACTGTCAGTTCTCTCCCCTGCTCCCTGGCGGTGGAATATGGCTAGTGATATTGTGCCTTGCCCATGGACAGGGGGCCTTAGGGTGCCTTCACACAAACATGTGGTTACGGCGTATTACACGCACAGGTTTTGCACACATAATACACTGTACCCAATCTGCTTAGGCTCCCATGTTGCCCTTAGGCCTCCATGTTGCCGCTCATATTGCATGAACTACACGTACAATAACGATCGCAGCATGTTCTATCTTGGTGCTTATTACACTTGCATACATGCCAAGATAGTACATGGCGATTGGCGGCATGCAGAAAGTACGCAGTATCATTACATACTGGCTGTGTGCTGCGCAACCGTGTCATGGCGGCAGAACGCAGCGAATTGTTCTTGTGTGAAGCCAACCTTTGTCCAGATTGGAAATTATGACCACTTACACCTGAGGCTGAGTTCACATCTGTGTTAAAGGGGTTGTCTCGCGAAATCAAGTGGGGTTATACACTTCCGTATGGCCATATTAATGCACTTTGTAATATACATCGTGCATTAAATATGAGCCATACAGAAGTTATTCACTTACCTGCTCCGTTGCTAGCGTCCTCGTCTCCATGGTTCCGTCTAAATTCGCTGGCAGCTTGCTTTTTTAGACGCGCTTGCGCAGTCCGGTCTTCTGCTCTGAGCACGAGCCGCTTCAGCCTGCTAGCCGCTACAGCTCTTCTGCGCATGCGCAGACGAGCTGCCACTTCTCGGGAGTGCGCTGAAGCGGCCATTCTGTACCATCCTCTCTTAGAGGAAGGTGCAGAGCCGCCCAGCTGTCCCGAGAAGCCGCCCAGCTGTCCCGCCGTCCTGCCGCCCAGGTAAGTGATGGGCCGGGGGGGGGGGCTGCCGCTGGGCCGGAGGGGCTGCCACTGGGCCGGGGGGGGCTGCCGCTGGGCCGGGGGGGCTGCCGCTGGGCCGGAGGAGGCTGCCGCTGGGCCGGGGGGGCTGCCGCTGGGCCGGGGGGGTCTGCCGCTGGGCCGGGGGGTCTGCCGCTGGGCCGGGGGGGGGCTGCCGCTGGGCCGGGGGGTCTGCCGCTGGGCCGGGGGGGCCTTCGTCTGTTGTCAGGGGTCTAGCGCCGGTTACCTGCTGCCTGGCGGTGGGTGACTGTGTGCCGTGGTCGGCCGCGTTCAATCCATGGGTCCGGTCGGCGGCTGCGGGGCGTCTGGTTGTCAGGGAGACACAGCTGGTAGCGTCTCGGGAGCGCGCACGTCGGGCTACAGCAAGCGACGGGAAAAAAGCCGGCGGCCATCTTGGGAAAATTTTTATAAGTTGCTGAAACGCTGGAACTGTAAGTAGAAACCGGCTAGAAAAGTCATTTACATGGGTGATTAGTAATGTATGCTTAATAGGGGGGACTGGGCAAAAAAAAAAATTCACTGCTTCCTCGAGACAACTCCTTTAAGTCTTTCCGTCTAAATTCCATCAATTTTTGGAACCGAAAATTGAATTAAAATGGAATTAAATGTTTCGTTTTTTTTCCCCCATTCATTTAAATGGGTTTGTTAAAAAACGGACTGCTTTCAGTTCGCTTCTGTTCTGTTACGTTTCTGGTTTTTTTTAGCGGAACAAATAGCACTGCAGACAGTATTTGTTTCTTTAAAAAACTGGAAACATAATGGAATGAAGGCAAACAGAAAGATGTCTGTTCTTCTAAAAACTCATTGAGGAAATCAATGGGAAAAAAATGAAAAATGTAATTTGAAATAAGTTTTTCTGCTCCAAAGCTGGAACATGGAGACAAAAAGCCCTAAACGCAGAAGTAAACTCAACCTAAGCTGACCTGGGCATTTCCACTTAGTTTGCACTTCAGCTTTCTACTCTGGTGCTACGTGACTTTCTTGCCCTCCAGATGTTCTTTTACATTGCCTCTACCACTGCGGTGCTCCTACAGTAAGGCTCAGGCTATACTCCACCCGGCCTACTGCACCTCTGTCTTATAATGTCCTTTAACCCTTTTGCACCTGTTATTCATATACAAATAAAATATTGTATATATTGCAAAATGTACTTTTCCGCCACTTTACATGTCCACAAAGCTGCTGTGAAGCTTATGTCTGCATGCTGTTAGCAGCAGCTCCTGCAAGACGGCCGCCCCCATAGTCATATGCGGAAAGCAGTATAAAAATGTACAAGCAGAAAAAAAAAACAGATTAGAGAAAAGAATGGTTTAGTGGTAGGTGATACATTTCCTTTATTCCCCCACCCCACTCATACTTCGCAACTTTCCTCTTAACTCAAGCAGGACATCATAAAACCCTGCCCCCTCCTACCTTTTTATACAGTTTATCACAACTGCATGGCTTCTAGCTGGCTAATAACGTGAGTCGGGTGGGGGTGGGGTTGTAGCCTCATGGAGAGAGCACCACAGCGCCCCCTGTTGGAATGGTTACTACCCTATGATTCGATATCCCAATATCCAACCTCTTCACAGGTTGGATATTGGGATATGACTGGGGATATAAGCCAAGCCATACAGCTATTTCTAAGTTATTAACCCTCATCAGTGTATGGTAGGGTTCTGGCTGGCTATGTGAGAGGCCATCAACGTCAATTCGGGTCTGGCTGTTGAAACATGGCAAATTTATGACATGTCATCAGGCCTTCTGGTTGGGTGATCTCACCTGGCAGGTGCCGTAGCACCGGATCACTGGATTGGCGATCTGGAGCCACAAGAGTATATTTATTTTATAAAGTTTTGAGCATGGGAGACCCAAAGCTATATAAAAGAAGTAACTTAGAATAACCCTATAATCATAGCAGGACAGCTATGCCACAACTGTTTGTAAATGGATACTGGCAAATCCTTATGAATCTTATTTATTTCTAATGGGTCCATCAGGTTTCCATCCTATACACAGTAAAACCTCTCTGAGAAGACTACCCTGATTTAGACCTCATTCTCCTTAGGTGGGCTTTTCTGTGTATAAAGGCCTCCTCTTTCAGAGGGCAGGACTATTCCCTATAGCACTGACATGCGTAGACATAGTCGCTGACACGCGGCCGCTGTCGGCCATTCACCTCGTTAGTGAATACTAGCAGTTGCCGCGGCTCCCCTGCTGGTATTCACTAACCGGCGCTACTACCGGTAGCAGTGCTGATCCCAGCGCACACTGTGATCTGTGATGTCAGTGTGCAGCCGGGATCCTGCTGCCCCGTCCCCCGACGTCTCTTACCACTTGGTTCCGCGAGAGCGTCCAGGGGAGGAGGCGTCCGGCAGCACACTGACATCAGTGTGCGCCGGAGATCATCTCTGCTAGCGGCGCAGAGGGCAGCGGAGGAGCAGAGCTTCCAGGACGTGTATGGGGTGAGTACGCGGGTCTCGGGGGACCGCTGTCACTGCTGGGGGGGCACTGTCACTGCTCGGGGTCCGCTGATTCTGCTGGGGGGCATTGTCGCTGCTGTGGGGGCCACTGTCACTGCTGGGGGGGGGCTGCTGTGGGGGGCACTGTCACTGCTGAGGGCCGCTGTACGGGGCGCTGTCGCTGCTGGGGGGCCCGCTGTGGGGGGCACTGTCGCTGCTGGGGGTCCGCTATGGGGGGCGCTGTCGCTGCTGGGGTGCCACTGTGGGGGCGCTGTCGCTGCTGGGGGGCTGATGTAGGGTGTCACTACTGGGGGGCGCTGTCACTGCTGGGGGCCACTGTGGGGGGCACTGTCACTGCTGGGGGCTAATCATTACTAAGATAAGTGAGAAGGAGGCTGGGAGAGGCGAGGGCCTGTGCTATGGGTGTTTTGGGTTTACTAAATACAGTTTTACATTACAATTTTACATTTTTGTTATTTAAACTATAAATATCGCAAATTTATGGGTTTTTTTCTCGAAGTGACACACCACCCGAGTTATGCTCGGTTTTTTGGCAAATTTTGGCACACCGAGCTCAAAAGGTTGCCCATTACTGCCCTATAGGAATACTTTTAGTGCAATTTTGACTGCTTGTCTCAAGGAGGTTTCACTGTATGTATGTCATGCCCATTGAGTCCTGTCAAGAAAACCAACCAACAGGGACAGAGGACATGGACAAGCTGTGACTTGTAGAACACAGGGGGTAGCTCAGTAGCTAGCTCTAGAGACAAGATAACAGATGTTGGCAGATATGTAAGTGGAACCTAAGATCTGTCCCTGATGTACCCCGACTACACCTTCCTATAAAGTAGAGCACTCACCCTGCAAGAGCAACCCTGCATCTGGAACTTCGAAAGATTCCCTATAAGTTCATAAGAGGAATTCAGAGGAGAGAAGATGCACGAGGGCAAGGCAGAACAGAACGGACAAATAAACAACTTGGCCAGTAGGAAGTAAGCATCATCACCTGTTATGGGAGTGAACCTTTGTTTTAATTACTTGTTTGTGATTGGTGTATAATTTGTATTTAATGCTGGGTTGGTGTTTTGTGGCCTCAGCTTGACAAAGACCCCTGCTGGGGTTGAAACGTTGTGTGTATTTCTTATCTTGCAGCAATAAAGGAGCATTGATAGGGATGTAATCATTTTGTAAACACTCGGCTATGCTGCTCAATTCATCTATTTCATGACGTGTACTTTGGACTCTGGAGTCGGGTTGTTATTTGAGCTCTGCATGCAGTTTATGTCCCACACCATAGGTGCTGTCTCCTGGAGTGCTGCTGCCTCCTTTATACTGTGCATGCAAACAAACAACTGCAGACGAAGCTCAATAGTGACTGCAGACAGTACCAGGAGAAGAGACAGACAGACACGGTCCGAAATCCAAAGTCAAAGAAACACACACTAAGGAAGAACGCACAAGCAAACCCCATTCAACGTAGCAGGAGCAGTATACACAAATGTATTACCGGCATCCTCTATAGTGAGGGGCCGGAATAAATACGCTAAATCGACCCCTGATAGGCTGAGTCTGATGGAAAATAGTTCTGCCAGCCTATCAATGTTACAATAGAAGGGGGATATTTCTCCCTTGGTGTCAAGTGCTGAACGACACTGCGCCTCACGTAGTCCGGCGCTGACGCCATGACATCATGCCTGGTACCTGTTAGCAGCGGTGCGACGATGACAATGTACTTCTCAAAAGTAACCGTTGCTGTGAATTTCCAACGTGCTTTCATGTCTCCAAATTCATAATGTGGTTGAAGTACAAGTCAAATGGATGCCTTAGGGCTTGTCAGCTGTCACACAAGTCAACATAGTCAAGACATCACTCTTAACCCAAGAAAAAAAGGCTCCAGGACAGGAGCAGAGACTTCACACATGCTCTTGAATAAACTGATCCACACATTTTCTTCTAGTTTTGGGGAGCCGTCATCACTGTGACATAATGGGACACTCCGCTTCACTGCTTCTTGGTATCATATTTGGGTCAAGCCATCCAACAGTCTGTCCCCTTGCATGATGCATATGCTAGAGCGGAGAGGTTGCCAGCAGCACCGCAGGCAACACACATCTCTAGCTGGTGCTACTATATGAAGGTGCATGTCATACATTTGCCCAGGTAAGTGCAGAAAGACACTAATATAAAAAATTGCAATCTTTATGATATTTTTCATTCATAACACATTTATAAATTCTACCCTATTCAGATGATTGTGCTTGCGCCAATTGTCAAAGCTTCAATCATGGAAAATTAAAATCTATTTTGGAGGGCATCCTCCCTCTAGTGGACAAGCATAATAATAGTGGGAAGTGCATGTGGGTGAGCAGTGGGAAGAAAGGGGTTAGCTTTCCAAGGGGGAGTATAAAAAGGGCAAATGAAGAAGAATTAGATTAAGGAATATGGTAAACTTTCCAAAAAATATGTGTTTTTAGGGCATACTTAAAGGTGTTCAGAATTAACCGAATTGGGGTAGCGGGTTCCAGCTCAGAAAAAATCTAGTAGGTAGGAATGGGAGGTTTGGATTAAAGAGGAACTTAGTGTAAGTGTATTAGCAGAGCGGAGAGCACGGGTAGGGTGGTAGACAGGGATGAGAAGACACTGCAGCATTGTGGATGAGAGTGATGAGTTTAAATTGTATTCTATATTGGATGGGCAACTAGTGCAGTGACTGGCACAGGGTGGAGGCATCTGTGCAGCAACTGGAACAGGGTGGAGGCATCTGAGTAGTGGATCAACAAAAAGATGAACCTGGCTGCTGCATTGAGGATGGATTGGAGAGGGGAGAGTTTGGAGAGGGGAAAACCGATCAGTAGAGAGTTGTAGTAATCAAGACAGGAATGGACCAGGGCAACAATAAGAGTTTTTGATGTCTCCACAGTGAGAAAAGGGCGGATCCTGGAGATGTTCTTGAGGAGCAGATAACATGAGCAAGCAAGTGATCGAATATGGAGAGTGAAGGAAAGATCAGAGTGAAATATGACCCCAGGACAGCGGGCAGCCCAATTCATCCAACAACAGAGGTCAAAGATCTTTTGACACTTGATGTTTCTATTCTTTAACATTTAATATGTAATTTATACTTATTCTTATTTTATCTCTGTCATTTTAAACCCTTGAACTTCAGAAAACTGTATTTACTGGAAAGCCGGTTGTGCTGGTACAGCCCAGGAAATTCTCCAGAGATGAGACTGAACACTGGAAGACAGGGAACTTCTCCAGATCAAAGCACTTCCAGATGTTGGTTCTGTACTAGAAAGCAGTATGGGTTAGGGGGGATATTTATGTGATCGTGTTTCCTTAACATTAAAGATTAAAAATCCTATTTCTAGGCAGATTTATTCCACTACGTGTGGATGAGGTTTTTAAACTGCATTCACATGTATTGTAATGTATTGTTGCGAAAACCACATTAAAAAATCTATGGTAAATCGGGCACGTCTGAATGTGGCCTAGGACTATGGGGGAGAGTAACTAGGCAAAATACTCCACTATTCTGATATGCCTAAAAACGGAGTACATGGCATGAAGCCAAATAATTATGTGTTAAACACATTTTACATTTGCCTTGACTTTTAAAAAAAGTGTCTACAAAAATATTGTATTGTGATATCAGCATCACAACAGAGGGGATAATACATTCCCATTGACTATAATGGGGTTTGCCCACTTTCCACCCAGCTGCCCGGCTTTTGGACGTAAGAAAAAAAGCAGCATGCAGCTCTTCTTCTTCTTCTTGTATTTTCATCCGGATCAGTGATGGAACCTTCTGCCAGAGGTTCCGACGCAGATGTGAAACTGGCCTATGTGGGACTTTATAAATCCGAATAACAAAAGTGCAAATAAATAGAGCAGAACATGTGAACGTACCATCAGATAGAGGTGACCTTTGACTTCCACTGACAAGGCAGGTAGTACAGACATAAAACAATGAAAGTTTAGGACCTACTGAAAAAAGAGAGTTTTTAATGGCATGGGAAATGCAAACACACACTCATGTAGGATGTATGTACAGTCAAGGTATAGGTTCAACATAGCAATTCTCTAATATACTTTTACGGTTCGAAATGCTCAGGAACATCAGATGAAAGAGCAACAAAGCTGTTGGGATATCTAAAGTCTATCAAAGAGAACTGCTGAGTGATGCAGTGCCCTCATCTCCAGCATTATAGATAACCCAGTTAGTAAAGAAGAAGTAAAACGCTAAGCTTATGTCCATATACATAAGCTATAATTAAGCCTCTTCCCAATGCAGCAAATAATATGGAGTAGTCCATCAATCAAAACGAGAGTAGTCATCCTACAATAGTCATCATCGTCAATGAGTGACACACTAGTGGAATAGGTCATAGTCTGCATCATGATCACTAATGAGTCGCACACTAGTGGAATAGGCCATTGTCGGCATCATCATTGCCAATGAGTGGCACATTGGTGGAATAGGCCATTGTCGGCATCATCATTGCCATGGCCTATTCCACATTGGTGGAATAGGCCATCATCTGCATCATGATCACCAATGAGTCGCACACTAGTGGAATAGGCCATTGTCGGCATCATCATTGCCATGGCCTATTCCACGTTGGTGGAATAGGCCATCATCTGCATCATCATCACCAATGAGTGGCACACTGGTGGAATAGGCCATTGTCTGCATCGTCATCAGTATGTGGCAGGATAAGGTTACAACATTTCAGTATCATCAGGTAAGGATATAGTTTTGTTCCATTTCTGCTTCTTCACTTATATTTCGGCTGTACAATAATGAAAACTTGAATTCAATCCTGTGAATTAAGTTCAATCAGCCGGCCGGCGAAAACAGCGACAGTTCCCGTGACACAGACAATCATGAACAATGCAAGCAGAATGTGATCTAGCACCATCGCCACAAACTTCCATTCTTCTGAAGCCTGTAGGAATCAAATGAGAGACAGGATAACTTTGGAAATGTTACAATGTTAGAAGAAGAATGGCTAACACATAAAAATAGTAAAATGTTAGTGTAGCTGGTCACAACCAGGACATAGAGCCAGCGTAGTGTAATGATGTTAAACCCGATCAACATGATCAAACCTTTGCCGCATGCACCTTGTCATTTGGTGGTTGGCGTCGATGGGTGCCTCTATCTTGGGAGTAAGGAATCTCTCACAGCTTAATGTTCCCTTCCTGTCTTCCCTGTTGGCGTGTAGACTGATTGGCAAATAGGGATGTGCTTCCCTTAGCTGGCCAATCAGCAGTAACAGATGTGTATTTATTTTAGTCCCAGCCTAACACGGGTGCCAGTTAGTCATCTATGCGAATGCATGCTATACGGATCTGATCTTTGTGTGTTTGTCTGGATCCAGTGTTATCTATGTTTGGCCTGAGTCATGTCCTGTCTGTTCCCCTATCTGTTGGTGGGCAGACACCTGAACTCCCTCCTTCTGTTAGTGGATGCCTGAATCCCCTCTGTCCATTGGTAGATGCCTGAATCCCCCAGGTCCGTTGGTGGATGCCTGAATCTCCTCCATTGGTTTGTAGATGCCTGAATCCCCTTCCGGACGTATGGAGCTGTCCCTATCAGGATGATCGTCCTGCTTTTAGGTATAGTCTACGAGGCCAACACTGATTAGAGATAGTATTCCCATTCCTGTCTTTTGGTGTATCCATCGTTTTGGTGATATTATACATGTATGTGTTAGTCCATTATGGACATTATAGTGTGAAGGTTTAATATGTGGGTGACATCCCAGAGGTTTGCCATATTTGTGCCTTGCACGAACGTAACAGTTATGATGTGTAGAGATGAGCGAGCGTACTCGGAAAAGCACTACTCGCTCGAGTAATTTGCTTTATCCGAGTATCGCTGTGCTCGGGTCTGAAGATTCGGGTGCCGGCACGGAGCGGGGAGCTGCAGGGGAGAGTGGGTAGGAACGGAGGTAAGATCTTTCTCTCCCTCTCTCCCGCCCGCTCTCCCCTGCTCCCCGCTGCGACTCACCTGTCAGCCGCAGCGGCACCCGAATCTTCAGACCCGAGCACAGCGATACTCGGATAAAGCAAATTACTCGAGCGAGTAGTGCTTTTCCGAGTACGCTCGCTCATCTCTAATGATGTGGATATAGATATTTCTGCTACTGCCATGTTGAGGTGCTGTGTTCTCCAGAAGAAATGGAAGAATACATCACATACCACTCTGATTGTCTCTGTATGAAATCAGGTATAGTATAAGCCCATAGACGGCTAAAATAGTTCAAATACAATGGGTCAATACCCTACGGATATATTATAGGAACAGAGATATTTAACTAATACTTCTGTTAAAATCCTCGGAGAACTATATTTCAATTCCGTCTACTCCATACAATTCATGATACAAACTTCTGTTCTGAATAAGCTTATTTCTACCATCACATATTTTATGTATAATTGTATAGACTTTTCCACATGTCAGCTAAATAAAGTGCAAATGGCTTTATGTGTCCTATATACTAGGACCCCCTTGATTGTTAGAACAAAGCCCCCATTTTGACACAGTTTTGCTCCTAGCCAGCCAGATGTAGAGAACTGCTATACAATCCCATTCCAGTAAATGGGAAGGGGAATTGTAATACCAGTACATCACCAGCTTGAGGATGGCACTGCACAGATAATATAACCAAAGTAGTCATTGCCCATTCTCTATACTGTTCTCTTAATACTGGTGTCAGAGGGTCAACATTTTTTTTAAAGGTACATTTAAAACCAATTAAAACCTATTTTACCTTGTTAGATTCTTGGTCCGATTTCATGGTTTCTGCAATATATTTAACCCCTTCAATAGCGCTCTTCACATCTGGGTTCTTTAGGATCGGTGACTGGTAAATCACTGCAGCAGGACCCAGTTTCCCAGAAATGTCCGAAATGTCAATGTCTTCGGCAAAGATCTTCTGCCCTTGTTTTTCTTGTGAAGGCCGTTTCATTGTAGAGAAAAACATCAGGTTCGGGACTGTGTTGATAAAAATCTGAATACAAAGAAAAATTCCTATCATCGCAGTATTACAAACCGAAAGTATACATTGGGTGGGGCACTTTTAACTTCCGTACATCATCATCATACAGTATGAATGCACACATAATTGTCTAAAGATAAGCAGATTACTTGTATCTGACTTGCAGTACAACATTTTTCTATAGTTTCCAACCGTACTGAATTAGAGAGGGGCTTATTTTATATGATACGTACTTCCCATTTTTCAGCCATATAAACCCTTTCATTTTAAGAAAAGTCCTTATAACTCACCTTCCTCACCCAAGATGGCATTGTGTGAGTACTTGGGGAGCGATGATGAGTGTTAATTACGATAACAGTAATAATAATTGATGCTATAACTAACACCATGGTGAATAACATGTATTTTCCAATCAGCGGCACTGCGCTAGAAGTTGATGGGATCAGTTCAACAATAACCAGAAGAAACACAGTCAGAGACAGCAGGACAGAGATACTCAGAGTCATCTTCTCCCCTATAAAGCACACAAAAAGAGAAATCAGCATATTAATGCTATGAAGAACATAAGTGGTAAAAAGTGTTGGGCTAGCTTTTTTAAAAGTTTGGCTCTGCTGGGTGGCAGAATTTTGGCAAAAAGTTTGGTTCAATACAAAGTAGTTTAAACTGAACAAGAATGTCGCCAATACCCCTAAAACTGGTGTTTGACACGGCCTGGGAGCCATAAAACAATTCCTCCTCCAGCACTGTTGCTTTGCAGTGCTGGGGTCCTACATTCAAATCTGAGCAAGAACAACATCTGCATGGAGTTTGTATGTTCTCTGTGTTCTTGTGGGTTTCTTCTTTATAATAATCACCTTTATTTATGTCATGCCAATATTGATTAAGAAGGCGGAGGAGGAAGAGAAGGAGGTTCAAGCTTGGTGACTCAGTGGTTAGCACTGTTGCCTTGCAGTGCTGATCTCCTAGATTCAAATCTGATTGAGGACAACAGCTACATGGAGTTTGTATGTTCTCCCTGTGTTTGTGTGGGTTTCTTCTTCAAAATAATAATTAGTTTTATTTATATAGGGCATATATTTATGAAAAAGAACAAACTCCATGCAGTTGTTGTCTTTGGTCAGATTTGAACCTAGAACCCCAACGTAGCAAGGCAATGGAGGAGGAAGTTTAATGGATTCAGTCGAGACGAACTACCTGAGATTTAGGTTCAGGCTGAGCAAAACTTTTAGGAAAGTTTGACCCGAAACAGGGTTAGACTATTTTGGTTCGCTCAACACTACTAGTAAGCTACACTATATGCGGAAATGTATGCGCTCTCCCTCCCCTATTATTACGTTCAAAGGTTTCAGTTACACCCATTGCAAAAATGGACATTAAATGATGCATGTAGCCATGTAATCTCTATAGGCAAACAATGATAAATCAGTTTGTGACATTTCTGATATGGTCAGACTGGTCAACTAGAAATTGTGAAGTGGAAGAATCTAGAAGAAGCAATAACTCAGCCCCACAGTAACACAAAATGTGGGACACTGAGTGCTGAAGTTTGTGATAGGAGAACTGGGTCAGGAGCTTTATGAAACGGGTTTCCATGGTCAAGCAGCTGTCTACAAGCCTAAAATCATCATATACAATGCGAAGCATGGACTAGAGTGGTATAACTAATGCCATGGCTGGACTCCGGGGTAGAGGAACCGTGTTCTCTAGAGTCATGTCTCACTAGTATTCTGATAACAAACACATCTGGGTTTGTCGGATGCTTGGACAACAGTAGCTACTGGCATGCTGCTGAAAAATGTGGTTGCGGAGGAGAGGTAATGGTATGAAGCTGTTTTTGAGGGTTTGCCCCCTTAATTTTTAAGGTAATGTTAAAAGTATGTTAACCACATGCATCCAACTTTGTGACATTAGTTGGTCCGTAAAGATATAGCTGGGCAACTTTGATGCAGAGGAACTCAAAAGGCTACAGAGTCTTGACCTCAATAAATGAATTTGTGACGAATTTCAAGGCTGATTGTGAAGCAAACTTTCTCATCCATTATCGGGACCGGATCCCACAAATGCTCTTTTGTCTGAATTCCCGCATGCACGCTTCCAGATCTTGTATGCCTTCTTAGAAGAAGTTGTTATGACCACAAAGGCAGGCACAGCTCCAAATTAAAGGGGTTTTTCCAGCAATTTTTATTGATGAGCTATCCTGAGGAGAGGTCATCAATAGCTGATTGGCTGGGGTCTGCTGCTGGGGCCCCCGACCAATCAGCTATTCGCTGTCACTGGCTAAACAGTAGGGTACAGAGGGAAAGCAGATCACTCCGACTCTTGTGTAGTGGCCAGTGCTGGTAATTGCAGGCACAGCTCTCAATGATTTAATGGCAGCTAACCCTGCAATTACCAGCACTGGCCACTACACAGAGGTTAGAGCAATTTGCTTCTACTCTGTACCCTGCGACCAAACAGCTGATCAGTTGGGGCTCCCAGCAGCGGACTATAGCCAATCAACTATTGATGACCTATCCTGAGGAAAGGTCATCAATAAAATTTCCTGGAAAACCCCTTTAACAACCATGGCTTTTGAATTGGATGTCCACCAAGCTCATATAGGTGTGATGATCAGGTGTTCACATATTTTAGACTATATAGTGTATATACAAATTGAAAAGGAAAATCAGGTTCCTATGGAGCCCTTTCCTGGGAGAAATCACTATGGGCTGAACATACTTAGAAGGAAGTTGCTTCCAGTTCACACTCCTGGTAGGGAACTGGTTACCCTAGATAGAGGACATTACGCAGAGCAACGTTTATTAGAGCACATATGTTTTTGTTAAAAGGGTTGCCCAGTTGTAATCTATGAATGGGCTATCCACAGGATAGGTCATCGATGGTAGATCAGTGGGGATCCACTGCTTGGGATCCCCACTGATCAGCTGTTAATCAGGCCAGTGTCTTTGTATACTGAGCTGATTTTCGCAGGAAGCAAACAGCTCCATTCTCGCTGCAGTGGCCAGGCTTGGTATTACAGGCACAATGTACATTGAAGTGAATGGGATATTTGCCTGTAATATCAAGTCTGGCCACTGCAGTGAGAACGGAGCTCTCTGCTTCCTGCCCAAATCAGTTCAGTGTTAAGCACAGCAGCCTGGTGAACAGCTGAACAGCAAGTATCCCTGGTGGTTGACTCCCGCTAATCTTCTGTTGACCTGCAGATAGTCCATTCATAGTTTACAACTGGACAACCCCTTTAGTAGTCTTTATCATAATCAATATCTGACAGACTACCTGCAGTTTCAAAGCACAAACCATAGCAGACATATTATTAATTTTAGGAAAAACCATAGTAACCCAACTGAAATTATACCTAGAACTAGGTTTATTGCACCAACATACTCCATACCTGAATCAGTGGGCAGATAGAAAACTAAACCAGTTAAAAAGGAGAAAAGCAAACAGGGAATGATGACGTTCACAATAAAGTAAAGTGGAAGACGTTGTAAGACGAAGTGGTAGGTGATATCCAAGTATGGGACATCCGGACAGCACGCATATGTGACCCAATGTTTCCAGCAGCGGTAATCCTTCATCATCCACTCTCCGCTCTCCATGAAGTTACTGAGATCCGGACGATCACTCTCCTAAATAGAAGAATACTAAATATAACCGACATTTATTTAGTCGCTGCGCTGCGTATTATTATATGTAGCAAGGTTATTATATTGCTGGATGAAGAACATTAGAGGAATGCACTTTAGCTTCAATCTATGGAGTTGGCACATGGCTTGCTATACTTGGACATGCATGCAGCGCTAGTTCTATCTTCAAAGATGAAAGAATCAGTGATGTACATTCCTGACGGAGCCTCCGAGGCGGATGTATACTCTACACAACCTTAGACGACCTCTTGATGCAACCAATGATATCTGGTGTCAAAAAATTCGCTAGTGTACATGCAGATAGAAAAACATTGGCAAATAATGACTATTCGCATCTTTACACCTTACATTATGTGGACCACTGGCCGTGCATTAAAATAAGAGGAATTATACTCACCTCGCCTGCAGCTCTGGTCCGCTGGCGGCGTAGTGCAGAGTCTGTGACCTCTTCCCACCAGCATCTGTGCCGAGGTAAGAGTCCGGCGGTCACAGACTCAGCAGCGGCTGCCACCTCTGGACCGGGCCAGCAGGCTGGGTGTAAAGCCTATAGGGATACTGCCTGGCTTTATAGGGAGGTTACTATTGTCCACTTGCCTGGCAGCATCCCTGGGACTACTATGGAGATCACTATTACTACTGGGGCCACTATGGAGGTCATTGTTACTACTGGGGCCACTATGGTGAACACTTTTACTACTGCAGCTACTATGGGGGTTACTTACTACTGCGGCCACTATGGGGGTCACTATTACTACTGTAGTAACTATGGGGGTCACTATCACTACTGAAGCCACTGTTACTACTGGGGTCACTATTATGGTTCGTTCACATGTAAGCTCATGTGAATGAACCCATGGAAATCAATGGGTTCAATTCACTGCTTCTAACGCGCGCAAAAACTGCACGCTTAGTATACTGCACAAGTACGCTCATGTGAATGCGCTCTTTCTACACAATTCCAACTGACCTTTAGAAGGCAACCATAAGGCTGATGTCGCTTTTGGTGAAAATTAGTTTTACACCCCTCCTCTGTGCATTGGGGGGAGGGAGGTCAAACCAGGGGCGTAATTACAGAAGGTGCAGGGGAAGCGGTTGCACCCGGGCCCAGGAGCCTTAGGGGGCCCATAAGGCCTCTCTTCTCCATGTATGGAGCCCAGTACTATGAATAAAGCATTATAGTTGGGGGCCCTGTTACAGGTTTTGCATTGGGGCCCAGAAGCTTCAAGTTATGTCTCTGTGCAGCATGGTTTAGGTATGGGTACGGGTACAGATACAGATAGAGGGGGGGCCCCAGCTCACGTTTTGCATCAGGGCCCCTGAGTAGAGATGAGCGAACGCGTTCGTCCGAGCTTGATATTCGTGCGAATATTAGGGTGTTCGGGATGTTCGTTATTCGTAACGAACACCATGCGGTGTTCTGGTTACTTTCACTTCCTTCCCTGAGACGTTAGCGCGCTTTTCTGGCCAATTGAAAGACAGGGAAGGCATTACAACTTCCCCCTGCAACGTTTAAGCCCTATACCACCCCCCTGCTGTGAGTGGCTGGCGAGATCAGGTGTTCGCCTAATATAAAAGTCGGCCCCTCCCGCGGCTCGCCTCAGATGCGGTGTGAGTTAGATGAGGGACAGTGCTGTTTATACCGGAGCTGCTGTAGGGAAAGAATTGGTAGTTAGTGTAGGCTTCAAGACCCCCCAAAGGTCCTTATTAGGGCCACTGATAGCTGTGTGTTGGCTGCTGTTAGCAGTGGGATTTTTTTTTTTCTCAAAATCGCCTCTGCAGACCGTTGCACCTGGCATTAGGGACAGAAGTGCTGCATAGGCAGGGAGAGTGTTAGGAGTGAGTGTAGCCTTCAAGAACCTCAACGGTCCTTTCTAGGGCCATATTTATCCGTGTGCAGTACTGTCCAGGCTGCTGTTGGCTGTGCTGCATTTTTTTTGGGCTTCTCAAAATCGCCTCTGCAGAGCATTCCACCCTCCATTGATACTGCAGGGAAAGAATTGTATAGGCAGGGCCACAACACAGTTATTATTCATAGAATATACGCAGTGCTGCCTGTTGGTGGGAAAAAACTGAAAACAAATCTATTTGTCCAGCCTCTGTCCGTCCTTACGCCTGTGGAGACGTGTGAGCTGCGTGAAAAACATTGCTAAATCATACGCAGCCAGCTACGCTTTACTGCTGGGTTCGCCATTTGCTTTCCTTAATTGGGAAAAAAAATACCTGCTCTCCAAGAGTTATAATAACTCTGCTACCCTCACGTTCTGTGACACATAAGCAGGGACACAGCACAGTTATTAAACTTCTCAGGTTCATTGAATATACGCAGTGCTGCCTGTTGGTGGGAAAAAACTGAAAACAAATCTATTTGTCCAGCCTGTGTCCGTCCTTACGCCTGTGGAGACGTGTGAGCTGCGTGAAAAACATTGCTAAATCATACGCAGCCAGCTACGCTTTACTGCTGGGTTCGCCATTTGCTTTCCTTAATTGGGAAAAAAAATACCTGCTCTCCAAGAGTTATAATAACTCTGCTACCCTCACGTTCTGTGACACATAAGCAGGGACACAGCACAGTTATTAAACTTCTCAGGTTCATTGAATATACGCAGTGCTGCCTGTTGGTGGGAAAAAACTGAAAACAAATCTATTTGTCCAGCCTGTGTCCGTCCTTACGCCTGTGGAGACGTGTGAGCTGCGTGAAAAACATTGCTAAATCATACGCAGCCAGCTACGCTTTACTGCTGGGTTCGCCATTTGCTTTCCTTAATTGGGAAAAAAAATACCTGCTCTCCAAGAGTTATAATAACTCTGCTACCCTCACGTTCTGTGACACATAAGCAGGGACACAGCACAGTTATTAAACTTCTCAGGTTCATTGAATATACGCAGTGCTGCCTGTTGGTGGGAAAAAACTGAAAACAAATCTATTTGTCCAGCCTCTGTCCGTCCTTACGCCTGTGGAGACGTGTGAGCTGCGTGAAAAACATTGCTAAATCATACGCAGCCAGCTACGCTTTACTGCTGGGTTCGCCATTTGCTTTCCTTAATTGGGAAAAAAAATACCTGCTCTCCAAGAGTTATAATAACTCTGCTACCCTCACGTTCTGTGACACATAAGCAGGGACACAGCACAGTTATTAAACTTCTCAGGTTCATTGAATATACGCAGTGCTGCCTGTTGGTGGGAAAAAACTGAAAACAAATCTATTTGTCCAGCCTGTGTCCGTCCTTACGCCTGTGGAGACGTGTGAGCTGCGTGAAAAACATTGCTAAATCATACGCAGCCAGCTACGCTTTACTGCTGGGTTCGCCATTTGCTTTCCTTAATTGGGAAAAAAAATACCTGCTCTCCAAGAGTTATAATAACTCTGCTACCCTCACGTTCTGTGACACATAAGCAGGGACACAGCACAGTTATTAAACTTCTCAGGTTCATTGAATATACGCAGTGCTGCCTGTTGGTGGGAAAAAACTGAAAACAAATCTATTTGTCCAGCCTGTGTCCGTCCTTACGCCTGTGGAGACGTGTGAGCTGCGTGAAAAACATTGCTAAATCATACGCAGCCAGCTACGCTTTACTGCTGGGTTCGCCATTTGCTTTCCTTAATTGGGAAAAAAAATACCTGCTCTCCAAGAGTTATAATAACTCTGCTACCCTCACGTTCTGTGACACATAAGCAGGGACACAGCACAGTTATTAAACTTCTCAGGTTCATTGAATATACGCAGTGCTGCCTGTTGGTGGGAAAAAACTGAAAACAAATCTATTTGTCCAGCCTGTGTCCGTCCTTACGCCTGTGGAGACGTGTGAGCTGCGTGAAAAACATTGCTAAATCATACGCAGCCAGCTACGCTTTACTGCTGGGTTCGCCATTTGCTTTCCTTAATTGGGAAAAAAAATACCTGCTCTCCAAGAGTTATAATAACTCTGCTACCCTCACGTTCTGTGACACATAAGCAGGGACACAGCACAGTTATTAAACTTCTCAGGTTCATTGAATATACGCAGTGCTGCCTGTTGGTGGGAAAAAACTGAAAACAAATCTATTTGTCCAGCCTCTGTCCGTCCTTACGCCTGTGGAGACGTGTGAGCTGCGTGAAAAACATTGCTAAATCATACGCAGCCAGCTACGCTTTACTGCTGGGTTCGCCATTTGCTTTCCTTAATTGGGAAAAAAAATACCTGCTCTGCCACAGTTAATAACTCTGCTACCCTCACGTTCTGTGACACATAAGCAGGGACACAGCACAGTTATTAAACTTAGATAATTCATTCACTAGAGGCAGTGGGGCCTTTCGTTTTCCAAAAAGGGCAAAAATTATATTTGGCCTGCAGTCTTGCGCCAATTTATTTCCTGCCTGTGAAATCAAATCACTGGTAATACAGCATGCTGAGGGGTAGGGGTAGGCCTAGAGGACGTGGACGCGGCCGAGGACGCGGAGGGCCAAGTCAGGGTGTGGGCACAGGCCAAGCTCCTGATCCAGGTGTGTCGCAGCCGACTGCTGCGCGATTAGGAGAGAGGCACGTTTCTGGCGTCCCCACATTCATCGCCCAATTAATGGGTCCACGCGGGAGACGGTTATTAGAAAATGAGCAGTGTGAGCAGGTCCTGTCCTGGATGGCAGAAAGTGCTTCGAGCAACCTATCGTCTACCCGCAGTTCTGCGCCGTCCACTGCTGCCAATCCGAATCCTCTGTCTGCTGCTCCTCCTTCCTCCCAGCCTCCTCACTCCACTACAATGACACCTGCTCAGGAGCGGGAACACTCCCAGGAACTGTTCTCGGGCCCCTGCTTAGATTGGGCAGCAGCGGTTCCTCTCCCACCAGAGGAGTTTATCGTCACTGATGCCCAACCATTCGAAAGTTCCCGGGGTCCGGGGGAAGAGGCTGGGGACTTCCGCCAACTGTCTCAACAACTTTCTGTGGGTGAGGAGGACGATGACGATCAGACACAGTTGTCTTGCAGTGAGGTAGTAGTAAGGGCAGTAAGTCCCAGGGAGCAGCGCACAGAGGATTCGGAGGAAGAGCAGCAGGACGATGAGGTGACTGACCCCACCTGGTGTGCAACGCTTACTCAGGAGGACAGGTCTTCAGAGGGGGAGTCAAGGGCATCAGCAGGGCAGGTTGCAAGAGGCAGTGCAGTGGCCAGGGGTAGAGGCAGGGCCAGACCGAATAATCCACCAAGTGTTTCCCAAAGCGCCCCCTCGCGCCATGCCACCCTGCGGAGGCCGAGGTGCTCTAAGGTCTGGCAGTTTTTCACAGAGACGCCTGACGACCGACGAACAGTGGTGTGCAACCTTTGTCGCGCAAAGCTCAGCCGGGGAGCCAACACCAACAGCCTCACCACCACCACCATGCGCAGACATATGATGGCCAAGCACCCCGCAAGGTGGGACAAAGGCCGTTCACCGCCTCCGGTTTGCACCCCTGCCTCTCCCCCTGTGCCCCAACCTGCCACTGAGATGCAACCCCCCTCTCAGGACACAGGCACTACCGCCTCATGGCCTGCACCCACACCCTCATCTCCGCTGTCCTCGGCCCCATCCAGCAGTGTAGTTCAGCGCACCGTTCAGCCGTCGCTTGCGCAAGTGTTCGAGCGCAAGCGCAAGTACGCCGCCACGCACCCGCACGCTCAAACGTTAACCGTCCGCATCGCAAAATTCATCAGCCTTGAGATGCTGCCGTATAGGGTTGTGGAAACGGAGTCCTTCAAAAGTATCATGGAGGCGGCGGCCCCGCGCTACTCAGTTCCCAGTCGCCACTACTTTTCCCGATGTGCCGTCCCAGCCCTGCACGACCACGTCTCCCGCAACATTGTGCGCGCCCTCACCAACGCGGTTACTGCCACGGTCCACTTAACTACGGACACGTGGACAAGCACAGGCGGGCAGGGCCACTACATCTCCCTGACGGCACATTGGGTGAATTTAGTGGAGGCTGGGACAGAGTCAGAGCCTGGGACCGCTCACGTCCTACCCACCCCCAGAATTGCGGGCCCCAGCTCGGTGCTGGTATCTGCGGAGGTGTATGCTTCCTCCACTAAAGCACCCTCCTCCTCCTCCTCCTCCTCTGTCTCACAATCAAGATGTGTTAGCAGCAGCATGTCGCCAGCAGTCGGTGTCGCGCGGTGTGGCAGCACAGCGGTGGGCAAGCGTCAGCAGGCCGTGCTGAAACTACTCAGCTTAGGCGATAAGAGGCACACGGCCCACGAACTGCTGCAGGGTCTGACACAGCAGACCGACCGCTGGCTTGCGCCGCTGAGCCTCCAACCGGGCATGGTCGTGTGTGACAACGGCCGTAACCTGGTGGCGGCTCTGCAGCTCGGCAGCCTCACGCACGTGCCATGCCTGGCCCACGTCTTTAATTTGGTGGTTCAGCGGTTTCTGAAAAGCTACCCACGCTTGTCAGACCTGCTCGTAAAGGCGCGCCGGCTCTGCGCACATTTCCGCAAGTCCCACACGGACGCTGCCACCCTGCGCACCCTGCAACATCACTTTAAGCTGCCAGTGCACCGACTGCTGTGCGACGTGCCCACACGGTGGAACTCTACGCTCCACATGTTGGCCAGGCTCTATGAACAGCGTAGAGCTATAGTCGAATACCAACTCCAACATGGGCGGCGCAGTGGGAGTCAGCCTCCTCAATTCCTTTCAGAAGAGTGGGCCTGGTTGGCAGACATCTGCCATGTCCTTGGTAATTTTGAGGAGTCTACCCAGGTGGTGAGCGGCGATGCTACAATCATTAGCGTCACCATTCCTCTGCTATGCATCTTGAGAAATTCCCTGCAAACCATAAAGGCAGCTGCTTTGCGCTCGGAAACGGGGGCGGGGGAAGACAGTATGCCGCTGGATAGTCAGGGCACCCTCCTGTCTATTTCTCAGCGCGTACAGGAGGAGGAGGAGGAGCATGAGGAGGATGAGGAGGAGGGGGAAGAGACAGCTTGGCCCGCTGCTGACGGTACACCGGCTGATTGCCTGTCATCCTTTCAGCGTGTATGGCCTGAGGAGGAGGAGGAGGAGGAGGAGGATCCTGATAGTGATCTTCCTAGTGAAGACAGCCATGTGTTGCGTACAGGTACCCTGGCACACATGGCTGACTTCATGTTAGGATGCCTTTCTCGTGACCCTCGCGTTGCACGCATTCTGGCCACTACGGATTACTGGGTGTACACACTGCTCGATCCACGGTATAAGGAGAACCTGCCCACTCTGATTCCCGAAGAGGAAAGGGGTTCGAGAGTGTTGCTATACCACAGGACCCTTGCGGACAAGCTGATGGTAAAATTCCCAGCCGACAGCGCTAGTGGCAGAAGGCGCAGTTCCGAGGGCCATGTTGCAGGGGATGTGCGTAGATCGAGCAGCATGTACATCCCAGGCAGTGCAACAGTCTTTAAGGGCCTGGCCAGCTTTATGGCTCCCCACCAAGACTGTGTCACCGCTCCCCAGTCACGGCTGAGTCGGCGGGAGCACTGCAAAAGGATGGTGAGGGAGTACGTAGCGGATCGCACGACCATCCTTGGTGACGCCTCTGCCCCCTACAACTACTGGGTGTCGAAGCTGGACACGTGGCCTGAACTAGCCCTGTATGCCCTTGAGGTGCTTGCTTGTCCTGCGGCTAGCGTCTTGTCGGAGAGGGTGTTTAGTGCGGCTGGGGGAATCATCACAGATAAGCGTAGCCGCTTGTCAACCGACAGTGCCGACAGGCTAACACTCATCAAGATGAACAAAGGCTGGATTTCCCCAGACTTCTGTTCTCCACCAGCGGACAGCAGCGATACGTAAGCAATACGTAGGCTGCACCCGCGGATGGAAGCTACGTTCTCTCTCACCATCCAAAACGGGGACATTTCTGCTTCATCAATCTGTGTCTAATATTCCTCCTCCTCCTCCTCCTGCTCCACCTCCTGAAACCTCACGTAATCACGCTGAACGGGCAATTTTTCTTAGGGCCACAAGGCTCACTCAAATAATTTTTCAGAACAATTTTTATAAGTTTCAATGCGCTTAAAAGCATTGGAACTTTAACTTGAACCAATTTTTCGTTACACTGGGCTGCCTCCAGGCCTAGTTACCACTTAAGCCACATTAACCAAAGCGATTAATGGGTTTCACCTGCCCTCTTGGCTGGCCATGGCCAATTTTTGGGATGTACATTAGTACTGTTGATACAGCAATTTTTGTGGGCCCTCGCCTACAGTGTAATCAAATTAATTTTTAGCCCACCTGCATTACAGCTGACGTTACCTCAGCTGTGTTGGGCAATGCAATGGGATATTTCTATGTACCGCCGGTGGCTTCCTGGCACCCACCCAGGCAGTGGGTCCACAGGGAGTTAAACCTACATGTGTCCACTTGTAAAGAATCACAGTCTGACTGGGGCATGCAGTGTGGGCCGAAGCCCACCTGTATTACGCACGACATTACTACCTCAGCTGTGTTGGGCAATGCAATGGGATATTTTTGTGTACCGCCGGTGGGTTCCAGGGAGCCACCCATGCTGTAGGTGCACACTGAGTTTTTAATACATCTGTACACTTCTAAAGAACCCGTCTGACTGGGGCATGCAGTGTGGGCCGAAGCCCACCTGTATTACGCACGACATTACTACCTCAGCTGTGTTGGGCAATGCAATGGGATATTTCTATGTACCGCCGGTGGCTTCCTGGCACCCACCCAGGCAGTGGGTCCACAGGGAGTTAAACCTACATGTGTCCACTTGTAAAGAATCCCAGTCTGACTGGGGCATGCAGTGTGGGCCGAAGCCCACCTGTATTACGCACGACATTACTACCTCAGCTGTGTTGGGCAATGCAATGGGATATTTTTGTGTACCGCCGGTGGGTTCCAGGGAGCCACCCATGCTGTAGGTGCACACTGAGTTTTTAATACATCTGTACACTTCTAAAGAACCCGTCTGACTGGGGCATGCAGTGTGGGCCGAAGCCCACCTGTATTACGCACGACATTACTACCTCAGCTGTGTTGGGCAATGCAATGGGATATTTCTATGTACCGCCGGTGGCTTCCTGGCACCCACCCAGGCAGTGGGTCCACAGGGAGTTAAACCTACATGTGTCCACTTGTAAAGAATCCCAGTCTGACTGGGGCATGCAGTGTGGGCCGAAGCCCACCTGTATTACGCACGACATTACTACCTCAGCTGTGTTGGGCAATGCAATGGGATATTTTTGTGTACCGCCGGTGGGTTCCAGGGAGCCACCCATGCTGTAGGTGCACACTGAGTTTTTAATACATCTGTACACTTCTAAAGAACCCGTCTGACTGGGGCATGCAGTGTGGGCCGAAGCCCACCTGTATTACGCACGACATTACTACCTCAGCTGTGTTGGGCAATGCAATGGGATATTTCTATGTACCGCCGGTGGCTTCCTGGCACCCACCCAGGCAGTGGGTCCACAGGGAGTTAAACCTACATGTGTCCACTTGTAAAGAACCCCAGTCTGACTGGGGCATGCAGTGTGGGCCGAAGCCCACCTGCATTAAGCACGACATTACTACCTCAGCTGTGTTGGGCAATGCAATGGGATATTTCTGTGTACCGCCGGTGGGTTCCAGGGAGCCACCCATGCTGTGGGTCGACAGGGACTTCACAATAGGGAGTTGTACCTGCCTGTGTCTATGAATTAAAAAGCCCGGTCTGACTGGGGCATGCAGACACCTTGACAGAATGAATAGTGTGTGGCACATAGGTTCCCCATTGCTATGCCCACGTGTGCAGCTCCTGATGGCGGTGGCACAGGATTCTATTTCTCATTGCTTCTGTACAGCATTGTGGGCTATCGCTCCGCCACTTTTAAAGAGGGTCGCTGCCTAGCCGTGCCAACCTCTGCAGTGTATGCCTGCGGTCCCTCGTCATGGCAGACGCAATTCTAAATAGACATGAGCGTGGTGTGGCATGAGGGCAGCTGAAGGCTGCGCAGGGACACTTTGGTGTGCGCTGTGGGGGGGAGGGGGTGCGGTTGGGCAGCATGTAACTCAGGAGAAGTGGCAGTGGAGTGTCATGCAGGCAGTGATTGTGCTTTGTTGGAGGTAGTGTGGTGCTTAGCAAAGGTATGCCATGCTAATGAGGGCTTTTCAGAAGTAAAAGTTGTTGGGAGGGGGGGGGGGCCCACTCTTGCCGCTATTGTGGCTTAATAGTGGGACCTGTGAACTTAGGATGCAGCCCAACATGTAGCCCCTCGCCTGCCCTATCCGTCACTGTGTCATTCCCATCACTTTCCTGAATTGCCCAGATTTTCACACATGAAAACCTTAGCGAGCATCGGCGAAATACAAAAATGTTCTGGTCGCCCATTGACTTCAATGGGGTTCGTTGTTCGAAACGAACCCTCGAGCATCACGGGAAGTTCGTTACGAATAACGAACACCCGAACATTTTGGTGTTCGCTCATCTCTACCCCTGAGCCTTTAGTCACGCCTCTGGGTCAAACCATGTAATATATAGTATTGTAATATAAAATGTTGTGAGCAGAGAAGATCCTAAGAGCTATAGGAAGAAATTTTACAAGCCTTTACGCAATTAACAATCTCAGCAAAGATTTCTCACCGGGTTTACAACTACTAAGTTGCCATCATAGGTCCAACTTCCGAGTTTCATGCTGCAGTTCTGCTGGTCGAATGGAAAGTATGTGACTATAATTTCACAGTAACTTTTAAAAATGGCCGGAGGTGTCCATGTAATTTTTCCGGTATAATCAAGTAAGATCTTTGTATCCTTTACAATCACAAAGTCCCCGTCCGCGCTATAATGGAATAAAACACAGATTCATTCAAGTTAGTGCCTCCAAATGTGTCTGCTTGTTTCATTAGCTGAATAGTGGACTACTTACAAATAGTAACTTTGTAGCAATATAATATATAATGCCAATTACCAAAGACTTCCATGCCCATCTAAAATCAGAGGGTCACTATTCTAGGACAGTCTATTGATTCAGCTCAGTTGGGCAGATGAGGAGGAGACAGTCGGAGGGCAGAGTCAGGGGCGTAACTATAGAGGGTGCAGGGGATGCGGTTGCACCCGGGCCCAGGAGCCTTAGGGAGCCCATAAGGCTTCTCTTCTCCATATAGGAAGCCCGGTACTATGAATAAAGCATTATAGTTGGGGGCCCCGTTCCAGGTTTTGCATTGGGGCCCAGGAGCTTCAAGTTACGCCTCTGGGCAGAGTAGACATAAAGGATGCACTGCGCTGTGAAAGCTGCCACTGGTTTGGAGAATAATCCTATATAGTATTTGTATATAATGACATAGAATGTTCTGCTGTTCTATGTGATGAAGAACCTTACTTGGTCTTAGAAATTTCAGTAACTGCAAAAACCGAAAATAACTTAATATATAAAAAAAGTCCAGGTGCCCTTATAGTGAATGGAAAGACAGATCTTACTTGTTGTAAAGAACAAAATCGGGGCGCCAAATATCAGTGGAAGGAATTCGGATTTTCTGTATCCCGCCATAATCTGCTGGGTTCCATTTTAAATTCACGTCCACCCATTGCTGAACAAAGAAAGCATCAGCGGAAAACACATTTATTATCAATATTATCCATTATGAAAGCAGGTCACACACACGATGTCACATTTCTGCAGTCTACTGTATGACCATGGATATTGAACCAGTTTGACAAAGACATACATTTATTGACCCCCAAAGTCTATAGCCGCACCACATTTTTGAAAAAAGTTTTTATAGTTGTACCAAAAGATTCTGTTTTGTGAAGCCGTTAAGCAATAGACAGTAAGGGTGGCTTCACACGGGACAACTACCATGTTTCCCTGAAAATAAGACAGTGTCTTATATTAATTTTTGTTCAAATAGGTTTAACTTTTTTACATGTATAGCTGCCTGGACACTATTTAAATTGTGATGACGAAAAAAAGGTTTGAAAAAAATGCTCTTGCGCCGTCTCAACAAAACAACTGGAGTTGACAATGTAATATTGTCTAAAAGATTTAATGAAGTACAACGCGTTTCGTCGCGCAAAAGCGACTTTATCAAGTACATAAAACATAACATAACAATGCATCCTTATATAGGGACTTACATGTATGTAATGATATTCCTAAGGTGGATAACCGGGTGTAAGCAGCCCACATGACCTCCACGTCATGTGTGCCACGTCAGCTCAATAGTTGCCGGTGGAAAGTGAAACTGAAACTACTTCCGGGTACGTGATGATCACGTGACCCGAGTGGCCATATATATGCATAAAGTTTTTTTAAGGTTTACGTCTATACCGCTATCTAACTATATATATAGTTATGATGTGGGCGGTTGTTTCGATATATTATGGGCTCCGGTATGGATTACCGGCATAGAAGTGTAGAGCGTCATGACGCGGGGTAACGTCATGACGCCGGTAACGTCATGACGCCGGTAATGTGAGGACGCATGGTAGCGCTAGTGTATGTTGGTGTATTACTATGGCGACCGGCGTCAGAACGTCATGACGCAGGGTTACGTCATGACGCCGGTGACGTGAGTGCGCATGGTATCGCTCGTGTCTGTAGATGTATTGCTGTGTGTTACTATGGTGACCGACGTCGTGGGATGGCGTGGTGACGTAGGTACGTCAGCATCGTCCTGTGCTCCCAGCGTGGTTGCATAGTGCCGCGTTGCTATGGAGACTGGTGCAACCTCCAGATGTCCTACAGGTATGTAGTAAAGGGAACGAGGGATTTCTTTGTACACTGATATGTATAGCTGGGTGTGAAATGTATATACAGGCAACAATTCGTGCATAGAAATAAAATATAGCAGAGCACAACCTGCCTACGGATACATTAATAATTGTGTACAAATACATAAATAAAATGTTATAGAATATAAAAACTATTTAAATTGACTTTTTTAATTAACTGTTAGCAGGGCTTAATTTTGGAGTAGGGTTTATATTTCAAGCATCCTCAAAAAGCCTTAAAAATCATTTTGCATCCTCAAAAATTCTGGAAAATCATGCTATGTCTTATTTTCAGGGAAACAGGGTATCACTCAGTATCAGTGAATAGATGCTCAAGTAGTTGCTAAAGTCTAAGAATGACTGTTGTTGGTGTGCTTTTACACAGAGTGATGTTCCATTTTGCAATCATTTGTCAACTAGTTGCGGGGAGTGAGGTTCTTTGACTAGCATGTATTCGAAATTTCTAACCCATCCCCTATGCATGCTCATGGGCTGGTGACTGCACTAAATGCACATAAATATGTGCGAGCGGTCTTTGGGAGAAAACTCGCTGCGGCACTAATTGTTCTGTCAAAGGCCGAACTGGGAAGGGGCCGCGGTAGTGAGTGTTCTGTCGAAGAGCAGCAGGGACTGTTCAGTTGAAGATCACTTGACCGCATTTGTATTCGGGAACCCATGAGCATTAAAGTAGAGGCTAAAATGTTCAAAAAAAGAGGGGAGCCAATCAGCATTCAGTGGGAGGTGCACACCGAGAAAATTCACACCTCCCTACAAAGTTGTTTGCTAGTCATTGAAAGACAGCAATGACCTGTTTCCACCAGATGATAATTAATTAATCAGCAACATATTTTAGGTGAGCTGAAACAAACTGACTAGTGAAGGAACCCCCTCTGGTCAGTTGGTTGTTGCCCGTGTTTACATGGAACCACCATGTGGCTTACATTCACTCTATTGAATGACCATTCGGTCGATAATTGTCCTGTGTACAGCCACCTTCAGCTGCTGTAGAAAAGGTATTAACCAGCTTCTGAGATGGGAGCAACCGCAAACACAATGGTAAAGGAACAAATGTAAGAGGAAAGATAAAACTGTGTATTCCAGAACAACTGGATAATACCCTAGAAGTTTCACATAATGTAAAATACACTTTATGCAGTATGTAGTTGCATTGGTTGGGGTACAGATAAAGATTTAACATGGAGTGGAACTAATTTGAGAGCAATGCTGTGAACCAGAATACATGGAATTCATATAACAGTACTACAATAGTATAATGATTTTTTTATGCCTGAAGAAGACCCCATTTCGGAGTCGAAACGTGTTACCTATGTTGGAAAATAAAGATTGTTCTTTGTGAAGTAAGCCTGACATTACTGGTGCTAACGTTCTCTGAGCAGCCTACCAACTACTCCTGGTTTGTATTGTTTATGGTACCATCTTGGTGTAAGTTCCAAGGGAAGGACTTTCCCCAGCAGCACCAGAACAAGGCTTGCAGCTCTACAAGTGGGTTTATATTACCAACCTTAATGTGATGTTATATGGTTGGATATACTACACCAGATAGAACCTCTTGTCTAGCTTTTTCTCTCTTCCCTAAGAGTCATATCATTTTTTTAGTTTAGGGGACACCGGTTTGGAGATCTCCAATGGAGGCAATCCTAATTATTTTTATGGTCCACATGAGGTGGATGTTCAGAGAGGTAACAGTAATATCTAGTCACAGGTGCATTATTTAAAGGACTTTACTTGACAAACTCTTAAGTTTCACGTGATGCAACAGAGAAATGTTCTATTTATTTATGGAACAACAATCCCTTTAACTTTATAGTGTATCTGTATAGGGCTGCTCTGTTTTTACGGCTTGATAAATGATTATGAATACAAGCAGTGACCACTAGGAGGTGCTAACTGCATATATATTTATATAGAACTAGGATTGAACTTGCAAGTGTGTTGTTTAAATGTGAATCTCCCTCTAGTGGTGGCTGCAGGTAGCATCTATGATAATGCCACAACAAGTAGGGGTAGCAAGTTCAGTGTGGAGTCCTCTATGATAAGGGGCTCAATAGCAGTCATGTCCAATGCCTCAATGGTAGTAGATAAGTTATTGCATGTATGATTAAATGTCATAGTTTCCCATGGACAACATATGGTCCTCTGTGTCTCTACTTGTGCTTTAGTAGAATATACTGACCTCTATAGGAGCCTTTACTCTTCACACAACCAGATAATAGCTTGTAAGGCATTAATGTGTGTTGTGTAAATCTTCATTACTATTGGTTTTGTATACACGGGGAGGAGTTATGCAGTAGGACACAGTGCAAATTATACCATGTAGTATATATATTTTTTAGTTGGAGTCAACTCTACATCTGCAGTATGACTCTACACCGGCACGTCATAGGCTTCCATCGGAGATACATAACGGGAACAGAGCTTAATAATGTCCCAACGGCCCAACACTCCGTATGTTTGTAACTAGAATTGGTCTGGCTTTGACCTCCTTCCAATCCCACAGACATAAATTGAAGCATTGAGAACGCTTGCATGATTCTGACCACATCTAATCTACTCTTATGATCTGTGCAGACAAGAATTAGACGCCGCGAGGAGAATTACAAAGCCGGGCATTCATCCGCCACACGATAAGACCGTTAGGGGCACACAGTAGTCTAATGTGCAGTTTTATCTGCTGATTCATTACACCCAAAATACATGTTTGTAGCTAATTTTAATTAACCCATTAATGAGCACCCATATGCCTTTCTTCTGATGCCTGCATATTTTTACAGCATTGCACTTGTGTGCTTGTTCCGGGTCTAGTAGAAGCTTGGCTATCAGAAGTCAGCTGGGCTCCTGCACAAATGGCTTCCAATTCCGACTGTTTAACCCTTTGGATGCTGCAGTCGGTGCAAGTGTGGCATCTAATAGGCTGATAGAGGGAGATGACTTCTTCTCTCACCTATCGGCCCCCGTGATGCAATAGAAGTGCTCAGATGGGTTGTTATGGCACCTGGAAGCCTAAAAATAGCCTTCACATCAGCCATCTATGGTGGCCTATTTTAACCTTTTCCAATCCAATTTGTATCCTGGTTTTCCTAGGGGGGCTTACTCTTTTTCTGCTGTTATACAACGGCGCTATATGCTGGCTAAAGCCAGTACTGCATGAGGTGACACGTTGGATAGGCTCCGACAGCAGAGAGGCTGGCAATATACAATAAGAGAACCCCGAAGGACGTCTTCCAACATCGGAGCTGTACAGCCTTAAATCGTAATGTCTTTAGACGTCAGACAGTGGATTGGAGAGGGTTAAGCCCTGCCAATAGCATAGTCTAATAGACCTGTATAATACACGGTATTACTGAAGCATTGCTGTGTATTCTACTAATGATTAAAGTACAGGAAGGACAAAGTAATGGGACAAAAATAAAAAGTATAGCAAAGTGTAATAAAAATGTAACAAAAATAGAACTAAAAGCTCAAACCCCTCCCCTTTAGCCCTCTATTATGTAAAAAAAGAAAGAGAGCTCCCTCTCACATACAAAATTGGCATCACCGCATTAGTACCAACTCCATTGAAAACGTCAGCATATTATTGAACCCTGACAGTGAACACCATGGAAAAAAAAAATCTAAAAAACCTGGCCAAAATTTGCACATGCAGCCTCGCAAATAAAGGGACATAAAGCTGTAAAATTGTATGAAAAAAAATGAGACCATTACAAACTACCTGGTTTATAACCCCACCAATCATATATTGATAGACTATCCTAAGGATAGGCCATTAATGTATAAATCATAGAAAATCCACTGTTTAATTTTACGCAAAAAAAATTATACATACATATATATAAGGAAATTATTAAAGAAGAACAAGCACAGACCTGTTTGATGCGAATATTCGTGGCTACAATTTGATTGACTTCATCCTGGAAGCACAAGGCATTATAGTGTTAATAGTATTAGTTGATGTAAAGAGGGCAGAATAAATGTTAACTCTTCTTAAAAGATTATCTTCCCTACCACATTAATTAGCTGAATGAGCTGTAATCCAACCGTGACCACAACTTTATCACTGAATGTCTCTACTGGACGTACAACTTTAGTGTAGTTTTCAAAGAGGTTTTTAATCAGACGAGTTTCATGTTTATAAGAGAGAGCGGCTCCAGCTGTAGAAAAGGGGAGAAAATACAGATTTTTTTAGCTTTTGCACAATGTAAATCCTTTGTTTTGGAAAATATTTTTTTTGCATCACTCCATTCAAAGTAGACATTAGAGATGAGCAAGTAGTGCCTTAGCTGAGTATCTCCCCGCTCGTCTCTAAAGATTTGGGGACCGACGCGGGTGACAGGTGAGTTGCGGCGGGGAGCGGCTGGGAGCAGGGGGAAGAGAGGGAGAGAGAGATCTCCCCTCCGTTCCTCCCCGCTCTCCCCCGCCGCTCCCCGCCGGCCCTCGAATCTTTAGAGACAAGCGGGGAGATACTCGGCTAAGGCACTACTCGCTCGAGTAATGTGCCTTAGCGAGTATACTCGCTCATCTCTAGTAGACATAACTTTTTTTTTTCAAGGACTCATTTTCATTGGCATTTTTATTACTTTTTCTTTGGGAGGAAAAATGAACAAAAAAGCATTTTGGCTCGTTTTTTTGCGCTTTTATTTGTAACATTTGCCATGAGGGATAATAATAATGTTTATTTATATAGCGCCAACATATTCCGCAGTGCTTACAAAACAGGCGAGAACAGATGCAAAAAACAACGATACCAAAACCGCTGTTAAGGTGCATTTACACACACAGATGATCGCTCAAAATTCGTCAGAAACTGACAGTTTTGAGCGATCATTTTGCATAGGTACCAATGGGCTAAAGCAGCCCTTTTGTACTTCAGTGCATGTATTTAGAGAACAGCGGATGATCTGTTCTGTAAATACATCGCTATTGTTCTCCAGTGGGACAGCGGCTGTTAAAAAATGTTATCAGCTGTTATCAGAGCTGCTAGCAGAGAACACAGCGTGCAGTCGATCTTATCTTATTGTCCTGAGGGACGAGGATTTTATGCAGACCTGAAGTCCTCAATGAATGAAAAAAGCACAGTAAATGCAAGATGGGCGCACATTTATACACAACGATTATCGCTCAAAAGATGGCTTTTGAACGATAATCGTTGAGTGTAAAAGAGCCTTTACATGTAGTAATAGATTGATGGAAACAATAGGGGTGAGGGTCCTGCTCCAACGAGCTTACATACTACTGGTAAAGGGGCTGGAGATGTGCACGGTATTGCGAGGTGGACAGTAAGGGATGCTATACACATAGACAATAGTCAGACTTAAGCCCTAAAGTGGCTGAATCGGTATAACTGGAGGGGACGGTTGGTTGTGGCAAGCATGGATTGTAGTCAGTAGGACAGGGAGCATGTTATCAGGCAGTGCAAAGGGGTTTGGTTTAGGGGATGCGGTATGCCTCCCCAAAGAGGTGCGTTTTTAGAGCATGCCTGAGGTTTTGTGTGTCAGTGATTACCCAGATAGCTTTTAGTAGCGCGTTCCCGAGGACTGATGCTGCTCTGGAAAAGTCTTGGAGGCGGGAACGAGAGGTTCGAATTAAAGGGGCACTTAATCTGATTTCGTTAGCAGAGCGTAGGGCCCAGGTTGGGTGGTGGATTGAGATGAGGGAGGTAAAGTAGGGCGGCATGGTGCTCTGGAGGGCTTTGTGGATGAAGGTAGTGAGTTTGAATTGAATTCTGTATTTGACATGCATCCAGTGCAGTGACCAGCACAGTAGCAGCTGGACAGGTAGATGAGCCTGGCTGCCGCATGCAGGGTGGATTGGAGGGGATAGACTTTGGCGCGGGGAAGGCCAATCAGCAGCGAGTTGCAATAATCGAGCCGAGAGTGGATGAGAGCAACAGTGAGGGTTTTTAGCATGTCGACGGTGAGAAAGGGGCAGATTCTTGCGATGTTCTTCAGGTGCAGCTGAAATGTTTGGGCGAGAGACAGGATGTAGGGAGTGAAGGAGAGATCAAGGTCAAATATAACCCCAAGACAGCAGGCATGCTGTCTGAGAGTTATGGTGGCGCCACACACTGAGATGGAGATTTCAATTTATTGTACAGGTCATTACAGATGCAATGCTATGAAACGTATTACATTTTTTTTTCATTGATCAAAAGATAAACTTCATACAAACGTTTTATTTATCTGTATATATAAAGATGAAAGCCCTCACTGACTGACTCGACACTAATTCTCCAACTTCCCGATGCCGTAGAAACATGAAATTTGGCACAAGCATAGATTATGTCAAAAATAGGAAAAGTAAAGGAGTCCCAACTCAATTATTCAATTCTAGCGCAAAAGAATTGGCGCCCAAATTTTATGTACGGAATCTAATTCTCTCACTTCCTGATGTCATAGAAACATGAAATTTGGTAAGTGCATTGACTATGTCATAAATAGGAAAACCTAATGGGTCCCAACTCGATTATTCAATTCTAGCGCAAAAGAATTAGCATCGAAATTTTACATACAGAATCTATTTCTCTCACTTCCCGGTGTCATAGAAACTTGAAATTTGGCACGAGTATTGATTATGTCATAAATAGGAAAAGTTAATGGGTCCCAACTCAATAATTCAATTCTTAGCGCAAAAGAATTAGCGTCCAAATTTTACGTACAGAATCTAATTTTCCAACTTCCCAATGTCATAGAAATTTGAAATTTTGCACGAGCATTGATTATGTCATAAATAGGAAAAATTAATGGATCCTAATTTAATTATTCAATTCAAAGCACAAAAGAATAAGCGTCCAAATTTTTCCTACGGAATCTAATTCTCTCACTTCCTGATGTCATATAAACTTGAAATTTGGCACAGGCATTGATTATGTCATAAATAGGAAAAGTTAGTGTGTCCCAACTCGATTATTCAATTCTAGTGCAAAACAATTAGCGTCCAAGTTTTACGTACGTAATCTAAGTCTCTCACTTGAAATTTGGCACGGGCATTGATTGTGTCATAAATGGGAAAAGCTAATGGATCCCAACTCGATTATTCAATTCTAGCGCAAAAGAATTAGCGTGCAAATTTTACGTACATAATCTAATTCTCTCACTTGAAATTTGGCACGGGCATTAATTGTGTCATAAATAGGAAAAGCTAATGGGTCCCAACTCGATTATTTAATTCTAGCGCAAAAGAATTAGCGTCCAAATTTTATGTACATAATCGAATTCTCTCACTTCCCGATGTCGTAGAAACATGAAGTTTGGTGCGAGCATTGATTATGTCATAAGTAGGAAAAGCTAATGGGTCCCAACTCGATTATCCAATTTTAAGTGCAAAAGAATTAGTGTCCAAAATTTACATACGGAATCTAATTCTCTCACTTCCCGATGTCATTTTATATTAAGGAAACGTCGCATGGTTACCTCCACATAGTGTTTCCTGGGTAACGCAAAGGGCCATGTAAAATGGTGAACATATTTTTTTCCTCAGTATCTCTAAAGTGCCCCACGACTTCATAAGATTTTCCGTGTGAACACCAGATAAACACCAGTACCAAATTAACTCGGGCGAAGCCGGGTATATCAGCTAGTACATATAACTTTTCCTTTTTCCTTTTACTCTTTTCATGTCCCTGTGGGGGACTTGAATCTTCAATGATTGCTCAGGTAATACACTGCAGTACTTCTATACTACAGTGTATTATCTATAGTCTTTACTATTACAATCCATGGCAGACCAAAAGAGGCAAAGTGGGTCCTGAAAACTGTTAAGGAATATATACAGGTAACGTCACAGAGGGAGCTCCCTCGCTTTGCTACCCTCCAACAGTGATTGTGGCATGTAAGAGGGTTAATGGCCGATCAGTGCGGGTTGCCGAGAGGTAGACCCCCAATCATACTGATGAGTAGGCTGCTGCTGCAGGCACTTGACTTACTGCCAGACACAGGACAGTGAGAAGGAAGAGGAAGACTTGTCTGATCTCCTGGGATACTTAGAGAAGATTTCTTTAAAGTTTTGGTTTTTGAGTTTTAATTGTAATGTGAGACAAAATAGACACAAAGGAAAAGAGGAGATTAACTGCTTCCTGACATCTGCTATACATGCACAGTGCTGTCAGGAAGCATTTTACTGAGATCCGCTGCACATGTATGTATGACAGCTACTGCGCCCGTGTTATCAGTAGTGTGTGTCAGTTGTAACAGCCAGGTTCAGAGAGAACTCCAATCCCAGCTATTTAATTCCTTATATGCCGCTGTCAGTAGTGACCATGGCATCTAAGAGGTTACACAAAAGGAGAGGGCTCCCTCTGTGGTCCACTGACCCATCTATGACACGATTGCGGGGTGCGGATGGATTGCTAAAACAGCTGGAGACCAACAATGGCCTTGAGGTTTGCCATCTTAGTACACCTTTTAGGCCCTACGAGTGGTTTGGCCTAATAGGGTGTCTGTCAGTTTCACACAAATAGGAATAATACACTGCATTACAGAAATACTACAGTGTATTATACCAGAGACCAGGACATCAGATGTTTATGTCTTCTAGTGAGACAAATAAAAAAGTAAATAATTTTTAAAAAATGTAAGAAATAAAAATATTCAAGTAAAAAATCCTTAATCTAATTTTTCTATTGACTTTTATATGATTGGACAAAGAGAGACAAAGATTAAAAAAGCTATACATAACTGCTATTGCTGCGTTCATAATCACCTGATCTATAAAACAATCACGTTATCTATTCCACATGTAGAAATCTATAAAAAACAAATACAACAAAAAAAAATGGAGGAATTGTAGTTATATTGGTAAATTTGCCTTCCAAAGAAATTATATAAAAGTGATCAAAGAGTCGTATGAATCCCAAAATGGTGCCAATAACAACGACAACTCAAAGTAGTAAAACAAAAAACTATATGTTTGGTATCTCCATAATCATTCTGACCTGCCTGCACAAAATAAGGTGTTGAGTATAGAGTATGGTGAATGCCTTAAAAAGAAAACTCTAAAAAAAATTACAGAATTGCTGTTTTATTTCCATTCCCTCAAACATTATTGTTTTTCAAAACATCATATGTACCCCAATATGGTGCCATTACAAAAAGCAACTCATCCCACAAAAATACATCAGTGGACAATACAAGGATCTCTACCATCATCTGTTTATACCCAAGGGGGTTCTTTACTGTAAAAGCAGTGAGACTGTGGAACTCTCTGCTTGAGGACATGGTGATGGCAAAATCCATAGAGAAGTTTAAGAGAGGACTAGATGTCTTTCTAGAGCGCTACAATATTACAGGATATAGACATTAGGTGACCAGCGGGGTTGTTGATCCGGGTCTTGGAGTCAGGTAGGAACTCAAATGTTGATCCAGGGATTATTCTGACTACCATTATGAAGTTGGGAAGGAAGTATTTCCCCCAAATGAGCTAAATCAGCTTCTGCCTCATGTTTTTGCCTTCCTCTGGATCAACAAGGTGGGGTGGGGGGTAGAAACAGGCTGAACTAGATGAAGCCTTCCTTTGTGTTGAAACTGAATTTCGTGCAGCGTGATACAATTTTTACAGTAAGAAATCCTACTGTTTCCCCTAAAATAACCCCTAAGTACATGAAAAAAATACATCGCCTAACAGGCGCAGTCAACTCCTTCGCACATCTCCTCTGCAGCTCCAGAGCACTTTTCCGTAGTTTTCAGTCAGCGTTTCCTGGTCAGGGGTTTCAAAATCCCCACACCTAGGAAGCCCTGGCTCTGAATGGTTCTCGTGTGCCGAGGCTCAGCCAATCACTGCAGCGCTCGATAAACCAATCACAGCCATAGTATTGAATGGCTGTGATTGGTTCATCGAGCGCTGCAGTGATTGGCTAAGCCGCGGTTCGAGAGCCAATCAGAGCCATTGCTTGCTGGAGGCGGGATTTTTAAAACCGCTGACCAGGAAGCACTGACTGAAGACTACAAGCAGTTGTGACAGAGCTGCAGAGAAGACGTGCGGCAGAGCGGAATGCGCCTCTTAGGTGATTTTTTTATTTTTTTTATTTAATGCAGCCAGGGCTTATTTTCGGGGTAGGGCTTATATTTCAAGCCCCCCTAAAAACCCCAGCAAAAGAGCACTTCAAAATTGTGCGACTTTCTAGCGACACAAAATCATGATATTGCCATGAGAAAATGCAGTTATATCGCACAGAACACATGAGAAAGAGGTCTTAATGTTTAGTACTTAGCTTTAAGGATTAAGTGGTTATGTGAGTGAGCAGTACGGGCAACACATCAGCCATGGCTACCTTTGTTTACATGGGGCGGCTTCGCATGAGTGTTCTTTCACCTACTGACTTGTATAGGGTATTGCACATCTCCTTGCATATTACGCGTGCTATGGGACCGTTTGTACGCCAATGTGCACAAAAGTAAAGCATGCTGTATTTTTTATTCATGCGCACAGAATACAGAAATGTGTACGACCCAATTGACAACAATGGGTTCTAATCTATGTGTATTGCGCATGCAAAAATGCTTGCAAATACGCCCCTATGAAGCCGTCCTTTTTTGTAGTCAAAATATAATGATAAATTGCCCTAGTAACATCAATCATTACATTTATGTATTAAAAGAATTATTACATTCTCAGAATTCCCTTTTAATATATCGGTGGAGGGGTGTCGCTTCTAAAATACATTTTGGCCAATAATGTTACATGTGGGGCTGGCTGTACCAAACATATAAAATAGATTTACCCAAACTTGGTGGATACAACTTAAGCAGAACACATCAAAGCAACAGTATCTCATTACATATTCAGACGTTTCCGGTTTAACCCCTTCACACCCACCATCTATATATACATCCTACTTGTTGATGCCCCGTCCAGCTAGGACATATATACACTACCTCAATTTTAGTGGCAAATCTCACTGTATAGCGCTCTGCCAGTGTTGGGATTGGGCCGCCACTTTGTCAGCTTAACCCTAATGAAGTGACAGGGAGTTGAAATGATCAGTTCTTGGCTACAAAAGTGATAAACCTAGCGGTCAAACAGAGCCGAATTACCAACTAATGACGGGAGATACCAAAAAATAAAAATAGGGACCTATGTTCCCAGGTCTTCCAAGGTTAATCTGAGTACACATATTTGGTATTGTCATACACAGGAGTGGGAGAAGATTTTTTTTTCTATAAATGTTCTCTATTGTGAGTTATTGCACTGCATTTCAAATAGAAAAAAATGAAGGACAATTGAATTTTATTCTATTTCCACCCACTTTATAATAAAAAACAATGTCAAATTTAAAGGTACTGGTCCTGGCACCATAAGAAAGCCTAATCTATGCCACCAAAAATAGGCATTATATAAAGAAGTATTAACCCCCAGAATGTATTGTTTTCAAAATATGTAATGATATGAAATATTGATGGGGATATTTAGTCATCAAAGACCTTGGTCAAAAAGGGGTTAAAGTAAATGAACTTTGGTAAACCTTGATAAAACATTACATATAATATAGAAAAATAATTATTACTGTGAGACTCTTAATTATTGTAAAAAATATATATTCATCAGCTCTAATGATATTGGATTTTTTAAAGATGCCACATGCAGTGGGATTTTTTTCAATTTTACACCTGTATGCAACTTTCCAGACCTGTATGATAGAAAACAAATGTGCCTGCGGTTCCTATTTTATTGTCTGAAAAGTCCTAAAACCCCTCAAAGATAAAATACAGGTCAACAGCAAAAAGTGTTGGAGAAGAAAAGCTCATAAAAACCCTCCTAAAAGGTCCATTTGCATATTACAAATGAAAGAAGTAAATGTCTAAGACTGTTTTCATAAACGAACTGCAATGGGTGTACTTGAGTGTCACAGATTATAACCATCTTAGAAGGTTTAATGGAGCTTTTCCGCCTAAACAGGCATAAATTACTGAATTTACATTACTGTTAGCAGTAGGGCATTGCTCGCCACACTACGGTCATCATACAATGCGATGAGTAATTACACAAAAAGTACAAAATAGTAAATGTACCTGATAATATGAAGAAAATAAGGCGTGCAACAGTAAAATCCATTTCCTTCCTTTTCTTCCAGCTCTCTTACACTCTTGGTTTGATGCCGGGAATGATGAAATTTTAGACTCTTGAAACTTGTCTGGTGTGTAGGACACTGCGGCTTCCGGTGCCATGGGCTGGAATGAAACTACTGGGCTATTATTGCTCTCCACCTGCTCCTAGGGACAGCTGAGCCTCTGGAAGCTATGAGGAATGACTGCGGAGACCTGTCTCTTGCAACTTCTGAGTTCAAGTAACTTTACTAAAGTTTTAACCCCTCTCATTTATACACCACTATGAAATAAGTTATAATTTATACATACGTGTTGCATGTCTCTGCCCACAACTTTCTTAAATGCTTGTCTACTTTAGTCTGTATCCTTTTTATATACCATATAAGAGCATATTAAGTTTATAGAGGGGCATTCAGCTTGGAAACCCCTTCTATTCGCTAAAGTTGACGGTCACATCTGGAGGACCTTTTTGCAATGATGATTTGTAAATGTCCATTGACTTCAGTGGGTGGCATACTTATCACCAGCAGGGCTGGTCTTGGATTAGGTGACGCCCTGTGCAAAAATTATGTAGGTGGCCCTCATTTCCTGTACAACTATTAGAGAGAAGAAGAAGGAAAGGCTACATTATCATCATAAACAATGTTTTTTCAATGGTCTCAATGCACTAAACTTATAAAGAGAGAAACTTTGCAAATAGTTTTCCTATTGTTTTTTTATATACTGTTTCTATAGAGACCTATACATATCACCCCAACAGGGGTGTAACTAAAGGCTCAGGGCCAACATTATGTATAGGAGATACCCAGGTTATACCAGCATGGTACATATCACCATATACAGGGAGATGTATATACATATCCTGTATACAGTGATATCGGCCCTGCTGGTGTAGGGATGATTTCACATCTACATTGGAATCTCCGGACGGAGATTTTGTCACAGATCTGGCTCAAAATATCGGAAGAAAAAGCGCTGCATTTTACTTCCGTCCAAAAGCTGGACGGAAAGCGGAAGGACCCGATTATAGTCAATGGTGTCCGTCCGGTTTTGTTCGGTTTCGTCCAGAGACAGACCTATTCAGCTGCAGGTATTCCACTTTCCTGCTCCCCAAGCGGAACAGGAAATCGGAATCCTCAACGCAGATGTAAGACCATCCAAAACTGGGTATTTTCTGTATAAAATTATGCATGTACAGCTGATATAAGCTATACATCCTGTATATAGTTATATCAACCATGCTAGTATAAACTGGACCAGGTTATACTAGCATGGTCTGTATCACTGTACACAGGATATATAGCTTATACCAGCTGTATATATATAATTATATACAGGAGATCTCCAGGTTACACCAGCATGCTACAGATCACTATATACAGGAGATGTTAATCCCCTTGTATCCCTGTATATAGTGATCTGTAGCATGCTGCTGTAACCTGGAGTTCCCTGTATATAATTATATATTTACAGCTGGCATAAGCTGTACATCCTTTGTATAGTGATCTCGAGCGTGCTTACTGCTGTAACCTGGAGATCTCCTGTATATAATTATATATGTACAGCTGGTATAATTTATACCAGCTATACATATTTGAGTATATACAGTACTTACCACTGCATGTACTCCTCCTCTGGTCTCTTTCTCCACTCCCCGACACAGTCAGTGTACCCTCGGCTAGACCAATCATGTGGCTGGCAGTGCACTGATAGACTGCAGTTGTGACCAATCAAAACTGCAGTCTCTCAGTGGGCGGAGCGCCCACCCGGGGAGTCTGCAGCCTGTGATTGGCTACCGTCTCCCCTGGTAACACCCCTCCCCACCTTTAGTACAGGTCCATGGGCTGCAGTGGTGAGACTGTGTCTGGCAGGGGGCCTGCAGGCCATCATTTGCTAAGGGGCTGGGTTGCAATTGTGACCCCTGCAACCCCTAGCAGTATGCCAGTGTACCCCAAGTAGTATGACTTCCCCCAATATCATGGCATTCAGATGGCCTTCGTGACTCAAACAGAGACCACTTTGGTCTTCTTTTGTGCAGGTTTCCATTCCTTCTTTACTAGACACAATGGAGTAGTCAACTATGTAATTCTGTTTGACAAAAATGCAGGAAAGGAATGGAAACCTGCTCAAATGAAGACCAAAGTGGCCTGTTTTTGAGTAATGAAGACCTATGGTTTCATATCAGGGTACCATCAATGCTGTTTTTGGCAATTTAAAATGACACGCTGAAGGAAGTACATCCCATAGAGGCATACTATGCAGCTGCTATAGGACTCATGGTGAGTTTCCTGTCCTTGCAGAACTCTGTAGGACTCTGTGAACCTGTAGGACCTGTAGGACTCTGTGAACAGTTGCTTTTATGCAATTTCGTGAAGGGTTAATATTGCCAAGTTTAAAACATAACCTTTGCTAAGATAAGATTAAAATCTATGATGCCTCAATAACTCACAAGAAATTTGTCAAAATCCAGCATGTCAAAAATGGACATTGATAATTGGCACGTGTATAACATCATAGCAATTGGATGGAAAAGGCAATTAGAGACAGTTTGCCCATTTGCTTTCAAGCTCACCCCAAAGAGGAAATTGCTGTGGACAGTCAGTAGTGCTTACGGAAGTTCGTACTTAGCTATATGGATAGTCTACAGGAGCGGTAAGATCCATCTATTCTCACTAATATCACCTTTATCGCTACTGAAGTTTGTTTTGCCATGGATTATCTTCATATGACTGTGCTTTAATTACCTTCTCCATATATTTGCTATGGTGTTACTAATGTGACAATTATCAATGTCCATTTTCGACATACTGGATTCATATATTTCAATCCTATCTTAGTAAAGGTTATGTTTTAAACTTGACAATATCCACCCTTTCCTTATCTTGATGTATTTTGGTGAATGTAAAGTATAAGATCCATACTATTTTGTAAAGGATACTTTGATGTTCTTTTGAATTTTTGGGGGTATGGCTTGCTTTCTCTCCACTAGATGCTAATGTGTGGCTCATGCAAGACAAAGATGTCTTCTCAGACAGACAATTTACCCAAAATAAATATATCCCCTCCTTTAAAGCTGCTTTCTGTGAACTCACTATAAAGATCAGATATCATCATGGTGGGAGGTACAAAGTTTGGAAAACTATCTGAGAAAGGGGATTGTACCATGTGGCCTACGGATCACTCTACTATCAGCCACAAGGTGTAGAACCCCCCTCGCTGATGAATAAATGGGAAGGTGAGGCCAACCCTTAAATTTATCCAGCTGTTACTTGAGGAGCAGAAGTCAAATGTTGAGACACTTAATGTTAAATTGAAGGAACAAATTGAAGTCACACATAAATTTAGCCATGAAGCAGACTTCTTAAGTAAAGAAAGTCAATCACAAAATACGCTGGAGAAATTCTAGTTCCACCTAAAAGAGAGAAAGCATAAACGATTCACAAGGATTTTAGAGGAAATAGAGCTTATAACATCATAGGTGATCCTGTTGCTCATAGAGATACTGATTTCTCCTCAACCGAAATAGAGGTTTCAGATAGTGAATCTAACAAAACCCCACATGGCAGAAATAGAAGTTGGGGATATAAAGGCAGAGGAAGAGGATACTGCTCTCGGGCAGATTCGAGTAACCCAGATAGTAATTATTTAGGAGTGCCTTAAAGCCCATTTACACAGGACCAGTGTCGGACAAACGCAATCGAGCTTCCTTGGCACAGACTTAAATACCAGCCTACAGATTGTTAATATATCATCTAGAGTAGACCACTCACCAAGACTGAGACTGCAATGTTACAACGGCGCCTTCCATTTTTTTTCACAACCAAATTGAATGTGTCTGATTGCATTAAGGACATACAACTTTTTACTCGTAAACTACGTTGGCACAAGTATGCTTGTATTTCGAATCACAAATGAAGTCGCAAATTAGGTATTTTTACTGATATCTTTCCAGATGTATGTGTATTATTTAACCCTTTGCAATCCAATTTTGGATTCAGGGTTTCCTAGGGGCTTTCTCTTTCTGTCATTATACAATGGCGCCATCTGCTGGCTAGAGCCAGTACTGCAGTATGTGATAAGCCGGAGAGGCCCCCAACAACAGAGCAGCTAGTAATATACAGTAAGAATACCCTGCCGGACATCTTCCGACATCAGAGCTGTACAGGCTTCAATCAGAATGTTGGAAGACGTCAGACAGTGGACTGGAAAGGGTTAAACTTTTGGCAAGCAATGACAGGGAGAAAGGAGAGAGCCCTGTAACATCATTAATTAATAAGAGCACAAAGATGCCACCATTAGGAGATGTCTCATGCATAGAGGTCTTTGTTAATCGTGTTACTAGTGGTGATATGCAATATTGGATGAACTGCTCTAATGAGAAGATCGATGCCATCAGGTCCCTTGAGCAGGACACGTCCATCACCATCAAACCCTCAGAAAAGGGGGGTAATATGGTAGTGATGGACACGTCTGATTATTGTAAGATGTGTGAAAACGTGTGATGCGACTCTATTAGATATGAAGTCTTATCATCATCCTACTCAGCATTACCAGCTTGAATAAAAGGGCTTATTGGCACAAGCTAAGAGTGATAACTTAATTAGTTCTGATGATTATGAATTTCTATATTCAAAGTTTCCAGTCCAAGCAACTTTCTATAGCCTCCCTAAAATTCACTAAGGCTTGACTTCCTCAAAAGGCCGTCCAATTGTTTCCGGAGTTTGGTATCTATGTCAGAATTTGGGTATATATATTAATCATATTCTGTCCTATTTTGTCTCCTCTTTGCTGTCTTTTGCAACAGATGATAATGACTTATTGAGACGCATTAAGGGCATCTCTATTGACTCATTTACCAGGCTGGCTTCCATCGACATTGAAGCACTTTATTCCTCTATTCTCCATTAATTTGGACTACGCACAGTGGCTCATTGGGCTAATATAGGGCACATAATCAGTTTGTATTACAACTGCTTGAATTTGCCCTTACTAGAAATACTTTATTTTACTGGAAAAGAGCCAAAAATGCAATACCTGATAAAATGCAGAGCAGGCACAATCGCCATGAGACCGGCACAATGGGCGTAGACCCTAACAATATGCAGCAAGCCAGACATATTTCCAGTGAAATATGTTTTTGTGTTAAGTGAGATAGTGTAGGTTCTGACGGACGCGGTGTGGCCTTGCCGTCGGCCCATCAGCTTATGCGTCTTGGCCAAAATGCTAAACTAACACCCGCATTTTATTAGTGTGCATCAATATTTCCTTTATGCAGTTTACTATAGACTTCTGGGGGAGCCCAAGATGTCAGCCAGTGCAGCCCGCTGTTGAGATACAGGCCAACCCACTGCCATGTCAGTGTGAGTTGTAATCCTGTATTGTGGGACGCACCCATCTATTGGCTGGCTTCTGCAGTGGACAATTTAGCTCCTCCGGTTTATAGTCTGGCTTGCTGCATATTGCTAGGGTCTACTGCCATTGTGCCTACCCTACGGCCATTGTGCCGGTCTTATGACGATCGTGACTGCTCTGCACTTTATCAGGTATTGCATTTTTGGCTCTTTTCCAGTGAAATACAACTAATTACAGCACATTTATGGGTTTTGATCTGATCTCCTCTTCCACATGTGCAGGTGATTGGGTTTGTCTGTTACTACATAGAGAGACATTTTAGATTTACACCTAGGTCAGGAACGTTATATTTTCTCCTTAGGGAGAGGGCCTACAAGGTGAGTGAGTGAGGAGACTTATAAGGCCATTCATGCTCCTCTGGGTGATATGCAAATACGGGAGATGGAACAATACCCTTGCAGTGCCACCTATTGGAAGGCAGCATTCCTGCCAGTCAATGTTAGTCTCCAATAGGTGGCGCTGCAGAGGTATTGTTCCATTTCCCTTATTTACAGATTTACACCTTGCACACTATGGAACCTGAGGGTTAATTGACAGATTGAACTTTTAGTGCTTCTTATAAATTAATTGATTTGACAATTGGTGGACAATTGGTGGATTTGACAATTTCATCAGTCTATTTAGCCTTGGCTGTTAATGTGACCTGACCAGTGGATGTAAACACCAGCCAAGAAATGCCCTTGACTGTGAGTGTATGGGGACTTATCATGCAACCAGTGTTCAGTGGTGCTTCGATAATTCTCTTGCTGTTTTGCATGGAAGTGCAAGTTGTTATAGACGCAGTTCTCCCGGCTCTGACATCACCTGGTCGCCAGAAACTGACCCACGGTTGCGCCTTTTTAAATGGCGCCACACTATGGAGTTATTAGCTATTATCATCACTAATATTACCTTTATTGCTACTTAACATTGCTTTACCGTAGGTTATCTACTAATGACTGTGCTTTAATTGCCTTTACCTTACAGTGCTGTGGCGTTATATATGTGACAATTATCAATGACCTATCTTGCCATGCTGGATTGTGACAAATCTATGGTGAATTATTGAGGCATTATATACAGTATTTTTATCTTATCTTAGTAAAGGTTATATTTTAAACTTGACAATATTCACCCTTTCCTTATCTTTATGTTTTTTGGTGAATTCATTATAGGATCCATACTACCTTGTAAGGGTCCTTTGGGATCTTTATCCAACTTATCATCAGTGTTGGATTTATTTCTGTATTAACCCTATAAATTGACTCCATCCACCATGACATTGGCCTCCCAATGGTCCTCTGAAAGAGCTCTTCAGATCTTCTCTCCGGCTGCTTAGACTTGACTACAGTTGCTACTCTCCATCTCAGCTCTCCATTATGTCCCCTTCCCCTTCTTCTTTGATTAATGACCAGTCATCCTCTTGTTCTTAATTTTTCCTGTGTACACTTTTTTCAGTTATCACTTTATTTCGTTGTCTGTTTATGTTTGTAAACTTGCATTGTTCTGTTTAGAGTTGACGTTAGGCACTGTGGTAATATTGGCATTACTCACATACCTATCCTGTCCAATAGCCAAGTCTATTTATTTGACTGGTATTCAGGACCCTTGGAGGATACCCTACCAATGAAACACACATTATACACACACGTATATTCCAACTCTACCATTCTATGATATATACATATGTATGAATAATAAATGAAAAATAAATCTTGTTATTTGCATAGCGCCAACTTATTCAGCAGCACTTTCAGGTTGTTTATTACCAGCCACCAAGCTGGGCACTCATTTTACCGACCTTGGAAGGATGGAAGGCTGAGTCAACCTTGAGTCGGCTACCTGAACCACGCGGGGATTGAACTCACAACCTTCAGGTCGTGAACGAGAGCTTGGGACCGCATTTCTGCTGCCTTAGCACTCTGCGCGACACATTATATATATATATATATATATATATATATATATATATATATATACACACATTTATATTTATTCATTACACATACATACATACCTTAGCCTGACATGGTGTGATTTGTTTTCAAAACAACTCCGCCCCCCTGTGTACAGCATTTTTGCATCAAAAACAGAGTCAAAATCCGTACCATTGGTGTGGATTTTGATTCGAAATCAGCTGCAGATTTGCAGGCTTGCAACTCCTCTCATTTTGCAATTAGCAACCTGTCACTGCGGCACACGGAGCAGCCCTCTTTCTCCCGGCAACCACTACTGAGCACTATGACCACTAATCTGGTGATGCAGAGGAGGGTACATCACCTGATCGGTTGCAACAACTAGTAGTTGCCAGGTTTAGGCTGCTCTGAGTGCTGCAATGAAGAGCTGCTGATTGCGAGGTGAGAGGAGGGCAGGCCGAAATCAGCTGCGGATCTGCAGCTAATTTTGAGTCAAGATCTTGAGTCAGATTTTGACTTTGTTTTTGATGTGGAATTGCTGCAGATTTTGCCGTGGAGGGTTTTGCTGTGGAAAATCCCCAGCATTTCCGCTATGTGTGGCGTAGCAGTTTTAAACACAGAACTTTTTAAAAAGTTGAATAAAAACTCCCACAGCTACTCCAATGCACAAACATTCACACCATGGAGAAAGAAGGTACAATGATACCTTGGGTTAACAGTGTCACAGCTTATAAGCTTACAGGCTTTTTGAGTTGAGAGCAGGCTCTCTCCCGATTTGTTGCTCTGATTTAAGAGCAAACATTTGGGTTACAAGCCTTGCTCGCAATGGGGCCACCAGCAGCAACGGTGGCCCGGTTGAAAGCAATGGCCTGCCGGCAACCCCTGCAGTGATTTTTAGGGAAGGGCTTTAAATATAAGCCCTTCACTGAAAATTATCCCTAGCTGTAGAAAAAAATATACACTCACCTGTCCGCCACTGCCGGGGCTCAGGGGTGTCTAGCCACTGCTTGTTCTTCCTGCATTTTTAATCCCCGCCTGCTGAAAAGCTTCAGAGCAGTGCAGAGAGAAAAATTGGCGGCTAGACGCGCCTGAGCCCCGGCAGACAGGTGAGTATATCATTTTATTTTTTTACTACAGCTATGGATGATTTTCAGGGAAGGGTTTATATTTAAAGCCCTTCCCTGAAAATCAATGCAGGGGTTCCGGCGTCCTATTGCTTTCAATGGCACAACGCTATCCCCATTGAAATCAGTGGAAGAGCTGCGCGATCCAGAACGGATTAATGGCTTTTCCATTGATTTCAATGGGGAAAATTGATTTGAGTAACGAGTGTTTTGGGTTAAGAGCTTCGTCATGGAACGAAAATACACTCTCAACCCAAGGCACCACTGTATTGGCATTTAATTTACCATGCTGTATGCAACATTTTGAAGAATTAGATGCATCGTAGGCATAAGCATAGCCAACAAAAATTGATACAAAAAAAAAAAACAACGGAACTGCACATATGATAAATCTTCCCCATGAAGTTAACTGGTTAATTATAACAGTAATTATATGTACTATTCAGAAACAAAAATGGGCAATGAATATAATTTATTTTGATAGTAGAACAGAATGAATATAACCTTTTCCAATCAGTTCTTCTCAGTTCTTCTCAAAAAAATATTTTCTGAAATTCAAGCATGGACTTCAGTATTTACAGAGGATTTCCTTCTATAATTGTTTCTTACGTTATGACAACAGTAAATCACTTGATGACGACAATAGAAAATCCTTCTTCATGACTTCAAAGGATATCAACTCATAGCAACTCAACCTTGCATATGTAGCTCAATGAGCCGTCCAGCAAATAAAGCCACTGTCCCGATTATACAGACCAGCATGAAAACCGCTAGGAGAACATGATCAATCACCATTGCAGAGAAGATCCATTCTTCTGAAGCCTGTAAATACAACAATACATTACTGTAGACGTGGAAGACCGTCAATATACTTTAAAGGGATTGTTCAAGTTTTTTTAAATGTATGATTTAACCTCAGGATAGGCCATGAATATCTGATTGGAGGGGGTCCAACTCTTGGGCTATTCTCACGATGGGCCATCAATTTTTAAAAACCCGGGTTAGTTGTTAAATGAATATGCCATGGATTTAGACTTTTACCTTATTGGATTCTTGGTCTGAATTCATGGACTCTGCAATATATTTAACTCCTTCTATAGCGTTCTTCACATCAGGGTTCTTTAAAACTGGTGACTGGTAGGTATCAGTGGCAGAACCCAGTTTTCCTGAGATATCTGAAATATCAATGTCTTCGGTGAAAATCTTCTTTCCTTTTTTTTCTTGTGTAGGCCGTTTCATTGTAGAAAAGAACATCATGTTTGGAATGGTTTCAATAAAAACCTGATGAGAAGAACATATGACAGTATATAATGAATGCCTGTGTGGGTGTCAATTAGCCGAGTGTACACTCATAACTAAAGAGAGGGACTTTTCCATTCATGTCTATATGAAAGTATTGAATGATATTGTGAAAGTGTTGAATTACATTTAATGCAGTAGTATCATGTGCATAATATTTGGGCCGTGTGCATAGCAAGATGTACAAATGACACGTATTCGAATTTTACTAACAGAGACCCAGATGCTGAGCATGCAGCTTTGTCATAATCAACCTTTGTAATGTTTTACTAAGATAGACGATTCACACATGCTGTAGACTTTGAATTGTTGACTTATTGACTTTGTGGGGGATGTTACACTGTATAACCTTGCATTGCAACAATAAAACAGAAGAGTTTGGAAACTCACTAGAGAGTTTTGCATTGTTTTCTTCTCCGATGCATCGTCTATATATAATTAGGCATACCTGATTGATAAGGCTAAGACAACCCTTGAGTTTCACCTAAATTAAGTGATTACTTTAACGACTATGTGATTGTTCCCAGCAAGAGAAACCAAGTAATCTTGTAGATAGGGTACCTTTCAGTTGCTGTGCTTTGTCATAAGTATGTGTGTACATATATGCATGCCTCTTCGGATCTATTCCATTAAGCCTGAGGAAGGACCCTGAGAGGTTCGAAAGCTCGCAATAACATCATGTATTTTTGTTAGTCTTTAAAGGGTATCCTATCTACAAGATTACTTGGTTTCTCTTGCTGGGAATTATCACATTTTGCTCTAATGGCTAACATGGCGCCAAACTTTTTTCATTAACACTATATGACGATATCTCTGCCAGCTGCTAAAAACCTCTAATGTAATAATTAAGAAAAAAAAAAGTCCAGCAAACATGGTGGCTTATTAGAGTTATATCACCTCTTTTTTACATATACCTGCGACACGCTCTTCCTAGATGTCACCCATGAAGAAGATATTACATTTTATGTAGGATAATATACGAAGAGGTTACATGACCATTTAAAGTTACAATGCTGCAGACCGAGAGCATTCATACAGGTCATGGAGGTTTAGTATAATTAATAATATCATTAATAATTAAAGTGCTTCCCATTAATGTACATAGGACTACACTGATCCAAGATACAATAATAAGCATATTAGCAATATATTTCCATTTTTGTTAAGTGCATTGTTTCAATGTTGCTCCCTGTGTCTCCATTTGTTGATCTACCCGGTTGCTGTGGGTAAGGTCCACCCACAACAATACCTTTGGTGGTCATGCATGTGCAGTAATCCGTTTACAGTCCTTTGCCACTGGCACATACTGGTACCTCTGCACATGCGCAGACTTTTTAAAAAAAAAATTCTTTATCTCTTTTTTTTTGTAAGATGGTAAAACCATAGAAAACAAGGGGAATAACTTCCCACCTAACAAAAGAATGAAACATATCCAGCAAAGAAAAAAAGACCCAAAGACCCTCGGATCAAAGAAAGAAAAAAACCAAATGTCTACACTCCTTACGAGTTCAAAAACTCGGTGGAGCAGGACAACTAGATAATGCTTCAAAAAGGAAAACCAGTTTGTTTTTATATGCGCACGCTGAGGCGCATCAAGCTATCTGTAATCTACTCAGATTATTGCATGCACTAGACTCCGCTGCTGCAAAGTTGCATCACCGCACTGCACAAAGGGCAGCTCCAGGGAATTGTGGGAGAGCAGTAAAATGCACTAACTTGCCCTCAGTCCTGCAAAACAATGCGGACGTTGGTGGTTCATATGGGGAAAAAGAAAATGCACAATTGTAAGTTCATTATCAGGTTCTGACATCGGAATACAACGTTTATACATATATCATCTACAGGCAAATTTTTGGTAATCTGCATTAAAGTAAATCTGATACTTTCTAAGTAATAGGAAAACTAATGAAAGTCATTATATTATCTGGGTTTCCCCATTAGAATATGTATCACGTATATACAGAACAGAATGGATGACTCCAAACTCCCTGTGTGACCGGGCATGCATGACCACCGCTCCATTCTCTTCTATAGGGATAGCCGAGTACGGTGCTCAGCTATCTCCACCAATTCCATAGACATGAATGCAGCTGTGGTCCTGTACATGCACCACCACACCATTCACACTGAGGGCTTCGGGACTGGTGTTCTTGTAATCACTGGGGATCCCAGCAATCGGACCTCCAGTGATCATGCAACTATGATGTATCCTGTGAATAGGTGCTAAATATTTACAGAAAAACCTCCTTAAAGGGATTTTCGGTTGTAAACTATTGGTGGCCTCAGGGTCGGTCATCAATAGTAGATTGGTGGGGTCTGTCACCAGGGAATCCTGCCAACTGGCTGTTATCTGGGTTGGTGCACTGATGCATTGCGTTGATTTTCGCAGGAAGCAAACAGCTCCATTCCCACTGCAGTGACCATGTTTGGTATTGCAGGCCAAGTTTTAATTGAAGTGAAAGGAAACTTTGCTTGCAATAACAAGCCTGGCCACTGGAGGAAGCGGAGCTGTCTGCTCACTGCAAAAATTGTCTCAATGCACGTGTGCATTGGCTCAAAGAATAGCAGTTTGGTGGAGGTCCCAGGCAACAGAACTCCACCAATAATTTACAACTTGACAACTCATTTAAGGCTGATCCTTTGTTGGTCATTTTCCAGCTAGAAAAGTAGTGGCAGAAACATTTGAACCTGCAATAGTTTAGTAATTACTGTGAAATATTGCAACTTACCTTCCTCATCCACTGAGGCATAGTATGGGTACTTGGGGTACGGAAATGAGCGTTGATCACAATGACTGTGATGACGATTGAAGCTATGACAAACATCATGGTGAATAACATGTATTTTCCGATCAGTGGCACTGCGCTGGAAGTTGATGGGATCAATTCAACAATAACCAGAAGAAACACAGTCAGGGACAGCAGGACTGAAACACTCAGCGTTATCTTTTCACCTGTCAACAAAGAACATGTTTAAGAAGTAACTTATAGAGTAATTATAGTATGAGGGGAGTTTTCTTACAGAAGACATTAATGGTATACCCATAAGATATATGTCTGGGACCCGCACCCATCAGAAGAATAGAGGACCCCATGAAGAGAGGTTATTAAAATTGGGATTATTTACTCTAGAAAAAAGACGACTGAGGGGCAACCTAATAACTATGTATAAATATATCAGGAGACAATACAGAGATCTCTCCCATCATCTATTACACCCAGGACTGTGACTGTAACAAGGGAGAGTCCTCTACATCTAGAGGTAAGAAGGTTTCTACACTGACATAGAAGGGGGTTCTTTACTGTAAGAGCAGTGAGGCTATAGAACTCGCTGCCTGAGGATGTGGTGATGGCAAATTCGATAAGAGACTTCAAGAGGCGCCTGGACGCCATTCTTGAGCGATACAATATTATATGTTATAATCATTAATAACTTCAGAAGGTTCGGTGATCCGGGGATTATTCCGATTGCCAGCTTGGAGTCAGGAAGGATTTATTTCCCCTTGAATAGGGAAAATTGGCTTCTACCTCATTGTTTTCTTTTGCCTTCCTCTGGATCAACATTGAGGGTCAATAGGCTGTACTGGATAGACATATATCATTTTTTGGCCTTACATACTATGATAATATGAAGAGTCTCATCCAGCACGGTCAATTCATAGAACACATACCTGAACCTGTAGGCAAGTAGAATACTAAACCGGTCAGAAAGGAGAAGAGTAGGCAGGGAATGATGACATTGACAATGAAGTAAAGTGGAAGGCGCTGCATAAGAAAATGATAGGTGATATCCAGATATGGTTTATCAGGACAACAGTCATAGAACACATAATGCTTCCAGCATTGGTAATCTTTCATGAACCATTCTCCGCTCTCCATGAAGCTGTTCATATCAGGACGGTCACTCTCCTAGGAGAAGTTATTGTAGATACATTTCAATCAATGAAGTTGAGTTGCCTTATATGTATGCACAATATTTACATCTAGAATCTATGAAGAATCCAACATGTAGACTGCCAGACTACAAACTGATTGTTACCTTTACTCCTTACCGGATTTATAATGACCAGCGAGCCGTCGTAGGTCCACGTCCCCAGCTTCATGCTGCAGTTCTGCTGGTCAAATGGAAAATGTGTGACGATCATTTCACAGTAACTCTTGAAGATGGCTGGTGGATTCCACACAATTTTTCCGTTATGATCCACAAGGGCTTTAGTTTCTCGGACAATTGCAAAGTCACCGTTTGCACTATAGAATAATAATAATAAAGTGCTAAACTGTTGCAAAAAAATTGTGTCGCATTGAAACTTGTCACACTGCGCCACCATTGCTCAGCTGCTCATGGGGTTGTGATTAGACGCTACCACCAGTTACATGGTACACAGCACTTCTATGCCTTTGGTTGCTACCAGTGTTTCCCTGCGCTCTTGCCCCTCTCTTAAAGGGCAAGAACGTGCTCCTTAGTTCCATCCCTCACCAATCAGCAGCCAGCTATATTAATCACGCACACCCTAGGATGGATGCCTAAGCAATTGGTCTCATTAGCCACTGTGGCAAAGCCTCAGTTTGTATCTATTCCTGGTCTTGACCCTTACCTAAGTATTGACCATTCTAACTTCTGTGTTTCCAGACCTCGGCTGTGTATTTTGGACTCTGATTTTGTGTGCTGCCTGCCCTGTCCTAAAGCTTGGACCTCATTTCCGCATCTGTGCTGCCAGCCTGGGTCCTTCACTATGCTCCTGTTTAGACCTGCAGGTACCGCACTTTGGCCCAGTACAGTCTCAGCAGTCACATTATTGGGACTATCGGTGTAATCAGTATCTCACTTGTTGGGGTCAAGCATGAAAAACAGGGTTGTCCAGGTGCTGCCACCACAGATAACCCTCAGCCAAGGTGGAACCACATCCGTCTACCTGACATAACTGGCAGAGCAAAGCATTACATGGCCAGTTTCTGGAAAAAATGAGGGTTAAGTGTATAAAGAAAAGACTTGTCTATGGTTTGCATCGGGTACTTTGAAAATAGAATCAGAAGGACTGATTTTAGAACAAGGACAGGCAATCAGGACTATTGTGATAAAAGTTAGGGTGGAAAAATCTACAATAAATGCAAAATGCCGACTCTGCAAAGAAGCTAATGAAACAATCGACTACATACACAATTTGGTGGCAAAGATGATTCATTGGATTCTCTGCAAAAACTACCTTCAACACACAACAAAGAACTGGTTGACCATAAGCCCGAAAAAGTGGTTCAAAACAAAGCAGTAAAAATACTGTGGGATTTCTGTACACAAACATACAAAGTCTTGGCTCACAGCACGTCCAATTTAACTATCACTGAAAAGAAAAACTGGGGCTCGTCAACATTCCTATACCTGGTGATGGCAGAGTCAATGAGAAATAACAACAGAAAATGACTGAATATGAAGACTTGAAGGTCGAAATTTGGCATCTTTGGCAGAAACCGGCAGTGGTGGTCCCAGTGATAACCGGCACACTGGTTGCCGTGCCTAAAGAGCTTTACTGGACTTGAAATAACTCAATATCGACAAAATTAAAATATGTCAGTTATAAAAGGCCACACTGCAGGGCTCTGCATGCATTGTACGCTGATACATAATCATCCTTGGTTCATGGGAGGTTCCCGATGTGTTATGAAGATGAACTATAGAGCTTACAATATATGTAGAAATAGAGGAGATACAAAAGATAAAAGTGCTCATTCTGTGCAACGATCCAGCCTCATTTTATAATAATAGGGAGGTACACACAAAGTTGCATGAGTCATCCACCAGTCAGTATCTGTATATGAACACCGAGGAGCCCGAAGTGTGCCGGGTGAATTAGCAAATCAGGTACTGTGGAATAATATAAAAAGGTGGCAAACAAAGAAGAGTTAGATTATGAAGTGTGATAAATCTGCTTAAAAAGAAGTGAGATTATCCTTAAAACTGTGACTGTTCGGAATTGACCGGATAGTCTAGGGTAGTTCATTCCACATAACTGGTGCAGCACAAGAGAAGTCTTGGAGATGGGAGTTGAGGGGTCAGATTAAGGACAATACTAGTGTTAGATCATTGGCAGAACAGAGAGCACAGATTGGGTGGTAGACAGAGATGAGGGAGGAAATATAGGAAGGTAGGTGCAGCACTGTCTGGATGAAATTGTACTCTATAATTGATGGGCAACCAGGGCAGTGACTGGTACAGGTGGAGGCAACGGTGTAGCAGTTAGACTGAAAGTTGAGCTTGGCTGCTACATTCAGGATATATTGTAGCAGGGAGAGTTTAGTGATGGGAAGACCAATTAGTAATAATAAGTTATAATAATCAAGACAAGAATAAAAGAGATAAGATGCCTAATAGTAATATTAATCCTAATACCCCTTACCTATGAAAATAATATGTGAAGGGGTTATGTCTACATTGAGTATTTCTTGACTGGTGGCTTCATGGCATATATATTCAGGGCATATAGGATAGGGGAAATACAGTACATAGCCTGTTGAATTCCCTCCCACGTGCATACACAAAAAAGCGCTATGCAAGCCGTTTGGACACTATGGGTGGTAATTCATGACATGAGGTGAACCAGATGCAGTGAAGGAGCCCAGTGCAGAAGAAGCACATGCTGAGCGGTGGCGCTGTGGTACATTGAAGGCAGGAAATCTGCAATGTAAATAAGTAAATGTCTTACTTGTTGTACAGGACTAAATCAGGACGCCAAATATCACCAGAAAGAATCCGGACCTTCTCTATTCCTCCATAATTTACTGGGTCCCATTTTAAATTGACATCTACCCATTGCTAGAGAAAAAAAAACAGAACAGAGTTATGTAAACCACCAACAATATGAAAGAATCAGGCCAATTCACAGGTAAGTTTTTTATTTATACTTTTTTTGTTGTGTGTTCTTGAGATGGAGTTACAGATCCAAAAAGCTTCTTTGCTATGTCAGAAATGTCATAAAAGTCAGATATGTGGGAGCCTGGTAACTGGGACTCAAGCATTCTAGAGAGGCCAGGTACTGGTGCATTATGTCTCCACCAGAACTAGGTGTGGAGACAGGGGTTGGCTGGCCAGAGTGACAGGGAACACCTCCGTAACGCCCCCGAGGTTAGGGTTAGAGATATCCTCACTAACGCACCTCGGCTTAGGGTTAGTGTTAGGGATGTGCTCACCACCCCCTTCAGCACTGTCCTGTCAGGCTCTGGCAAGGACTCACAGCTGCTGTTCAGCTGGAGCGCACGGCAAGTGGCGGGGAGAGACAGCGAGCCTGGCTTAAGCTGTGCCGATGGAGGGCATGAGAGATACCTGCGCTGATGAGAGGCTGGTGGGGAGAGTGTCACACCAGGGAAGGACAGTGCCGGACCAAGGAGGTGAGAAGGCAGAGCGCCGGGGACCGGTGACAGGTGCTGGGAGGGCAGGAGAGAGATTGCAGCGCTGATGGGAGGCCGCCGGGGAAACTCACAGTGGGGGCAGCACAGCGACAGTAGCTGCCAGCGGAGATGATGTTACCATGGCGGCTATGCGAGGGCAGGAGGGGGGAGATTTACAGCGCCAGAGCTGGGAGGGGAGAAGGAAGAGAGCCGGGAACACTGACAGGAGATGGGAGGGGAGATACATGGCACAGCGCCATGGCCACACTGACAGTGCCGCCAATAACAACGGGGCTAGCAGAGCATAGAGCAGCCCAGCAGGGAGCCTTAATGGTAGAACAATGGGTAGAGGCCTCACCTTGCGTCTGGGGAGGAATGTGAGGTAGCCAATCACCAGTTGTGGGCCTTCCCTATAACTCCACCAGGACAAACCCATTACTCCACCCATAGTTCCAGTGGAGACAAGATGCACCAGTGCCAATAGGCCAAACCCATGAAAGGGTGCAGGAGATTTTAAAACTCTAGATGCTTTCATCCAGAAACAGTGCTATGTTTATATATGGGATGTGGATAATTAATATTGCATCTCAACCCCACTTCAATAGAAATGAGCTGCAATACAAACCTAGGCCAAGAGTGGTGCTGTTTTTAGAGGAAAACAGCCATGTTTTACTAACCTCAAACAACATTATTGTGTTTAGTGGAGAAATGGACATCAGCTGTTCCTCTCCAATGAAATGAATGGAAAATCCATAATCCTAATAATCTGCCATCAATATTGTGTGTGAGCGAGAGTATTCTCTGTACTATAAAATGTAGAACTTTGTGCATTTGTACATCATATTATTTTATGAAAAATGTTAAAAACATTAGTATGAATTCACAAATGTAAACAATATCCATCAACAAACCTGCTTGAGACGAACATTTGTTGTCACGATTTGATTGACTTCATCCTTGATAAGAAAATAGGATATTAAGCAAAAATGGCCACAAAAGAAATAACTGATATCTCTAACAAACTGAATTCCATTATAGAATAACTTGTAGATTGCCTCAATATTAAAGGGATTGTCCAGTTGTAAACTACTGACGGTTTATCAACAGGATAGGCCATCAATAATAAATTTGCCACCTGGGACCTTTGCGAATTACCTGTTTGCTAAGTTGGTGTGCTTAAAAATGAGCTGATTTCTATAATAGACGGCCGTGTTTCCTCTGCAGTGGCCAGGCTTGGTATTGCACGCCAAGTTCTCATTCACTTTAATGCAAGCTGGCCCTGCAATACCAAGCCTGGCCACTGCAGTGAGAACGGAGTTGTCTGCTTCATGTAGAAATCAGCTCACTGCACAAGAAACCGGCAGGCTGATTGCCAAGGGTCCCTGATGATGGACCCCAATTGATCAATAGTTTGCAAATAGACAACCCCTTTATCCTTTGGAAAAAGAGGATAACTATAGGTGGTGCAGAGGTTGCAGTCTCACCCATATCATTGCTTATTGACTACAATAAACTTCTTTCCCACTTTATTTTTATCAAAATATTCTTACAATATCGATCAGCTGAATCAGTTGGAGTCCGACTGTCACCACAACGGCATCCTTGAACTTTTTAACGGGGCGAACAAACTTGTTATAATCTTTAAACAAGTCCTCAATCAAGCGAGATTCATCTTCAGAGGAGAGAACGGTTCCCGCTACAGAGAAGAAAAGTTTATGCTGAATTGTTGCAAAAAAGTATCATTGTTTGATTGTCTTTTACTCTATTATTGATTTGATTTCACAACATTTTGGGCAAAGCAAGAAAGGGTTTTTGCCAAAGGTTTAACACAGTTCACATTTTTAGCTATTAGTTCAAACTGCTACATGCTATAATGTGGGCTTTGGCAAAACCAGAAACAGAAGAGTGAAAAATAATGAAAAACACTTAGGAAATTCCTCACAATTAAAAATAACAGTTATAGTAGCAGAATTTATCATAGCAGTTTATATCAGGTTAAGTTTGCAAGGGGGAGGTTCTATACGGTCTCTCCCCCTTACAGATATACAAGAGGCCTGGCTGCTAATTGCTGCCCCCCCTTCGATCCAGGATGTGGCTAGAAGGGGAGAGAAGAGACACATTGGGTGTTGTGTGGAAGCCCTGTTCCCCCCTGACAGTGCAGTATCAGGAAAGTGGGTAGTAATGAAGGTGCTCTGGGCTGAGGCATAACTTGGAGCTTCTGGGCCCCAATGCAAAATCTGTAACAGGGCCCCCAACAATAATGCTTTATTCATAGTCCTGGGCTCCCTATATGGAGAAGATGGGCCTTATGGGCCCTCTAAGGCTCTTGGGCCTGGGAGCAACTGCATCCCCTATAGTTACGCCTATGGCTGTGGGCACCATGGACAAAGTACTCATACGGCTATGGAGGAGGTCCCGCCCCTCTCTAGGACATCAGACTGCCCCCATGATAGGGAACAGTTGGGAGTGAATCGATTCCCCCTCTGGAGAGTTGCTCACAATAGCACAGTATGCTGCACTATTTTGTCCAGCATTTTGTGTTAGATATGCTGAGGGCTCAGAACAAAGTCTCAGACTCAGATGTGAACGGAGCCTTAGGATTTCTTTCTAATTATTCTCCTCCTTTACATAGGTTTTATGTATGTATGTTTCTATAGCTGTTCAATAATCCTTGAGATTTGGGAACTTGTCAGGTCCCATTGATACTAGGAATTGTATTCTGCTTTGATTTGCACTGAGTTACAGCCTGTATAGATCAAAGCTGCATTCACAATTCATCAGTCTACTGAGCTGGTAATCTCCCAGCATATGCAGTTGCTGCAAAGAGTTCTATATTATATGAGATAAACTATTAGGCCATGTTCACATCTAATCTGTTCAGAGCCTCTTGTATATATCTGGTATAATATCCCATATGAAATAGCGCAGCAGGCTGTTTCGCCCAGAAAATTGGTGGCAGCTTGCCAGAAGCCGGATGGACCCCATTATAGTGAATGGGTTCCGTCCAGCACCACTTGTGTCCAGCATATGCCAAATCTGGCAATTCTGGCATTTTTGCCATTTGACTCTGAGGACAGAAATATCAGTGCAGATGGGAAAGGGGCCTTAGGCATTTACGCCAACAAATTGTTGATTTTTTCCAGTTACAACCAGCAGAATGTGACCGCAACTTTAGACGATAATACAAGTTGTAAATTAGGTAAATTCTAAATAAAAACGTATAACCTACAAAATCATTATAGCTGTTACCCACACTAAGTCCCTATATGTCACACTCACAGACGGCTGGATGCTGAGATTTGGAGAGACATTTTATGAGGTCTTCAGAGCATATAGCTGGTTCAGCTTATGTTCACATCACATTAGAACCCTACATTGCTATAAATGCTCTGAAAGCTCCCAGCGTATATGTCAAACATATTCATAGGGCTCCATTAACCCCTGAAATATGCTAAGAGTGCCCTTTTTTGAATCTGTTGGAGTAGTATGCATTTGTATACCTAATTGGCTGTATAGCATACACTATTTTATGCAGGGTCATCCCACAAAAAATTATATACCACGCAGTATACATTTTTTTGACAATGGAGCCTATATGAAATGTGTTATAGTTTTGGTTATTTATAAAAACCTCAATGCAGTGTCGGATCTGTTGCACACCGAACACTAGCTGCGCCTCAGGAACTCTACTGACTTATAATGATGCCCATCAGGTTTCGCTGAGAGGCCCAGTGTCTTTGAAAGGCTTCTTTGGCAGGGGTAGCTTCTTGCAGGATCCAGGATTGACTTACAGTGGAGGAAACAGCCGGGATCGGTGGTACCTTCACTCCCAGCTGGGTCTCTACTGGAAACTGCTGGACAAAGGCGTCATCACAGGGTCTGCCAGGACCTTACACGAGAGACGCATCTTAAGCTGGAAGGACCACATGTCACAGCTTTCTTTCTCAACAATAGACTTTTATTGAATGGAAACTTTGGTAAATTGCAGTCAGTACACACTTATCTCACTGGACAGATGGATGGTGAATGCAGAGAGGCCCTGTCTATCTTGGTACAGACTTCATGATGAATTAAGGTGTATTTGAATACTTCACTGGGCACCTGATGCTCTTTCAGTCACTCCAATAGTAAGCATCCCATTGGAATCAGACTCTCCCTTCTGCTTGGGAACCTGCCCCTCTGCATTCACGCACCAATTCACACAGCAACTGGAGGCATGCAGCTTAAAGAAACTGTTACCTTACATATGAACAAAGATCTATGGTAACAATTATAGCGCCATTGTGCCATAGCATTATATTCAATTATATCAAAGATGACGGAATCCTCAATGGAGGCCCATAGCAGAGCCTCTAACACATATGCACATTTTGTTGAATTTAAAGGGGTATTCCCAAAAATCATATTGGTGGAGGTCTCACTAGGCTATTTCCTCCAGCCCCATTGAAATGAATGGAGCGGCGCCACACATATGCTCAACCGCCATTTTATTCAATCTCCTCTTCACTGCGGGTGGTACAGTTAGTTCGCAGTGAGGAGGAGAGGGTGTACAGTGTAAGAAGGTGATTAGCATGGTCCAGAGATGTTACTTTTCTTTTATTCTTGTCTGATGACTTCTAATTTGTTATTGTTTGCAACGTTAAATGTTTTGTACCCTCGGGATCTTGGCAAGGAGGAGCTTGAGCACCCCTAGCAGAAGGCAAGGGTTTTGGCTTTGCATGGCAATGTCTGGGATAATAGAAAGGTGGTTCCCGCCCGAAAGAGCATCAGGAGAAAAGTGTTTAACAAGGAATAAAGCTGGGTTCTGCCCGGCTGCTACAGGCTGACACAGCTACGCCTATTTCAAGGCGAAGCCTGCTGATCCTCTCAGAGGAGTGTTCTTTTGCTGGAAGACATCGCACTCTTAATTGACTTCTAGCCCTGGTACCTTGGTGAAACAGCATGGCATTTGCTTGCTTGTTAACAAAGTTCCATATAAGCCATTTCTTGATGCTACCCAGCAGGGACAAAGCCTAAGTAAGTCCTGTGATCGGATGTTGGTGCAACGATTTCCTGTTGCCGTCAACCTCATGCCGGCTCCACGTTCTGGCACCACCCTGCCTGCTAGACTGGTGACTGATGTTGCCCAACAAGAAACAATCCCCCCACCACCACCCACGATCCCCAGACTGTAAAATGGCCCTACCAGATCAACATCTGCTTGACCCAGTTCTCACGATCAGTGGGTGTCTTAGTAGTGAGATAGGTGATAAAAGGCAATTTTGGGAATACCCTTTTAATGCCAATTCTAAGATTGCACAAGTTGAAGATGAGACATTAGTGAAATATCCCGACAGTCAATTACTTATTTGCATATGTTTACCAATCACCCTACATATAAGCTCTTAAGGGCCAACTACTCGTGTTTCAAAGTATGGTTAGATAACTAAAAATACCCAAAGCATTCACCTGCGGCTGCCAGTCAGGCACGTTACTTATATGCTAAACACCAGAAACATGTTCTCGCATTGTAGAATGGGAATACTTCACAAAACGTGATAAAAATGTATCAACCAACATTCTTTACTATAAAAATTCTAAAACATCATTTTTACTCTTGGTTTTGGAAGCCAATTATAAAGTATTACTGTAACTAAGCCCTTGTGATGAGTCTAGGGTGGGAAGGACTGCTGTGTAGCCATGTAGAACATCATATAACTGTATATCAGCAGCAGAAAACAGATAAATGCTAAAGTCCAAAGCAGCTCAAACACAGGTGAATTTCATTGACATCCACTGATTTCAGTAGAATCCATTGACCATCTAATGTGTACGGGGCAGCCTGATTAACAAAAGGATCGGCATGTTAGATGACGCCATGCCTGACTCTATGGGGGGAGATCATGTATAATAAATTGGCCACTGAGACCACCCCATCTGACAATTAGTCCAGTAGTTTTTATCACTGAGATGAGTCTATTCATTCACGTTCCAATATTTGAAGACATGAATACAAGATAATGCTTTTCAGTCTGGCAGAAATTGTTCTTGCAACTTCTCCGCTAATAATTGTTTTGACCAACAAAAAAAAATTAAAAGATGTTCCATAAGTGCGCTAACTAAGGCCGTATCTACACAAACGATTTTCCTGGGCGAGTTCTGTCCGATTGCGGTATGGATGGAACTCTTGCAAAAATAACCTATTGATTTTCAATGCATTCATTTACACCAGCGATTTTTCGCAAACTTACAGCATGTCCAGTTTTTGGGTGATTCTGTTCCAGAATCGCTCATTTTTTTCCTATGGAAGGCCAAACAAAAATTGCATCGCACTCACTCAAAAATGTGAGTTTCATGTGAATGCAATGCAACTTTGTATTTTCACTTTAGAAACAACATGCGATTTTCATGCGTGTGAAAAATGTGTGTGATAATCGCATGTGCAGCGATGCAATGGATGCGTTTTTCTCGCAAAACACTTGCAGGAAAAATAGCAGGGTTAAGGCTAACTTCACACGGGCGAGCTCGATATGGGGTCATGAATCACACTCCCCACCATGTGAATTCCCCGCAGATGCAAAGTATTTTTATGTCAAAACAGCCTCGCATCACTTTGGGGAAGAAGCAATCCCCCACCTCGGTTGTCAGCCACAGCAGAGGATCACGGAGTTTCTCCCACTGTTTTTCAATGGAAGACCTTGCATTGCGTGCATATAGCATGTGGTGCGCTGCTGCCACTGGCCCCATCGAAAATAATAGGCGCTGCAATGCGAGAGCACGTAGAAAGATAGAACATGGCACGATTTGTTTCCTGCATCGGATTGTGGTACCATGCAGGAAAATATGGCTCATGTCTATGACCCCATTTAAAAGAATGGAGTTCATATTTGTACGTCTCACAACACACAAATCTGTCGCGATTTTCTTGCTCATGTGAAGGAAGCCTCGGATTGTGATATCGGTCTTTAACTGACTGTGAACTCACTTGTGTAAATACGGTTTAAGGCTTGTCTTACACGGGCGCATTGTCGTCGGGCGTGCAATTTTTGACACACGATGCCAATAGCCCATTGATTTCTATTGGGCTAGTCACCTATTAGTCATGCAAAAAAAATTGCAGCATGTCTTGTCTTGGCATGTGTTACATGCATATGCATGCAAAATAGTGTATGGAAATTGTGTACTTGCTGCACGTGCGGCACGCATCTACCTACGGCCGTGTGAGCTCGGCCAAAGGCTGTATTTACACAGGCGAGAAACTAATGACAGTTCCATCCAATGTAATATGGATGGAACTCGCATCAGTAAAGAACCTATTATTTTTTATGGGTTAATACACATGGGCGATTTTTCTCTGAGACCGAAAGTCTCAGAATCACCCGTTATTTCCTATGGGTATATGAATTTTTTTTTTAAATCGCATTGCACTCATACGCCCTGTGATTTGCATGTGAGTGCGATGCATTTTTTTTCTATTTTAACTACTGGAACAGCAGCTGAAATACGCATGTACAGCGCTGCAGTGCGATGTATTTTCAAAGCTAAAACGCATTGCAATCGCAGAGAAATCACAGGTTTCCAAGACAAAAATCGCACGCACCCATGTACATACAGCATAATTAAGCATATGGCATCCAGGATTGATTGTTTTACAACAATCAACATAATTAATGATCTTTATTATTACTTCTCTGGCCAGTTTTAAGAAGGAAGAACCAAGTGGATCATGAGCGATCGAGGGTAAATCACCCTTATAAATAGAGTTGCGAATACGGAAGCAGAAAACCCTAAAAAACATGCTTAGAAGACATAGTAGAATATAATTGGAGGCCTATATGTCAACATTACAATGAAGGACAGCCAAGACAACAGGGAGGGCATGCAACATATACTTGAAAGTCATGATTACTAGATACATAATATTGCTTTATGTTAATGAGACAGCATAGATGTGGAGATTTCAATGGCTACGGTACCTGTTATGAGGAGAATAAAATGTATGATGGTGAAATCCATTTCCTTCCACTTCTGTCAGCTTTCTTCCTCTCTGGTTACAGGTCTGGAACTCTTCCTCGGAGAGGCGGACTCAGCGCCTTCCCGTCCATTAGCAGGAATGATGTTACTGGGACTATTGTTACTTCCCACCTGTTCAGAGAGACAGCTGAAGATTTCAGAATGACCCCGCAGTGTGTGACTCGGGAGCTACAGATAAGTTAGGATGTAAATACTCTTGCTTAAATGTTAATGTTTCTTCAGGGAACAATTTATCTGTTGTTTTTCCATGTTGCTGACATTATTACGAAGTAGACCAGAGATATAGATACAAGTATCGCTTTTTCTGCCTACTGCTGTAGGGATGCTTGATTTGTCCAGTTGACGTCACTGACATGGAAAGTGGATGGGGTACAGTGATGCCCACCTGTTTGACGCCACTACACGTCTAACCACTCGCAACTAGAAGTCCTGGTGGCACACTTGATTTCGGATAAACTTGTGCTCATCCACAGAAACTGAATAAGTAGAGCTGTAGTCTATAGCATTGGTCAAGGCAAGGCAGCAGGAGGTAGATTTCAGCTGTCAGAGGCTAACAAACTAGCTTACAGTCTGTTGGACTGTATTATTAAATCATAGCTCTGCGCTAGAGGTATAACGTGAAGAACCTGGGCCCCAATGCAAAATCGGTATCAGGGCCTCAAAAATCCTACCTTTTTATAATACTGGTGTCTTATTATGTGTCAAAGGGGCTGAATACAACCTTTGCACCCCCTATTGCTATACCTCTGTATGACTCAGATCCAGTTGTCATTGACTTGCACCAAAAAGATTTTTGACCGGCCACACTATCGTCATCACTCCCCTCCCAGAAGTGGACTGGAGAGCCGATGAGATGGCAGGGATGGGGGAAACATGGAAGGGTGAATATGTATTCCGTTATTTTAATAGTAAAAGGGGAGCAAGGTTTTACAGAGTTCTGCGTCCCTGGGTGATCCCTACAAAGTACATAAACCATAGACATCAGGGTCACGTTACATTTTGACTCTTAAAAGCTCATCTTCTGTCAGTTTGTAAAGATTTCGGTGCAACTTCCGAACATGCAATGTACAGTAGTGATGTCATCTCCATGGAGCAGCAGACTACATAGTTCAATGTTATCCTACTAGAGTGTGCGCACAACGGCCATTGAAGTCAATAGTGTTCTATTAAAATATTAAAAACTTTGTGCTAGACAATAATGGAAGACCCTTAAAGGGGGTTTCCATGGAAATACTACTGATGACTTAGTCTCAGGATAGTTCATCAGTAGTTGATTATGTGTGGTCTGCCACTTGGGATCATGGCTGATCAGTTGATTCGGGACGTACTATCAGCGCCGCATATGAAGCAGAAGGCGCTGCTCCGATCTTAGTGCAGTGGCCAGAGCTTGTAACTGCAAGCACAGCTCTCATGTGCAGTAGTTACTTCCTAGCTGATCCCACTGTATACATGGCTATTGCCAGCTGTCTTTGACAGCTGACATCTGCTTGCAACAGCCACGATCTGCTTGAACACTGATGTTGGCTGTTAACTCTTTAACTGCCCCAATTGGTGTTTGGGGGTCCTGAAACGCCCCCTTCTCACACAATGAGATAGGAAAGTACCTTTGAGTTGTCATGGTAGACTGGGCCTTCTGAAGGCCTTCTGGCTGCCATGACTGAGTGTCTATCAAGCCATACCTGCTGCACATCTTCATTAACTACCTGTCAGAACGCAGTGTAATGCAATACTATGGAATTGCATTATACTGTTTGAGAGATCAAATGATCGTAAAGTTCCAGTACCCTGCAGGGACTAAAAAACAAAAGTTTTTAGCAATTATTAGAAAAAATGAAAGGTCATAAGAGTTTTGAAAAAACACCTCCTTTTCCTATATTTATAATAAAATCCAAACACAAAAGCTTAAAAACATATTTGATATCGCTGTGTCCGTAAAAGTCTGATCTAGTAAAGTGCATCTGTAAACATCCGATCTACCAAAGTAATGCATTATTTATCCTGCATTGTGAACGTGGTCAAAAAACCCCCACAAGAATTGTGCATTTTTTTGGTCACCTCATCGCAAAGAAAAAAATTTTGTAAATAGTGACCAAAAAGTGATATAAACTCTAGAATGGAAATCGTGTCTGTGAACAACCCAGATAATAATATTTTAGACTCCCTTTTTCTTATAATTAAAAAAAAAAGTCCTGGCTGCACAAATATTATAATATATATAATAACCATATTATAATATTAAGAAAAATACATAGATACACACAATCATATCAGGTCTGCCTGCAGGAAATGACATCCCACTGCCAAGAATGTGGCCACCAATAACACAGAAACAACTACAAATTACTAAACTAAAAATAACTAATGGCCAAATAAAGAACTTTTTACCAACCCGCAGCCTTTGTTACTGGAAAGTCCAATATGTTCCAAGCCTCCCCTAGTGTAAGAATGGGTTTATATTGATCGCCTAAGTCCTTACAGTAGCAGGAAACACATTTTGTACGTTCTTCTATTTGGTACATTTATAAATACACCTTTATGGATTCCTGCAGGAAGGTGCCGAATCGGATGCTTTGATGTTTACAGCAGATCTTAGAAGGTTTATATAACAAAATGTACCGCCATCTGCTTCCTTTTGTTCTGCACTTAACATTTTACAACATTGGTAACATGGTATGTAAGGCCAAAAAAAGACATATACCATCCAGTTCAGCCTATTAACCCCCAAATGTTGATCCAGAGGAAAGCAAAAAAAAACCCAATGAAGTAGAAGCCAATTTTCCCCATTTAAGGGGAAAAGTTCCTTCCCGACTTCAATCTGACAATCGGAATAATCCCCGGATTACCGACCCTGGTACGGGGAGATGATCGGGTATTGTGTAGTAAATGTTTATACAATACTACTGCAATTGTTATGACATATTAAATAAAGGGCTCATTCATACGGGTTTCGGTCATGTAATATGTAGAGTATTTACTTGACCGAAAATCGTGTATTCTCTGCGTATTTCGGCCCTTTGGCTGTTATTTTGCGCATGTAAATAAACAGCATATCAATGTGCGAAAAAAAAAAACAGAATTACCCATTGCATGGATGCGCAGATACACAGTGTATGCACAGGTTTCCTGCATATTCATTGCGTATATACGCCGGTCTACTGACTTCAATGGCCTATTGTGGCACACCAAAATAGGGCATGTCGCATATTTTTTCACACGACTTTTAGTACGCTCATCTGAATACCCCAATGCAAATAAATGGGGATTCAGTACAGCGTATTATGCACAAAATACACTGCGCAAGTACACTGATGTGAAGAAGTCCAAACAGTTTGTATGAAAAAGTCATTACCTGACTAGCAATGGTGACTGAGAACACAGATAGAATTGTGCAGGGTACTCAGAGGCCACACACACACATCTGGACCTTGTGTTACCTGAATAAATCCTTTAATTTATGCTTCAAGTTGCCATCTGCCAGCGCTGTCCTGTGGGAAAATCACTTCTGCGGCACATATTCATTCCATTGCACAATTTTTGTTTAAAACACTAAATCCAAGTGAACGGTATAAATGTAAGCTATAAACCATATAAAAAGTATTAGCACGCTTGGAGGAGTCTGTCACAATTACAGTTTATATAAGCTCATCATATACCAAGCTCTCATAGTAGATACACCAAGGTGGCTACATTCTTCAATATTGTAGTCCTACTTATTGTAGTCTAGCAGAGTAGTACTAAGTGTCTTAAGTTTCCCTATTGACTACCAATATAAAAGAACTCTCAACTTTTTTGCTGGACTTTCTGGAGGAACCCCCCCCCCCCCCCTTCTTCTAACGGGACATTTGTCTCTCTCCCCTTTATAGTCTTACGCCACTCATTACTTAAAGGGGTTTTCCAAGGAAAAATACTATGGATGACGTATCCTCAGGATAGGACATCAATAGTTGATCAGCTGGGATCCGTTGCTCGGGATACTGACTGATCAGCTGATTGTGTAATTTCAGGGCAGATTTAGTCAGTATTGCACTTGTGTTTTTATGCCGAGACCAGGAGAGAGACCTCAAATGCGTTGTACCAAAATCGATTTATATCACCTATACACATGATAAAAGTCTGATCGGTGGAGGTCTCACTGTTGAGACCCCAACTGATCTCAAAAATAAGAGTCCATTGTCTCCTTCTCCTCACTGCAGGGGGTGCAGTAAACCCTCAGTAAGGAGGAGGAGATTGAAAGGAGCAGTATGGTGCTACTCCATGCATCTTCCATGGGGCTGATGGAAATATAACCACTTGGCTATCTCTAGAAGTCCTACTGTAAATGAATGGACTGAAACAATCATGGCACGCCGAGGCTTCTCATACAAAGGAACTGGAAAACTGGTCAGCATTAAAGTAAGGATTAATGGAGGGGAACTGTGGAAGAAAACCTGTTTCAATCCGCCAGAGATGTAAGTCTGTGACTGAGGGTTCACCTTCCAGCAGGGTGATAACCCTAAACATACTGCTGAAGCTACACTGAAGGGATCTAAGGGGAAACATGGAAATGTCTTGGAATGGCCTAGTCAAAGCCCAGACCTCAATCCAACTGAGAACCTGTGACATGACTTGAAGACTGCTGGACATCTAACTTGAAGGAGTTGGAGCAGTTTTGCCTGGAAGAATAGGTAAAAATCTCAGTGTCTAGATGTGCTAAGCTCATAGAGATATACGCAAAGAGACTGGTATCTGTAATTACAGCGAAGGTGGCTCAGGTATTCAGAAATAGTGCAAAAAGTTGGTTGCACTACCTTTAGAATTAGATATGTGCCACACTTATAAAGGTTGAGCATAATAATAGTGAGTGCAGTTGAAAAATCTGATAAATGGCCCTAGATTTTTCACCTGCACCCACAAGGTATTGACTTTCAGGAGGTGAATACGCCTAAAGTTCTTGTTTGTTTTTTTTTGTTACGCCACAGTAAAAAATATTTTGCACTGTCAGAGTGGTTGGCACATTGTGCAAATCAGATGGGGTACTCTCACATTTTAAACCACCAAGGGGTGAAGACTTTTGCAAGGCACTACATGCCTGTACTATTGATTTATGAAGAGTTGGTTGAAAGTTCAGTGACCATTTACATGTAGTTAATCAGCAGATGTTACAATCTTCTGAAGTATAGTTATGTCACATACAGTATCAAAAGAGCCATCCACTTCTTGGCCCTGGATCTCACCTGACCCGCATTGCAGCGATATATAGGACAAGTGGTAGCAAAAGTGTTTGGCCCTCCTCATTAAAGACCACTTACACACAGCAGTATTCTGGTCAGTATTTTGCTTTAGTATGTGTCAGACAAAAACCCTATAACCAGTAATGGAAGGGGTTTTCCGATATGTAACCCCATCCCAAATCTACCTGTCATGGGGATTGTAGGATATGGATGAAGGAGAACATGTTGTGGAGGTCTCCCTCTGCTCTCCTATGTGGAGAATGGCTTTTACGGTCTTCCCATATTATATCTACTCAGATTTATACTGCCTGCAGTGTTCAGGTGTAGCCAGTATATCCACTCCATTAGAGTAAGTCCCTGGAAAATGACAGACATAGCCCTGACCCATCCTTTTTGTTTTACGTCCTCCATTAGGGAGCTCTGGCTTGTTTTTTGTCACTTTCCATACACAAACTAATAATAAACTTTATTTGGATAGCGCCAACATATTCCGCAGCGCTTACATAGACAGGGGGGAATACAGAAAGACAAAATACAAACATTACAGAACCACGGTTACAAAGTAATCAATTGATGGAAACAATAGGGGTGCGGGTCCTGCTCCAACGAGCTTACATACTACAAGTAATGGGGTGATACAGAAGGTAAAGGGGCTGGAGATGTGCACGGTATAGCGAGGTGGAGAGTGAGGGGTGATATACACATAGACAATGGTCAGACATTTAGCCGTGTGACGGCAGAAACAGTATGACTGCAGGAGCGGTTTATGATGGCTAGCATTGATTGCAGTCAGTAGGTCAGGGAGCATGTTGTCAGGCGCCGTACAGAGGGGTTTGTTTAGGGAATTCGGTATGCCTCCCTGAAGAGGTGCGTTTTTAGAGCACGTCTGAAGTTCTGCGAGTCCTGGATTGCTCGGGTAGCCTTTGGTAGTGCGTTCCAGAGGACCAGTGCTGCTCTGGAGAAGTCTTGGAGGCGGGAATGAGAAGTTCGAATTAAAGGGGTGCGCAGTCTGGTTTCGCTAGCAGAGCGGAGAGCCCGGGCTGGTTGATGGATTGAGATGAGGGAGGCGATATAGGGGGGCGCTGCACTGTGGAGGGCTTTGTGGATGAAGGTGGCGAGTTTAAATTGAATTCTGTATTTAACGGGCAGCCAGTGCAGTGACCGGCACAGGGCAGAGGCGTCCGAGTAGCGGCTGGACAGGAAAATGAGCCTGGCTGCCGCATTCAGGATGGATTGGAGAGGGTAGAGTCTGGTGCAGGGGAGGCCGATCAGCAACGAGTTGCAGTAATCGAGCCGGGAGTGGATGAGGGCAACAGTAAGCGGTTTTAGCGTATCCACAGTGAGAAAAGAGCGGATTCTTGCGATGTTCTTGAGGTGCAGCTGCCATGTTCGGGCCAGAGATTGGATGTAGGGGGTAAAAGAGAGATCAGAATCAAATATGACTCCAAGGCAGCGGGCGTGTTGTCTAGGAGTTATGGTGGCGCCACACACTGAGATGGAGATGTCAGGAGGAGGTCGGTTAGTGGAGGGTGGAAATACCAGCAGGTCAGTTTTAGAGAGGTTTAGTTTTAGGTAGAGAGAGGACATGGTGTTAGAGACAGCGGACAGACAGTTAGTGATGTTTTGGAGTAAAGGTGCAGAGATGTCACGGGAAGAGGTGTATAGCTGGGTGTCATCAGCATAGAGGTGGTATTGGAGGCCAAATCCCCTGATGGTTTGTCCAATAGGGGCTGTGTAGATAGAGAAAAGGAGGGGGCCGAGGACCGAGCCCTGGGGGACCCCAACAGCAAGGGGAAGAGGAGGGGAGGTAGAGCCACCAAAGGAGACACTGAAAGAGCAGTCAGATAGGTAGGAAGAGAACCAGGAGAGGGCAGTATCCTTTAAGCCAATGGAGCGTAGCATACTGAGGAGGAGTTCGTGGTCAACAGTGTCAAATGCTGCGGAGAGGTCGAGGAGGATCAGTAGGGAGTAATCGCCCCTCGATTTGGCTGTCAGTAGGTCATTGGATACTCTTGTAAGGGCAGTTTCGGTCGAGTGTTGAGGTCGAAAGCCAGACGGTAAGGGGTCTAGGAGAGAGTGCTCTGATAGGTAGCTTACAAGGCGGGAGTAAACCAGCCGTTCTAATAGTTTGGAGATGAAGGGGAGGTTTGAGATGGGTCGGTAGTTGACAGCATCAGTCGCGTCCAGAGACGGCTTCTTTAGCAGTGGGGATATGATGGCGTGTTTGAAAGAAGAGGGAAAGATGCCAGAGGTACACTCTTTATGAAAAAACAAAAAACACCAACCCCTAAAAGGAGTTGTCATTTCACTGCAAAATTGAATATGCAGTTACATCTCAGGCAGATATGCAAATGAGTTGCGGCGTGATTACATTAATGATCTTGCCACCTGAGGCCCCAAAGGTCGTTCCCCCCTTGGCCTATAAAAGGCTCTCGGAGGCTCCTTGTGTGTAGCGACCTCTTCCGCTTGTTGACCACTAAACGCCCCTACAATGCAATCAAAGAGATTTCACCCCATTAACAGCGTTTGAGAGGGGGGTGCGTTATTGGAATACGAGAAGTTGGATGGTCGTATCAATTAATTGTCCACCAACTGGACCGTTCTGACCAGACTGTTAGGAGGTATTGGGACCTCAATCCTGCCTTTGCTGTGCAGCGGCACACTGCCTCCAATGATGGTGTGATGGTCTGGAGGGCAATCACATACAACAGTCCGTCACCCCTAGTAGTGGTACGAGGGACAATGAAAGCTCAGTGATATGTTCAGGACATCCTACAGCCACAGGTGTTCCCCTCATGGAGGCTTCCAAGAGGCATTTCCAGTAGGTTAATGCTTGACCGCACACAGCAAAGGTTTCACAGGAGCCTCCACAACATTGCCACACTTTGTAGCTGCCCGGGCGGCAGATTTATCGCCAACAGAACATGTATGTGGCCATCTGGTACGCCAACTTGAATAACCTACGTGTTTTCACGATCTAGAGGCTCAGTTACAGCAAATGTGGACCAATATGCCACAGGATACCATACAGAACTTGTATACCTCCATGCCCGTCCGTATCACATCTTGTATCTAAGCTAGAGATGGTACAACAGGGTACAAAAGCCTCCATGTCCACCCGTATCACATCTTGTATCCAAGTTAGAGGCGGTAGACAGGGTAGTAGAGCCTCCATGCCAGACCCATATCACATCTTGTATCTAAGTTAGAGGTGGTACAACAGGGGTCCTAGTGCCTCACTTCAAGTGTTCCGTTTTTAGCAATAAATTAACCTTTTGCTCTGATATTGTAATCACTTACTTGTATCAACGTTACAAATCACACAGGGAAAGTTTAAATCGGTTCCGCCAACTCCTAGGTGCTTCATTTTTTTTGGACAATGAGTGTATTTCCATTTGCATCCCTTCTAGATGGACCTGTGGCAGTATAATGGCCAGTGCAGCGCTCCAGCACCACCTGGTGGAGTAATTATACAAGGACAAACGCTCTCCGGCAAAACACACACTTCTCCAGTAAAGTCAATGGGGTAGATTTACTATTGAAAATCTGAATGCTTTCTACTACAAATTGCAGCAGAAAACTGTTGAACATGGTTCTGCACCCCATTTACCATGTATTTTAGACACTTACAAACAGGCTTTATGACTCGCCTGACAAAGAGGCATTCCTTCATGCATTGCGTGCCAAAATTTGTAACTCAAGTCAAAAACTAAGCTAATAGGAGGTGTAAAGTTAGCTAAACAGTCTAAAGTTTCTGGTGCATGTTAAGACGGTCTGGTCCAAGCTTGCACTCTTACACAGTATTCGTAAATCTGCCCCAACGACTTGGTTCATTTTCTGTAAATGAAAACTACATATCTTTTGGCCCGTCGCTGGCCTGCTCACGGACAGTCATAGGGTTTCGCTGCAGTTGCCAGCAGAGGAAACTCACTGCATGGAGAATTTTCCATGGACCATTGAATTCAATAGTAGTTGTATGAATCCGTGTGCACCGAGCTCCCCTGAGTCGTAGCTGCGAGCAGACCGTTTTATCATGTACAGTGATCCAATATTTGCAACATATAATGGACTTTCCTGGGACATCGTGACTTGAAGCCAGACTCAACATGCAATGTCAGTCTGGATCAGCTCATGTGCACTCGGCTGAAAAATCCAGCCAATCAGCATAGGCATTTCACTGGTAAAACCCCTGAATTAGTGAAGCACATGCACCGATTGGCTGCTGAGTAGCACCTCTCCAGTACAGTGCGGTACTACATGTTCTGTACCTGTGCTAGGACGAGCGGATCCTTTGGACACCAGGTGACGGCGGCCCCATTTTATCCTTCTGGAACATATTTGTTCTGTACAGACCCTGAAAAGGCTCCTATCCTCTATATAGAAAGAGGTTTACAGCTTCCAGACGCTCTCTGACTTATATGTAAGGACCTGTTCGATCTTTATTAGTTATCTGCCTAATTTATTTTAGTCTTCATTTTGTATGACTTTTGGTTGATATTTCGAAAGCTTCTGAATCAATTACCACTTAAATAATAATTTCAACATACAGCGGTCGTACCAATTAAAAGGGACAATCTGACAAACACCTTTTTCCTACACCCAATTTCCTGTCACACTCCAGAGGCCTGCTCTGTATATTGCAGTCACTTCCATGCAGTGCAGCCTCCTGTTTGTTGCTTATCAGGCACCATCTTGATGCTGATATTTCTGCTTTCCCTATTCTGTGCTATCAATCCCATGATGCATCAGCACAGAATTACATGAGCAGCTAGAGACTGTACTATCTCTGCTGTAGGGAAACCACTACCATTACATTCTATATTTACATAAGTAAGCTATAGATCATAAGTATGCAGTCAGGAGGATGATCTGTGATCTCTACTATAGCTGTGTGACAGGAGCTGTAGGAACATCATCAGTAACTTTGTAGGTGTCCCCGACTGAAGAGCAGGTGCGATACAGTCCATGCAATATCAAACAGGAGTAATGCTGACTGAGAAACTGACTAGTTTGTCAACACGCAAACCCAAGTAAATCTGAGCTGGTCTGAATTGAGATCACATGACTGAAAAGAAGGAGGACATGAGTTTCAGATAGAAAAGGAATACAAAGAGTTCCCTACTTGTGAACCTTTGCATTACAAACTTCGCTACATACGAATAAAATTGTCCTGCATTATGATGCAATGCCATTATCGCGGGGGGCAGTGCGGGACTCCCGAACATCGGGTGCTGGCTGTTTCTTACAGCCGACACCTGACCGCAACAGCTCTGATAAGCCGCACCGCTCATCGGAGCTATTAACCCTTTCAACAGCATTCAAATGGTTAACAGCTCCGATGAGCAGCGCGGCTTATCGGAGATGTTGTGGGCGGGTGTCGGCTATAAGAAACAGCCATCACCTGCATTGTATGGAATGGGTTCTCCCTCCATACAAGCATTTGTTCAGACATACGAACAAAATGCACTTACGACATGCTTATATATATATATATATATATATATATTTATATATATATATATTATAGATGGTTACATAATGAACGCAGAAAAAAAAAAATCACTGGAGTAGCCCTTTAATATTGTATGCTGAGGGAGCACTGTACTATGCTGATGGGAAGCAGGGTATTTGGAGCTCTGTGTTGCAGATTTATCAATTTGCACCAGATGGCTGGCATACATACGTAAAAATATTGTCTTCACGATGGATGTTGCTGTTTTGAAGAACCGATGTGACTTTATCCATCAAACAAATGTGTTAAGAAAGAAAGCAAGGCTGTAGTGTCTTGTTGAGCACAACTTATCAAAAATGTTGCCACTTTTCCATCACCATTAAGGTGGACAGCGACTTAATAAAGAAGTAGCACATTTGTTGGAGAGAACTGCAAGACCCTAGGAGTTCTGTGTATGCCCCTGGTTAAAGCCATGGAATATTCATCCTGACCTCATCGCCATCTTTTAACGAACCATTGCTCACATACAAACTAATAAAACAGAGAAACAGCCATGGATTTTCTAAAACCTAGGTTTAATAAATTAATAGGTGCATGCCAGATGAAAAATACAAAAATACATTAAAAAAATTAAACATTGCAGTATGTACTGCCATCACCACACAAACAGCTCAGTAAACATTGGAAAAACTCAAGCTCTCCAATCAAAAACTGTAAAAAAAAAGTATGAACTTGCTGCATTATGCAAAAAAACAAAAAAATAGAATAGAAAAAGATCAAAGGAAAAAAAAACAAAACGAAAACTGTGCGATACAAATGTTTTTAAAAGGTAACCGCTCCACAAACTCATTATCCTAATAGGATTATGCTGAACATAAAAGGGAGAGAAAAAACACCATAATGTCACGCCAGGGGGACAAACATGCTGATTGACAGTCACGACCCGTTTAGCTAGAAGATATCTCTTTAAAGGAGAGCTCCGACAAAAACGGAGACATACATGCAGCCATTTACAATTGGTTACACTGTAAACACAGAGCGGCAACGGCAGACATTACCGCCTTCACGATAGCATTGATTGCCACAGCTAAAACAATAGAAAAGACCGCTTTGTATCTGTCCTGTGTACATAAAAAGCACTAGGAAAGTGTACCCTTAGCCTTGAGAAAGTGGAGGCAAAAAGTGCCCCATGCCTCAGTGATGTGACTAGCTCATAATGATCGGACAGGCCGCATGCTTAGGAGTCCTGGCTCAGCCTACAAACTTCTTCAAGTCCAGTTCCGCATGCTTGAATGCTATTAAGCGAACCGAAAAGAGATCTACTAAATACTGTCTAAAGATGGCCGCCTCTACAAAGTGCTTCATGCCTCACTGATGTCATTGATTTCTAGTGAACGGACAGTTTCCGGACTACTAAACAGAGTCCGGAAATATGACTGCTCCACTATACATAGGTGACAAGTACACTTTAAAAATGGTACGCCGTAGGGGTGTGGGGGGTTACGTTTCCTTCATCCTCCGGAATACTGATTGTGTGTTTTTCTTGGCTCAAAATAAAATGTCCTCGTTCTTGATGAGCATTTCCACCACGAGTCTCTGATAACGGATGTCATTTAGTGCTGCCATGGCATCCAGCTCTGGCGCTCGCATGAGAGTTGGTCCGAACACGATACCAAGGTTCTCTGCGCTCATTAAGTTGTCCTTTTCGTGAAGAGTTACCCTGCAGGAGATAACAAAAATTACATCTCATTATTGCCCGTCGTGAATCTAAACGAGGGGTTATCTGTAGGGCGTTCGAGGCAAACCAGAACATGCAAATAATCCCACTTGTGCCCCCAAAGCAGAGAGTACTTTTCACTTTTAGTTTATCACAGGCTGTGACATTACTCCAATGGGAAGGACCTATTACGGGTTGCTAGGACACAGTCTCATTGCCGTCACGCTGATGCCCAAAGGACATGTGGACGTTCTGTATAGTGGCTGTCAGCAATAAAGGCCAAGGCAATCCTGTCTAATGAGTTAGTAGTAATAAGGACTGTCACACCGAAGTGCAAGACAGCCAGTGTTAATCAAATTATACATATATTTACTTTAATGGAAACCGAAAAGCCAAACTAGGCATATCTTCATTACTGTCCATTGTAGGACGACGGTGTGATGTCATGTGTGAATCTGGAAATACTGGAGGTGATGTGGATAGGGGTTGTCACAAACGTTCTAACATTTGGCAAGTAGTTCAACATCGCAGAGCATTGTGCGTAAGACAAGGTCAATTATGGTCATAAGTGTTCTTTTATTAGTGCACTACCAAAGTCTAGTAACTCCAATAATAGCCAATTACGAGCTCAGAGCAATCCTGTTTCGAACTGCTCTTCAACCTGCACTTGACTGACAATGGGGGATTTTGGCCCCTCTGATCAGGTGAACCAAAAACATTATAAAGTTGCCCCCTTTTCCCAAAAAGCAGAATTAAAAGGGGTGGTCCAATAAGAAGCCAAGTTAGACTTCCATTGTAAACTCTCTATGCCAGTTAAAACTGCGCCTGCCATACATACAGTACAGTATTGCATGCTGGTCCTTTGCATGAACAGCCGACCACATAGATGTGGGCAGACAAAGAGGGGCTCACCGTTTAGATTCCCTCCAAAAAAAAAGGGTCTCAATGGGTGGATATGCCTTTAATAGGGCATATGGACAGAGGTTGTTGTCATGACACAACACCTCTAAAGTCCTTAGTCTGCACAATCTATAAATGTAGAGGTCATTCAAAGAGACATTAGTAATTGTAAGAGCAGTTAGCATGGATGTTGGCTGACATCTGCCGGCTGTGGGGGGGTCGTATTGATGAAAATGCCCATTTGATCTACCGGGATGAATTTTGATATCATGGATTGTTCAGTGGTGGTTTAAAAAGTAATTATGTGTAAAAGGGATGTGGAAGGGGTTTAAAAGAAAAAACATTTAGGGGCAAGAAATGGTGCCAAGAAAAGATAGAAGGCTCACAACTTTCCCCCATCCAGCGCAGGAGCCCCGATCCCCGAAGCAGCTCTGGTGGTTACGTTCCATTCTTTGGCAGAATGCACAATGAACAGGACAGGACTGCCAGAACTTCTTCCAGGATCGGAGTGATGGAGAGCGGGGGCCACTTATTTCTTTATTTTTTACCACTCTCTGGCTCTAATTTTTTTCTTTTTAATCCCAGAAAACGCCTTTATCTTACAGCTACTACTATTTTGCGTCTTGCTCTATGCTGATCCACCCTTGAATATTCCAAAGTCTGTTGTCCCTCTCTCCATTGCATGGGTAGATGTTTGTTCTTACAATTCTAGCGATAGGATCAGTTTTAGAATGGCCACAATAGGACAGCTGCATCGCCCAGATAGGAGAATACTGGCTAATTACAATTCATGCGCTACTGACGAAGAAGGAGAGCAAAGCCACTTCTAACACACCCAATGAAAGTGATTAATTAGAAGAGCTTCTTTCCCCTCCACACAACACATTTTCTAATTTAATTTTGCAATTTTTGAGTAAGAAGGTAAACGATACTCATATACAATGTTTTTGTTTTTTTAAATTATTCTACTAAAATGTGCCTGGTAAATGTTTGTTTTGGCTCCATTCTAACGAGGGGCTAATTCTGTTATCTTGTCAGCAGCACATACTCTATAATGGGACTGCGTGCGATGATAAAGAGAAGGGATTACAGAAAATGTATCATGTAGCTCAGCGTGACCAATTAGCAGATAATGCTGTGAGAGCCCTGGGAACCTGGCACACTGAAAAAACGTTTCACAGCCAGTGGGCATGGAATAATTTCCTCCTCCTGGGTGAGGACTAAGAAGAGCTTTAACTCTAAAATACTGCTTAGATCCAAAAAAAAAAAAACGAAAAAAAACCCCATTCCCGCATTTGAAGTGCTTAGATGTATTTACCTTTTCAGATGGGCCATGAGATACCGTAGTGTTTCACAGTGTGCAGGAGGTAGCAGCTTCAAAGCTTCATGCAGAGCTTCTAACTGTGCATCCGGGTCCAAAGCCTCTGAATAAGAAAAGGAAAATTGGAGTTACTCTAGCGATTAAGCCGAGCATTGATGAGATGAACCTGATCACTTATAAAGGCCGACTGTACTAGAAAGGAAAAGTGCCTTGTACAGATATCCTTTAGAAGGTGTAAACTCCTCATCAGGATTTAACAAGCAGCCTCCAGCAACAGCTGGCGCATTACTACAAGAGCAGGATGATCACATCACCTTTCTCAATATTCTCCATGATTTTAGATTTCAAAGCTCTACTCAGAATTTTGGATTGATGTAGTTTAGCAGCGCCTATTTTTTAAGACCCTGGGCTGGGTGATTTATGGATAGGCGGGAAGTGATGTACAGTGGCGTGGCGCCATGGAAAGCCTTGTGGGTGAGGGTGATTAGTTTGAATTGAGTTCTGTAGTGGATGGGTACCCAGTACAGTGACTAGATTTATATTTCGGAAGTGCTGACTTATTCCTCCTTTTTCCTTTCTGTTTGTGCGGTGGAGGTTGCCTCCATCTTGACGTGCACTCCCGCCCATCTACCTCCTGTCCCCTTAATTGGTATCCTACTTTCCTTGGTTTTATTTGTATGTTTAGGCCCAAGAGAGATGTATACTAAAAAGACAGGAACTAGAGATGAGCGAGTATACTCGCTAAGGCACATTACTCGAGCGAGTAGTGCCTTAGCCAAGTATCTCCCTGCTCGATTCAGGGGGCCGGCGGGGAGCTGCGGGGGAGAGCGGGGAGGAACAGAGGGGAGATCTCTCTCTCTCCCTCTCTTTCCCCCGCAACTCACCTGTCACCTGCGCCGCACCCCGAAACTTTAGAGACGAGCGGGGGGATACTCGGTTAAGACACTACTCGCTCGAGTAATGTGCCTTAGCGAGTATACTCACTCAACTCTAACAGGAACCCATCTTTCCCAGGTTATATTTAAACTGCCTGGTATTAGTGTTAGGACCCTTCTGTAAGCTGGGTCACCTGGACGTTGATGATGGGCCAATATACTTTAAAAACAAATGCAAGGTTCTTGGTATATAGCTTGATCTACGTGGCTAGTATATACATTAGAGCTTTGTATTTCTCTAATAAGAAATGTATTTGAGTGCTGTTGCCATGTGTTTCTGCTTGTACTGTTTATTCGTGGTCACGGTTTAACTTGCACCTATAGATTTATATTTGGTACGTGTTGACTTAGTTTACACGGCCCAACTGTCAGGCGAAAGAGTGTGTGGAGGAACATTTGGGCTTCATATGGATCTATGCAAAAAAAAATGTCAAGTGTAGTATAGAAATCCTAGGAGGCACCTAAGCTCACACTATTATTCTAAAAAGAGATGAATGGAAAAATGAGGATGACAAACCATACAATAGATGGACATCATGTCAGAAATGGTTGAAGAGCTACTGAGAAGCCTAAAAACCCAAGACAGAAGATGAGATGTAGTGGGGAACCACCATACTGTATATTTGGTCACCACTTGAGGGCAAATAAATGATGAAAATAATAATACAAGATATAGTGTATGTCAAATCTAGTGGTGCTTACAAAAATACAAGTGCAGCGAATGCCCATCTATTGTACATGTACCCAGAAAGTTTTATTGGCTTACAAAAGTTTTGACCACAAGTGCACAGTGTTAAGAGCTTGTGGGTTTGGAGACCACAAGGTCATTATAAGCTTTTTGTGTACTTACTTGCAGACTCGAGGAACTTGGGGTAAGCGTCATATGTTATCAGTGGAATTGGCAATTCCCTGAAGTACAGTTTCAGTGCACCAGTTATAATGTTAATGTCTTCATAGACATTTACAGATATATCAGCCTTCTCACCATCTACAAAGACAGACAAGGATCAACATGATATACTCCATAAATGACATTAATACCAAAGCTCTGTTCACATTTGTTTGGAGCCCATCAAAAATTCTGTTATATGTGATGGAAAAACCATTGCTACACATGGTGCTATTTTTCCCAACAAAATGATGGACATCTCAGCAAGACTTGACAGAGCCCACTGTAAGTCAATGAGATTCTTGTATCCCTGGTGGTATCCAATGTGCGACTGATTCTTTATGCATTATGGTTTTTGGTAGAATTGGAAACCCCAAAGCAAGTGTGAGCCAAGCCTTAGTCATATGACTACAAGTAGAGTTTCTTCTGGGTTCTGAACCAATGTGCAGAACATAATTATACCAGTTAGCATCTGCCTCAATATTGCTAAAACGTTTCTCACTTTGCACAATTTACAAGCATGGCTACATATACAATCTGCTAAATATGATTAAGCATAGAGACTAGAGATGAGCGAACGTGCTCGGCCACGCCCCTTTTTCGCCCGAATACCGCGATTTTCGAGTACTTCACTACTCGGGTGAAAAGTACTCGGGTGCGCCGGGGGCGGGGAGAGGCGTGGCGGCGTGGGGGGTAGCAGCGGGGAACAGGGGGGAGCCCTCTCTCTCTCCCCCCCCCCCACTCCCCGCTGCAACCCCCCGCGCCGCCACGGCGACCCCCGAATTTTTTCGCCCGAGTACGGAAGTACTCGAAAATCGCGGTATTCGGGCGAAAAAGGGGCGTGGCCAAGCACGGTCGCTCATCTCTAATAGAGACCATTCTTAAATATCCTCACATCTATTAGAGCAGTTTTCCTATATATTAAAACATTGGTGATGAGGAGTGTGTGACAAATATTAAAGAATAAATACTCCCCTTTACGCTGCAGTGTCTCCGATGCTTTGTTTACATTTTGTCTGCAGCGGTCACGTGGTTGTTTACCCACATGACCACTGCAGCCAATAGGCCCAAAAGGACATTAACAACAGTGGTGGCATCCCGTAAAGCTGCCGAGGCATCGACATTAGGCGTCTATACGACAGATTAACAGATGTCACCAGGCCAGAAGGCCCGGCGATGTCACTTGTCAAATACCGTGGTGCCAAAGCATTGTTCCAGCACCAGGGTAAGCAGGTCAATAAAGCAGAGATTGTATCAGGGGAAACAACTTGAACAACCCTTTCAAAAATATATTTTTTGTTGATGCAAAAACCTCAATATCGTACCTCTGTCAAAGGCCATTTTGGCATCTTCAATGAGATCAGTAAAACCTGATATTCTGTACAATCCTTCAGAGTTCAACCCTGTTAAAACAAATAAATGTCAGAAAAATATATTTGGTTGGGATTTCCATCTGGTCTAAGTTTTTTTTTAAAGATATTCTTTAAATGTGAACATTTTCCAGGTATTTAGGATGTTGTCTTTTAAATCCCTATTAGGGATAGCATACTATATTAGTGTACAGACAACTTATAAGATGTTCCAAAAACAGTGCTCCTCTTGTTCATGGGTTGTGTCTGATATTCCAACTATGACGACTCATATAAGAGCTTCGTATAGAACTTCTTCACAGAATACCATCTACAAATGTCACAAAATGGGACCTCACGAAGAGCACACTACATGAATAATGATCTCCACTTCCATCTTACAGTTGAGCAGAGACTAACGCCTTACCTCTGGACTCTATCTCCCGTATACACATGTCCACCACCATTGGCCTCTTCGTATTGTGTGCTTTGACTAAAGTGGTGAGGTCACAGCTGTAAACTTTCTTGACGTGTTTCAAGTCCGGCTTGCAGTCATTAGGAACCATCTTCGAGCATTGCTTGTGAACATTCAAACCACAATCTGGAAAATAAATATAAAGACATTGTATAAGGAATCAAAACCTTCACTTAAGTCACTATTAGAGATGAGCGAACTGATCCTGCAGAACCTGAATTCAGATCGAACTTTACTAGAAGTAGATCAGTCCTTAGCACGGTTGCTAAGTCCTAGTTTCACGTCTGATCAAGGACAACATCTGCATGGAGTTTGTCTTTTTTTTCCTTCTCCTCAACTGGAGAAGGAAGACACATGATGGCTCAGTGGTTAGCACTGGAGTTTTCCAACCACCACTGGCCAAAATGAACTTTTGAAAAGTTCACTCATCTCTAGTCAAAATCAATCTCTAAGGGTCTGTAAGTTTTTACCCCTACTTACTACATAGCATTTAACCTATGGTAATGGACACTATGGAAATCAATAGATGGAGTATACCACTGTATGCCTAGTGGAGGCTTTTATTGAAGCTATACTCCCAACATAGAACACTGATGGATAGAGGTGAAAATGGCCTAAAAGAATGTAAAAACCTAGATATACAGTTAGTTTAGAGTAAAAATTGTTCATCTGTTAAATACTTGGGGCTGGTAATAAGCTTTTCTACTCTTCCGTCAAACTGTAGGAATGTCATGCCATCCAAACAATCGGTAGGACGCAATGAAATGTGACAAAGTGCCGTTCACAGGGCTGGAAAAGCTGAAGGATGACAGCAGATAATTATGAACACTTAACATTTCGTGCAAGGCAAAACCTAGATAGGGTCCCTACTAACACGCAACATTTTCCATGACATATGATGTGAGGAGACTTCAGATCACTTGAAGGTGTCACAACAATGTGCTTATGGGTTCCGTTTTGGAATGGAAGCAAATGCTTCCCAGCTGAGGTACAAAAAAAAAAGTGGCGCTAGTTTGCTGCAGGTTTTGTTGCAGACTTTGGTGCAGATATGCAGCAGATTTTTACTTTTTTTACTTCTTCTATTGGAATTCAATTGCAAGGGTGAAATCTGCTGCAGATCTGCACCCAAGTAGGCGACACAATCAGAGATGTGTAAACCCATTGGACCCCATTACTCATATCGTTAGTGTCTAGACTTCTATAGTTTAATGGAGATGCTTACAGACGCCTTTTTATACAGTTAGGAAAATGTGTAGGCGTGCAATGCGTTTATGGCAACCGATGACCTAAAAATGCCATGAATTAAATGAAATATATGAGCACATTTATATTACACACGAGTAGACTGAAGAATTATAATGCTTCCGCCTCAACTGACATTGCTGCTGAACCGTAGGCTGCAGATGGCTCTACAACACGTCGGTCTATGAATAGATTTCAGCCCTAGTCCTGTCCTTTTTGCAGGGAGCCGACCGTCCCAGGGGGTCTTGGGTATCAGGAAGGACACAGCTTTTAAGACTCGCTTCATTAGGCACAGGTTAGCAGCCAAAATGTCCGCCTGTCCACTGTCATGGACCTTAAAGAGGATATCTGGCATTTGCAAAACTGGTGGTTTTTTAAATTCCTCTAGAATATCTAGAATTAGAGCACTGTAGGCCGAGTAGATCAAACACAGCATAGCAGACTAAACTCCTCATGTATAGCAAAACTACTCAAATATCCCTTTAAGGCTGAAGGCACAGAGGCAGAAATTCCGCAGCGAAATTTTGCGCAGAATTTCCGCCGTTGCACGCTGCCATAGGCTTGCATTAGTTTATGTAATCCTATGCAGACAGCCGCGATTTGACCGCCTGAAAACTCACGTGGTAACAAAATCGCAGCATGGCCAAGGCTCACACTGGAGCGTCATCGTGACGCGCCGGCTCAGCACTGCATATGCGCGGCTGTGCGCCAGCCGGCACATCGCAGAGCAGAGAGAGAAGACGCTAGGTGGGTAAGCAAAAGGTCAATGCAGGGGGACAGGTCACATCGTGCTGCGAGAATCTCACAGTCGGAGTCCGACCCGGCCGTCTGCATTCACCCGTAAGGGGTTTTCCGGGCAAATACTATTGATGTACCATCCTCAGGATAGGAAGGCCTGGAAGACCCTTTTAATTGTCACCATAATAACCATTCCAACCCCCACCCCCCCATATTCCCCAGCTTTCCCCCGAACATTGATCTAGAGGAAGGCAAAAGAGCCCATGAGGTAGAAGCCAATTTTCCTCACTTAAGGGGAAAAAAAATCCTTCTTGACTCAAAGTCTGGCAATCGGAATAATCCCCGGGTCACCGACCCTTCTGAAGTAATTCGTGACTATAACATGCAAAAGTGTTACACTCAAGAAAGGCATCCGGGCCCCTCTTAAACTCTGTTATCGTATTCGCCATCACCACATCCTCAGGCAGAAAGTTCCATAGTCTCACTGCTCTTACAGTAAAGAACCCCCTTCAATGTTGGTGTAGAAACCTTCTTTCCTCTAGACGTAGAGGGCGCCCCCTTGTTACAATCAGTCCTGGGTATAAACAGATCAACATATCTCTGTATTGTCCCCTGATATATTTATACTTAGTTATTAGGTCGCCCCTCAGACGTCTTTTTTCTAAACTAAATAACCCAAATTTTGATGTCCTCTCTGGGTATTGTAGTCCGCCCATTCCATTTATTACTTTAATTGTCAGTCTTTGTACTCGCTCAAGCTCTGATATGTCGTCCTTGAGTACCAGTGCCCAAAACTGTCCACAATATTCCATGTGTGGTCTGACCCCCCTCACCTGATTGCCTGTCACACTATGGACACCTACTATCTATACTGTAGTCACTTCTATGCAGTGCAGCCTTTTGTCTGATGCTTATCAGGCACCATCTGGATGGCAAGATTTCTCCCTGCTCACTTTCACTATTCTGCGTTATCAATCCCATGATGCATTAGCACAGCATCAAATGAATAGCTAGAGCTTGTACCATCTCTGCTGCAGGGAAAACACTGCCATTATATTCAGTATTGACAGACATAAGCTACAGACCCATAAGTATACAGTCAGGAGGATGAGCTGTGTGATCATCAACAGTAACTGTGATAGAAGTGTCTGCATCCCCCTCTAAGCAGTTTCTGCGGTAGTGTCCATCACACACCTATTAAGCTGACGGAGAACCTGACTAGTTTGAGGATACATAAACCCAAGTAAAGCTGAACTGGTCTGAATTGATATCACATGACCCACCTAAGGATATAGAAGCCAAGAGGTTCAGATAGAAAGGAACAAACAAGCAAGGCAACATTAGCCGATATATATATATAATAGGGGGTAGTTACATAATGATAAGAAATTGCGCCGGTTGGCCCTTTAAGTGCTGCTGGAGAGCTAATGCGTAATGCAGTACACTGATTTAGGTAAAGGGGATGTTAGGCTTCTAAATAGGAGTGTATCTAAGACACTTCTAATAGCTGAAAAGGCCTTACTTTCTGCAATGTACCAGCCACGCCTCCAATACACTGTGCATTGATCTACCTTCAAACAGTACATCCCCCATTAGGATCAGCTGTAAATACTCCACCCAATGTTCTACACCTGTGTTCCCGAACTCCAGTCCACAGGGACCGACCGGTAACAGGTCGTTTTTTCAGGATTTCCTCAGAATTGCACAGGTGATGTAATTATTGTTGGTGCCTCGGACATTGCCACAGGTGTTCTTACTATAGGATACCCTGAAAACATGACCTGTTGGTGGTCCCTGAGGACCGGAGTTGGGGACCCCTGCTCTACACCACTTCCCATACAACCCTATATATCCTGCCTGTAGCAGTTTATCAATCTGTTCATTCTTAAACTCAAAACATGAAAAGGGGATTTAGGATAAAAGTAAAATATTCTGTACGACTAGAACATAAAACACAGATGGTAGACTGAAATGGAGTCGTCCTCGCCATCTTCCCTTGACCTAACACACATGGCGGTACCACACATGGATATGCTCTTTTATTTTCCCTGTAGAACCAGAGATTGTAATCATTGCGAACTCATTAGCCAGGACTACATCTCATATCTACACCCCACACTAAATAGATGTAGCAGAGTAGAATTTATCTTTTAACTCTTTAGTAACATAATGTACAAATAATGCACAAAAGTCAATAAAAAGGAATCCCAGATAAAATCAGCAACGACCAACTGCGCTCTACTATTGTACATCTGGACATGCAAGTGTAATATTACTATATATACTAGTACTCAGCACTATCTTAGCTCCAGTACCACAGCATTTCCACATTAGAAAAACACATAATCCGCATCATATAGACTCACCTTGCAATACATAATACCCGTCACACAGCAGCCTCTAGCGAGTGCCGAGCTGCTGCTGGTCAGGTGATGCCATTTCAAAATCACCTGACCACCTCAACGCCAACTAGAGGCCATTGGGGTGAAGTGTGATGGGGTGTGATGTATTCTGAAGTGAGGGGGGAGCGCTGTAGCTGCTAAAAATCAGCTGTCGCTATGCAGCAGATTCCTGGTCGAAATCGGCTCCAATGGTGTGAATTTTGACGCTTCTTTATGGGGAAATTCCGCTGTGATCCCACTATGGGTAAACATACCCTAAAAAGGTATTTCAACTAGTCTGCACATCCCAAAGTGGCGCAACACCTACTTAGATAGATAAATAAACACCTTTATATTGCACAGTGATATGCAAAGGTGTATGTACCACTGTAGGACATAGACAACCATAAACCCATGTTGGGCGTAGCACCTGAATCATAGCAAACGGTGATACACTATGTAATGCCTACTAGAGTGCCTGAAGGAGTGATGCATGATCCAGAGAGTCAAATAACCCAAAAGAGAATACCATGTCATGCACCGCCTCACCAGGCTTACATAGCCTATATGTTCTACCTGAAGTCTTCCTATATGTACCAACATGGTAAAGTAAAAGTTGCTCACATTTCATTTCCACGAGCTACTAGAATACATACCTGCACACTTTACTCCCTGAGCGATCAGCCCCCACATGAAGTTGGCACAGTATTCACACCAATGAGGACCCCTGAACGTGTGTACCTGTAAAAACGCAGAATACAATAACTGTACAGAAATGTTTTAAATGTCCAATCCTACGAAATGTCCCAGTAGAACACAGCTGGCGGCAATCGGAAACCTCTTTCAAAATTGCGAATTGAAAACCGGGGGGTAATCTAAACTGCTTTACCACTAAATAACCATTTAGGGCATCATTAGAAATGTCAGTCAGAGTCGGAGAGTTGGCTACAATATAAACTCATGTAATCATAGCTCTTCCAGCAAGAATGGCCGCTTACATTGCCCATTTAAAGTGTTGGAACATATATTTCCGCTCACAAGCGTATAGCTAGATGCTGTGACAGTGGGGTGAAGACTGAATAGCACATGAATTAAATTTACAGTGACTTTTTTATATGTATGATGGCATAATGGAAATCAAACCATTACTCCGGTGAACACAGCACAGCAGAAAATGTGATTATATAGTATATTTTCATTGCTGTCAGCCTTGTGCATCAACAATCAGCATATTTTCAATCTCTTTGCTGCCAAAGAGAATGCGAGTGCATTTATATTCATTGCCTTACTAAAGCCTCTGGCTGTCAAAACGGCAAAAGTGACATTGAAGCGCTGAACTTCACTCAACAGCATAGAAGAGGCTTGAGATAAATAGAAAGTGTCATTCAGGTCGATGATGCTAACAGCATAAGATATCAAGATTACACAATGATAAGGACACATACAGCAACGTTGGAAAGGACACAAACCTGTATTAGAAAATAAAGTTTCCAATAGCCAAACATAGTGAACGGCAAAAGCAGTCAGACTGATGTCAGCGCCAACCCCTGCGGAGCCAGCAAGTGGTAACAAGAGTTTCCGAAAAGTTCAGAGGGGACGCCAGTAAAACCCTAGTTATTTGCAGGTCAACAAGTTTGGTGTAGTCATCATTATAGACCAAATAGAATTGCCAAATGGCATAAAAAAGCCAATATAAAAGTTCTTTAACAAATTAAGTCCGCCTTTTTTGTGTAAACCTATCACAACTACAGGGCAGAAAACTGAAAACCCGGTCGCCTCACAAAGCTGTACTGAAAGGTCAGCAAAAATGCCAAGCGAGTGGGTATACAAATCAATATATACATGTATTGCATAACATTGCTTTTCATATGAGACCAGAAAGACCATATCATTCATATACATGGGAGCAAGGAATAAACAGATCTCTGCTGGAGATCCGAGAACCCTAAGAAACATAGCTCAGAAGAGAACGGTTTGTTAAAAATCACATACAGTGCCCCCCCACCCCACCCCCCAGACATGTTTCACCACAACTGGCGTCATCAGGGGGTAGGGGCCAACATTGCCATTTGGCAATTCTATTTGGTCTACTTTGGTATGTCCTGGTTTCCTTAGGGTCAACACTTATTCGTTTGAAAGCATTACAAACTCAATATACCCATGTTGGTGTGCACCTCTCCCAGCACAGGTTTAAACATGATGACGTAAGATGGGATGGTCCCATCAGCGAGGCATCCGTACAATGCCAGAAGGTTCTGCCGAAAAGCTCATATTATAAATTAATAGGAACTTTGCAATAGAGGTTTCTGGTGTGGTATGGTTACAATTTGGTGATGGGTCCATCCAATTATGGATTTTAAAAGAAAAATTCATAAAAAAAATAAGTGCTTAAGTTGTACTTATCTGTTAAAGTTGTTGGATTTTTTGTTGCTGGAGTCAAAAAATGTGTCCCCTTATGTAGCAATGGTGGATGTCTGGCTTCATACCTAACAGATTAGCCATTTAGGCATGTGGGAAAAGTTGGGCGACAACCCTGTGGAAGCTCTATCGGTCTCTCACATTGCATTCTTGGAGACATGCAAGACTAAACTTAGAGCTTCTGATAAGACATTTGATTAGATGGCCGACAGCTATCACTCCTGACTTCCCCATACAAGCTTGGCTAAACATGCATGTGTTCTCAGCTGGAAGAAATGGAAAGCTTATCACCTGAGAACAAAAGGACTGGGCAGTTAGAGATAAGGATCGGCTAGTTGGATTTCCATCATAATCTGCCATTGGGGGAAGAGTCGGGAAGCTGCCATACACATTAGATGATTGGTGGATTTGGCAGATTTATACAGTAACATAATATGTAAGGCCGAAAAAAATACATATGTTCATCCAGTTTAGCCTATTACCTTCAATGTTGATCCAGAGGAAGGCAAATAAAACCCAATGAGGTACAAGCCAATTTTCTCCATTTAAGTGAAAAAAAAATCCCTCCAATCTGGCAATTGGAATAATCCCCGGATCAACCACCTTTCTGAAATTATTAATGATCACCATATATTTGATGTGTATGGCCACCCTAAGGTTTCATGCTCATGGCTCTGCACCAGACCGTGTCCCTATAGTTTTATACTAAGAAGCAATAGAAACTGTTCTACAATCTTGTGCACCTCCACATGAAAATACGGTATAGTATAGAGATATTCTCTCATCGGGGCCCTGCTTCTACGAGAGAAAGTCTCCGTAAAGTGGCATCTGATGCCAGGATTACTTTTTGTATAAAACTGGAGGCAGGCAGATGTATAGTATAGGCCCATAAACTTTTATACGTGACATAGTAAGTCTTCACACAGCTCACCACTTGTAAGGAGTCGTAATCCAGCAGTGTGTATGAAGCCAAAGGAATGGCTGAACAGATTTTTTTTCTTGAGTTGGTATCCCAGATCTCAAGTAAGTACATTTACTGGTGATTGGGCAATAAAACTGAAGTGCCCACTGGGCCTCTACAGATGCTGAATGGCACCGACTTTCACATAAAAATATTCTCCATCTGCACAGCCTGGTGTAGTCATTGGCTCCTTTTTGTACATTCCAAGTGGCATCAATCATTGCAGTCCATATTTACTTCATTTCAATGCATCGATTTACATTTGGAACGCAATGTGAAGAAGAAACCATCTGGACATGTTTGAGATACATCTTAAACCAAAAACCAGCAGAAGAAAAATTCTAAAAAGTGACTGATTAAAACCAACCATCACCAAAAGTAGAAGACTGTAAAAAGGTCCGGTCTCTATATAATGATTGCCATTGTACATAGAGATATACAAATGGATTATGGACCTTGAACCACCAAGTAGTATCAGGCTCCAGTGGGAATCCAACGCTCCATACAATGGCAGCTGTGTCCTCTGTTTATTAATTCTGAAGAGGTGTTTTGGCCCATTTAATGTACGATGGACAGAAAAGACCCCAATCTGTCATTTGGCATGTGAACAGGGACAGATTTGCATATTTATTAATATGCAGTACAGTGCGAGATTATGTCAAGGCAAATTAGAATGTGAGATCATTGTAAAATCGGGAGAAAATGTAATTTACATTACACTAAAGACAGTATGTGCCAGTGTCAATTCATTCAATAGACACTTGTAGGCTAGCGAGGACACTTCATTAATCCCCGAGAAAAGCCAGACAAGAGCTCCAGACCATCTGGCTGATCTGTGCGGAGAAGCATATGTTTATCCTAAACGACTCATCTAAGCTTATATGTGAAAAATGACTCAAAAAGCTCATTAAATCCGAGCAGTAGAAAGAGAGAAAATGATTACAACTGAGGATTCTTCTTTACAGCAAAACTGATGATTGATCCAACCCCATAACAGCCCACCTATAGAACATGTTTATCAGTTAAATTGGAAATCCAGTAGGCTGTACCTACAGAGAGCCCTCAGCTCTGCAAGCACAAACATGAAGTTCTCCTATCACTTAACATGTATGATCACCTTAACATTTGCCAAAGCCAACGATTTCGGCAGGATTGACCGGCCACCTAAGGTGGATGGGGGTATCCCGAATTTCCCCTTGATCACAGATGATGAGAGGAAGAAGGTTCAGGGTTTTGGGATTTCAACATGCCCAATCCTTTTGTTCCCAGGGGAGATAAGCTGCGGGCTGGAGTGTCTGGCAGAGGCTTACTCCTCTTCTTATTCGGAAGGCATGAACACTCATCTAAGCCAAGCATGCACCTGTACAGGGGAGTCCTTAAGCATAGCTGTTGGCCAAAGCCATCTAAAAAGTGTATGGCCAGCTTTAGGCCTGCATGCATAGCACCAGGGGGTGGTAATGGTGATAAAGACCATGAAGTCTTTTTTTCCTTTTAATTTGATATATATATTTATATATTCGTTCATCGTAAAAAGAAGAATCTGGACTCAGGTAGTCAAGTAGCTGCTGTGCCTAGAAAATTGCCACCGGCACCTCTTTGAGTTGTTTACGACTGTTGAATATGGAAGCTCATATGGCCAAAACAGTCCAAATTAACTCATGAAGTGGTCTAAATGGCAACAAAATCTACAGTGTTTTAGTCTATTTTGTCCATCTATTATAGTTCACCGCCACACATGCAGAGCTGACACTCTCAAACTTTGTGCTGCAAAATCATAATCCAAGTTATGACCATGCAGCAGCTTTACCTGCAGTAAACCACAGATAACATGGGACATCACTGCAGCAGTGAGGTGACAAACTCAGGTGTGTGCATGCAGATATGCTCACATGCAAGTGATCTATATATATATATATATTCCATTCATGAATGCACTGTGAAGGATAAAATGGCAATAGATTATAAAATGACCTGAAGGCTAAAAGGGTTGACATACAAATTATCTTCAATAATGGCAGATAAAGATAAAATAAAATATACATTAAAATCAACTAAAGAGGAAATAAAAACAATAAAAGCCAGTGAAAGGTGAAGTTCACTATTCATGCATAACGAGGTCTTACCTTAAAATTGTGGACTTTCTCATACTTGGGAACCTGTTCGTTCTCCTTTAATGTTGCTCTTCTCACGAGGGATGTTAACTGTGAATAAGCAAACAGTTTCAGAGGTTGCCATAATGTAGTGGAAGTCTTTCGAGAGTTCAGCTTCATGCCCAACGCAGCTGCCAACAGATCCTGCTGCTGGCTTTCATGTTTTCTGGGATTCCAACCAGGTTTAACATATTTTAGGTTGGTTTGTGACTCTTTAGATGGCATTTTTTTTTAAATCGTACAAAAAAAAATAAAATATAGTCAGACAAAACGTTTTCCTTGTATTATTAAAAAAATATAAAAATGACAAAAATACTATATACCAGCGTAATGACAAAAATAAATAGAAAAATAACCCTGCAAACTTCTATGTGCACATCCTGCAAATGGGTTTTATCAAGTCATTCAAGGCAAACCACTGCTTTTCTGGGGGTTTCTTTTGCAATCCAGAGACAGAAGAAGCTTATTAAGAAAATAAGAGTATAGGAACTGTGTGTTTAAAGGATGCCAGCGTTGCCTTGCTTCCATTTACAAAGCAGATACAAAAATACATCTGAAACAATACAATGTCCATATGGTTAAAAAGCCCAGGAGGTGAATTAGAAGTGCAGCTCAGGAGGATGCTGCGGGAGTCTGGAGATATCAGCTTAGTGAATGAGGAGGAGGAGGAGGGAGGACGGACTTAGTAGTCACGCTGCTGTATACCGACCACAATAAGGAGATCTAACCAATGAGGCCGAGCACAGTCCTTATGTATGCATCTACCCAGAATCCCACCCCCGGTTCCCCCTACGCAAGACTTTTTTTTTTTTTTTTTGATTACTTAAACCAGAATAGAGCTGAAGCACTTGGAAAAATGTAAGAAAAATATGGACTGCAGGAAGTGTCAGCCAGGAAGAGGTTAAAGACTGCAGACACACCGAAAAAAGTTCCAAGGATGATAGTGAGCAAAGGATGACTAATACTTTGTTGCATTTCATGTTCCCCGCTTGCCATCAATCATTTCTATTCACAAGCATGATGGAAAATACCATAAAAGCAACTTATTCTGGTAAGAGGAAGGCGCAGAGATAACCTCTGGCTTTTGGCTCTTGCAGACACATGTAATCGGTTACTATTTAACCCTTTCCAATCCAATTTGTATCCTGGTTTTCCTAGGGGGCTTACTCTTTTTCTGCCATTACACAACAGCGCTATATGCTGGCTGAAGCCAGTACTGCATGAGGTGACACGTTGGATAGGCTCCGACATCAGAGAGGCTGGCACTATACAGTAAGAGAACCCCGACGGGCGTCTTCCAACATCGGAGCTGTACAGCCTTAAATCATAATGTCTTCAGAGGTCAGACAGTGGATTGGAAAGGGTTAAAACCCACAAGTTTACTGTAGTCAAGATTGTCTGACTCAACAGTAGCAAGTGCAAAACAAGTTGGGGGAACGAGAGGCGCACCACTACCAGAGAGCGAGAACTACGGGAAAAAGTTAATAAGGCTGGATTCAGACGACCGTATATCGGCTCGGTTTTCACGCCAAGCCGATATACAATGTCCTCATCTGCAGGGGGGGGGGGGGGGGGGGGGGAGGAATGGAAGAGCCAGGAGCAGGAACTGAGCTCCCGCCCCCTCTCCACCCCTCTGCACTACTTGCAATGAAAGGAGGCGGGACAAGAGCGGGGTAAGTTCTGAGAATTAGCCCCGCCCCCGCCCCGCCTCTCCCCATTGCAAATAGTGCAGAGGGGAGGAGAGGAGGCAGAGAGGGGGCAGGAGCTCAGAGCACTACTCCTGGTTCTTGCAGCCCCCCCCCCCCCCCCGCAGAGAGAGACGACGTATATCGGCTGGGCGTGAAAACACAGCCAATATATGTTCCTCTGAATCCAGCCTAAGAATGTACATAAATTATATAATATAGTAATTAGTCTTTATGGAAAACCACGCTGCAGGTGCTGAACATATACATGATTTTAAAGGATTAGGATAATAAAAATGACTTCTTCTTAGTAAGGTAAAGTCCCCTGGTGCAAGCACCGCGTCATGACAGACTCCTAGGGCGATGTCACATTGTGAGGTTTTCTTGGCAGACTGTTCTTGCAGGGTGGTTTGCCATTGCCTTCCCCAGTCATCTTTACCCCCCAGCAAGCTGGGCACTCATTTTACCGACCTCAGAAGGCTGAGTCATATTCGAGACAGTTACCTGAGCCAAGCGTGGATTGAACCCACAACCTTCAGGTCGTGAGCAAGAGCTTAGGACTGCATTAGGGGCATGATGGAAGCCTAACAGACCCCATCGTAGTCAGTGGAGTCTGATGGGCGTAGTTCATGGTAGTTAAGTGTTGGGTTCGCCACTTCTACTATTTCCGCTGTTCAGCACCAATGATGGGATCGAACAATGGAAATGAATAGTGCAGAAATGTGAACGCAGTTTAATAATGGCAAAGACGTGACCAACATGGCATTATGCAGCATGACTTGAACAGGTGGTTTTGATACCTGCTGTGTGAATGGGATTTATTAAGTCTGACTGCTGTGGGTACCCATAAACGCTCATGTTTACACAACGTATTGGGTACACTAACATTTCAGGTACATAATGCAAAAAAAATTTAATATTTATTGACTCCATAAGATGTCAAATAGACAAAGATGGCTGCACTGCTTCTCAGACTACCTGATGTACTCTGTGCATAGTATGCATTGAAGTCTACAACACTGCATGCTGCACTGACCAATAATGCATACCAAATCACAGTGTGCATTACGCAAACAGAGAAGTGAGGCGGACATCTTTGTTTGTCCAGGATCGGAGGGTTGCTTTAATTCTGCCACAAAGTGCATGGCATAAGTAACCTGTATTGCAGGTAATGTATTACAGGACATGTTTGTGCAGCATCTTTAGGGGAAAACCTAAGGCTTTCATTTCTTAAAGTGATTTAGAAGAATGAACGCTGCACTACCATTGGTTGCTGTGGTTGATAAATGAGGCCCATTATATATGCATACATGCATCTCCGCTCTGACATCATGTTTACAGGCTGCTCTAGCATGTTTACAAGACATCACAGGCTGCTGCAGCCAATGACAGAACTCAGCAATCAATCACTGAGCTCCATCACTGGCTGCAGCAGCCTGTGATGCCCTGTAAACTGGCGGGACTGCAGCGGAGGACTGATCGGCGGCATGGTGCATTACAAGAAGTGGGGAGAGGGGAGTATATTGTTGTGGTAACTTCAATAGGTCTATGTAAGAAAAAAAAAAAAATTGGTTTATTGCACCCTGGTGGCCAATCTAGTGAACTACACCAACCGCAATATGTCATATTTCAACAGACCAATGAGAAACCTTCCAATTTCCTCTCTTTCTAGAAGACAAATCGGGAATGTTTTTTGTCTCTCCAGTAAAGTCTGATAGATTTGATATACAACCTATTGCAGTTACTACATTGATATGCTGGTTAGTTATGTTACTGCATGGGGAATGGGGTCTTAACATAATAAAAAAACAACTTGAGCTACCTCTTTAAAGATTTTTTTCTGGAACTTAGATATGGACGACCTATCCTTACCATATCAGATTGGTGGGTGTCGACTCCCATCACCAGCTGCCAATGCTCAGGTCAGCACTGTGGCTTCATCATTGCATACCAAGCACAGCACTGTCTATTACATAGTGTTGGTGCCTGGTATTGCAGCTCAATTTTGTTCACTGAACTGCACAAAGGCCATATGACCGATAAACGTGACACCATAGGCTGCAGAAGAGGCTCACCTGAGCGCCATAGCCTTTTCAAACAGCTGATCATCGGAAGTACTGGGAATAGGACCCCCGCTGATCTGATATCGATGAGCTCTCTTAAAAGAAGGTCATCATTATCCAAGTCACCCACTTTAACAAGACTAATATTTAAAAGTGCAAGGAGATCTTCTCTGAACATATCAGAAATAGATTTTTTGTATAGTTTTACTGTATACAAAAAAAAATGTGCATCACATTAGTCTATAGCAAACAAAGAACCCCCATTTGGGTAATAAATGAAGAAATGCAGACAATATGGTTAATAAAAGTCTACAGAGCTTCGGGGTAGATAATTTTCACTTTATAGACAAGAACATGGAAATGAGCGGGATTACTACTGGCAGAAATCTATAATAAGTCTTATGGGAGTAGTAATTAGGAAAGTGAGACATGAACAAGTGTAGCACCACCACCACATGAAGCATCTCTACGTGCAGCAATAATTACACGGGAATTCGCCATCTTACTTCTATACTGAAATCCATCTGTTGTTTTCCTATGTTTTTGGCATCAGGTTAGAGCAATCAGAATTGCAGGTGAGATCTACATTCGTTCTCATGGCCAGGAGGATGCACCTAGGCCCATGGACTCTGGCGGAGAATAACTTCACAGTATGATGTCCAGTGACACATGCCACAATTTGTTTTCTCTATGGCTCCATGTGGTGACAGAGCCATACGGTGGTAGAGTAGGGTGCGTAATACTCTGGCAGTTATGGGGCCAATTAGGGCGAGTTCACCGATGCCGATCTGTTCTGTTAAAATGGATTACACTGCTGATCCCAAATGAGGCATATGATGTTGGACCCGTTAAAGGAACCCCAAGTGTAGTGCCAGAACCACAGGCCACTTATGAAACTACGGTTATGTATGCCTAGAAATAGAGGTAGTATAACACTGCTGATTTCAGGGCAAACCATGGTTTTCTCTAAAGTCTCATTGATTCTCATTTAAAATCCATTACACAAAAACAAGGCTTTGTCCACACTTTGCAGGCGTTGTGCGGCCAAAGCCACGTCATATGCAAGGTCTTTAAGTTGACTGCAAGAGAGGAAACGTACAGTACTTGCTTGACAAGAGGGACCAAGACATCAGCAGATGGTCAACACTTTAAATCGGACAGGCGATGCGTTTCAACGCAGGACTTGCACCTTCTTTGGGCCTACTGGTAGCCAGAAGGTGCAAGACATGTCGACCGTCCAATTAAAGTGTTAACCATCTACCAGTGTCTTGGTCCCTCTGCCAAGCAACTCCAGCTACTGACTGGTCCTAATGGCTAATGTGCCATTTGCAAAATGATCCAAGAACTAATATTCCTATTTTCTATTTGACAGATTTGAATACCATGGATCGGGGGTGGCGTGTGCTCCTTTTATCGTTAATTGAGCGCAGATAAAAGCAATTTTGATTGATTGTACATGACCATGTGGTATTGCAGTCAATACCAGCAATATTGTGCAACCAGGTAAAAGCAGTTGTAAAGGGCCTCGTGGTTTGCGGTATTAACTCTTTCCAATGCAATTTGTATCCTGGTTTTCCTAGGGGGCTTACTCTTTTTCTGCCATTATACAACGGTCCTATCTGCTGGCTAAAGCCAGTACTGCATGAGGTGACACGTTGGACAGCAGAGAGGCTGGCAATATACAGTAAGAGAACCCCGACTGACATCTTCCAATATCGTAGCTGTACAGTCTTAAATCATAATGTCTTTAGACGTCAGACAGTGAATTGGAAAGGGTTAAAGTGGTTTGATTCAAAATGACCGTGCAATATTGCAGTTAGCCTACGATCTATTAAAATATTGTGCCAACTTGCATGTGTGGTTACAGATGCTAAATATGAACACAGCCTGAATTGTCATTCTTAGGCATTTGTACGGCATTTTAGCAAATAATTGATTAGCAACACTGGTCAATTAAGTGTTAAAACCAATAATTTAATGCAATTACTAAACTCTAGCGAATTGCATTACTTCATTGGCAAGAAATGGCACAGTACCAAACAAGGCTTTCCCAGCAGAGTCTAGCTATCCCCAGTACAGCCGGTCAGATTGCATGGCTACAGACAAGCAGCAGTTAACACAATAAGACCTCTTGACATGCTCCTTACAGAAACAGGGTCTTGTTTTGATTCCTTGGACACGGTTAGTCATACTTCCTAACCTGCTCTAATCTTCGGGAAATGATCGAGAGCACAGACTGTCCGCAATAACAATGTTCTTTCTTCCTATCGGAGTTCCTAAAGATCCCATCATCTTAATGTCTACTACGGGTCTTGAAAGACTTACTAATTCTTCTTCTGCAAGGAACAACGAGATTTAAAGATTTCATGCCCTGAAGAGGAAATTGGATGTGATCTTTATATGTATCTTAATATTTGCTGGACATTCTAGGGTTTCCTAAATGGCATTTTCCCAACAGAGCATTTTATAGTTCTGTGAGTTACAGAAATAGATGGTCACACAATGGATTGCTGAATCTGAAAATACTATGGGGCATATTGTTCCAAAATGTGAATACTGCTGCAAAAGGTAGCAATTCTAAATAATGATCGTGTCAAACTGACCAATAGAATGACTGGTACCACGTATCTTACACATAACACTATAGGGCCCAATCACATCTGTGTCGGAGGCTTTGACACAGATCTGGCTGAAAATCCTGGACGAAATAGTCCCGTGTGCTGCACTCTTTCGTTCAGTGTGCCAGAAGCCAGATGGGCCCTCAAATAGGGTTCACTTGGCTCTGGCATTTGCTGGATCCGACCCAAAGGATGATGCCAAACAACATAATTGTCCAAGAGCCCCAGGTATGAATAGGACTCAAGTAGAACTGTGTCCTTTCTTGCAGCATCCTCGATTATTAATTAATTGCCAAAGGCCAGGCAATTGGGGTTCAATGAAAGCTTTCTGAGAAGAGGAGTATCCACTATGAGGTCCATGTGTCCCAACAGGTCATCCAAAGCTAAAAACCCAAACTGATGAGGTCCAAATGACAGTGGCGCACTTAATGACTTTCAATATCCGCATATCGTCCACACGGATGCCGAATATGGAATATGCAAATCAAGTCAGCCTGGCCTAAGTTGGGTGCTGTACGACTCACAGATCACAAAGGTTTTACATGAAATAGATGTTTTTTCAACCTTGTTTTCTATATTAATTAAATGGGAGAGTTTATGTAAAAAAGAAAGCAATGGATGACAACTTTAGACACGGTCAACATTTTTTTTTCCCTCCTAGCAATGGATGGCAAATGAGTAAAAAACATAAAAACAATGGATAACAAATTAGGTATAAATATTGCCAAAGTGTCTTTTGGCTGCAAAACAATCCTCTAGCAATTAGATATGGAGACGCTTCCATTCAGTAGTAGAATATTCATCATTCCTTCTCCAGGTTCCTAGATAATCTCCACAATGCTGTAATTGACTTCAATTACCAGAGCCGTAAAAAACAAAAGGATTTCTCTTGAAGAAACAGGGGCACAATATTTATTGCTGGTTAGTCAGCTACAAAAGGTTTCCACATGGCCAACCGCATCAATAACTGCTTGCATTACTGCTGACATCTATTCTTCTGAAAGGCTTAAGAAACTGTAAAGTAGTCACTACAGACCGGGCAGAAGCAGCGATATGACTTGTGTTACTACAATTACATCCCCACGTACAGATGTACACCTCAGGTGGGCATTTATCTTCAGCTTGCCGGCTATGGCAGACCACAGAAACCACGAAGAGTTGTACAACTATTATACAGTGTAGCTTTCCTACAAAAGTAGTTTATAAGAAAGTCACAATAGAAGCGGTCTGCACAACTAGGCAGTACGGAGGGGCCAAAGATAAAAACAGGCAAACCCCTTGGGGCCACAGATAGGTTTTTAGCGTCTCACTATAGTATAATGATTAAGATAAGCAATTGAAAAACGAACAATTTATATTTACAATTTACTTGGAAAAATAAGAAAAGCCCAAACAGAGTCACATGACTTTTTACCCTGCAATACAAGTACTGCAGCATATACACATGGCTCCAAATACTGTAGGTTGAAAGATTCTGCCGCACCGCTGCTCCCAAGACTTACAGGACCTTCCCTGACTTGAATGACAATCCTGTGACCGGGTGGGTTGTGCAGCATGACCGGTCACATGACTGCCATTCACCGAAGGTCCTTTACCACCAGCAGCGGTAGCAGCTAGTATGACATGACTCTGCAGGGTAAAGTTAAGGTTTTACTGCTAGTGTGACTTGACCGTGCCGCGGACTGTAACATGACTAGCCTCTTGATATCATAGTCATGCCGCAGTCTGCAGGGCGCCAGAAATCCTCTGTTGGGCCACGTGTGGCCCACGGGCCGTTTGCTGTGCAGGCCTGTAATAGAATATCTATGGCCATACGATGTGATGTCTGAGAGAACATGAGAGATCGCACTTTTCTCTATATGGCCGTGATACAGTTATACATTAACATTGAATCTCTCAGATTTTCATCTTAGGGGGCTTTACAGATTCTTTGGTACTTAGACCTCACTCATTAAGTAGGCTACATGTTAAAGCAACCCTCTGGTTTGGGGACAAAAGTTTGTCCTAGGACCAGAGAAAGCAGTTGCACTACCTGCTGTTGGTCTTTTGTGCCGATGGCCCTCTGATCCACTGGTTCTGAGTCCTGTTTTTAGCCATACAAGATGGCCGAGGCAATCTTCAGACTACCTAGTTGCCACAATGCATTCCTAGTGTAAAAGGATGAATGACTGCCGATTTACGTGGGCCGATTTGTCGTTTGGTTTTTAGGCATGCATGAACAAAATCATTCTGTCGTTTAGTGTAAGAGCATGCACCGACCGAATGACGATCATTCAGATTCTCACCGATTGCGGGGAGTCTGAATGGTTTCTTAGTCCGTGTAAAAGGGCCCTTTGACTACCAATTCACTACCCAGTGCTGACCAATTATAGAGAGCAGTACACAGTATGCATTAGGTAGCTAAAACATTGCAGACGTCATCTTAGGACAGCTGAAAACAAGGCCTCAAATTTTCATAGAGGCACCCCGGCAGAGAAGAACAAGTGTAGGTTATATATTCCCCCCTTTGGTCCTGGGGCAGAGAGTTGTCCCTAAACCAGAGGGTCGCTCTAAAGGGCTTGTCTGAGTTTTCTCCAAAACTGTCAAAGAGCAAATAACTTTATTAAAGAAAGAAAAAAAGAAATTGCTCAACTTTTAAATGTCCCGCCACTCCATTCCTGGAAGCTCCTGCGGCAGTCACGCGCGGTTAATCACTCACATGGCCGTTGCAGCCAATGAATGACCTCAGGTTCAAGGACCAGAGCAGCGGGACATTTAACAAGTGTATAATTTTTTTTTCTCTCTCTTTTTAAGGTTATCTGCTCTCTGAAGAATAAAAAAAATCTCAGATGATCTCCTAGACCATTGGCCTTCACAGCCATCTACAGGAAGATGCCCATAGGCAAGTTCCACCCTGTGTCTAATGAATCTGATGGTGTGTACTTTTATGCAATAGGGATCTGACAGATGAAACCCAGGGTCTAAGGCCGTGATGGGGAACCTATGGCATGGGTGCCAGAGGCGGCACTCAGAGCCCTCCTTGCTGGCACGTGCGCTGGCTGATGCTTACTGCAGTAGTGAATACCATCCGGGGTGCCGCAGCTGCTCGGCTGCTATTCACTCAGTGAGGCTGATCCCAGGCACACACTGTGACATCAGTGTGCACACTGGATCCTCCTCCCTTGAGGTCTCCTCCTTGGTTCTGCGAGAACAGAGGGAAGGAGGCGTACGGACGCACACATTAACATCTGCAGCAGCGCAGAGCAGAGGAGCAGTGGCACTTCGACAAGAAGGAGGCAAGTATATGGGTCTCAGGGGGGCACTATTACTCTTAGTAATAGTGTCCCCTATATCAGCCCCAGTAGTAATAGCATTACTACTGGGGCCCGCTGTGGGGGTTACTATTACTACTGGGGCTACCGTGGGGGTCACTATTACTACTGGGGTATGTTTACATGTGGCAGAAATGCTGCAGAACGTCCTCAGCAGGAATTTCTGTGGCAAATTCCGCAGCATTTCCACATCTAAAGAGCAGTCGAAATCTGCACCCTGTTTATTTTGAAACAGCCATGTCCTTTTTATAATGACGGAGGTAAAATCATATGCCGTGATAAGCCCCGCCCCCTGATGTGTTGGCACTTTGGGGACTCAGTCTCTAAAAGGTTTGCCATCACTGGTCTAAGGATTGGCACAAGTTCCTTCACCCTTCTAAAGGTCATCCGGGTATCCTCAGTATATACACAAACTAGTGTTGCGTTTTACCCTCCTGCTACTCCGTTAAGGCTTCTGACCTGAACAAGCAAATAACCTGGAGGAGTAGAGACAAATGCATTTTTATGAGCTGTATAAAAGTATTCCCTGGGTAAAACATCCTGCTCTAAATATATTGGAGTTTGTAATGAAAAACAAGTGCTTTCCCATCAGCGAGGCGATTCATCCATCTGATGGGACCTTCCTGTTTAGCAACACAGTTACAAGGAGTTTCCAAGGAAGTTTCCTCCCTTACAATAGCCGTTTTCTCGCTTCAGACATTGAATGTACGGGTGTTTGTCATGAACAATCGTGGCCAAAACTTTTGAGACTGACACAAATTTTGGCTTTCACAAAGTTTGCTTTTAGAGCTTTTTTTTAGTCAGATGTATTTGTGGAATACTAAGGCCCAATGCAAATGGGCGTATTTGCACTGCGGGATCCGAAGCTCCAGATCCCGCAGCAAATAAAGCCCCATAGGACATGCATTGAAAAAGGCATTTCCATACTCACGAACGGAATTCAACTGCAATATTCTGCCCGCAGGGTGGAAATCGCGGCATGTCCTATTTCAGTGCGAGCCTCGTCATCTATGCGCACCAGCCGGCACATCCACAGCGCAGAGTGAAGACGCCGGACAGGTAAGCCGGAGGTCACTGCGGGGCACAGGGCCGCATCCCGCTGCGAAAATCTCAGTGGGAATCCAACCCGGCCGTCTGCATTCGGCCTTGAGTGCGATTCTAAGCATTTCATACGTTTTAAACTTATTGACAAATGCATGACATTTAGCCAAAGACTCGATATTTACAATGTTGACCCTTATTTTTAAAGACTTCAGCATACTGTATACAAGCTTCTGGGCCAAATCCTGACTGATGGCAACCCATTGTTGCCTAATCAGTGCTTTGGAGTTTATCCACCCACTCTTTGGTTAATGAGATTGAACTATGGAGTATCCTGGCGATGGATCCAAAATTTCTGTATTTTATTCACCGAGTCCTTTATTTATCACTTTTGCCTTGTGACATGGAGATTCAAAAGGCTACAAATAAACATTGCTCATCACCAAATTGCCCCTAGTTGGTTGGGAGGAGCTGCTCTTGGAGGAGGTTTAGACACCAACTGTAAGTGAGCCTGCTCCCTTGGATGAAAAGCAACCCCATGCGGGAATTGTCTCAGGATGCTTTACTGGTGGCATGGCACAGATTGGAGTGCAAGATAACTCAGAAAGCAACAAATTAAATTCACGGATTCTTTTAGTGTAGTATAAAAAACTACTTTAAAGAAATCCAGTATAAGATACTGAGCGAGGCTCTGTTCACACTTGCAATAGTTAAATCAGCTTTTTGACAAAGTAGAGTCAGAATATCATGAAAAATACTGATTATATGCAATATAAGTTAGGCTAAACATTTGTCTAATTTACATCTAATATACATGCAATTTTAACTAAGAGCGAGTTGACATGTGATGACATGGTAACGGACAATCTCTGCAGCAATGTCACCTAGAAATCCGTAATGCAGATTTGTTTTTTGTGCAGAAAAGGATGCGGATTTCAGTACGCGGATTTTTACGGAATGAGCGTGCTGCAGAAGCTAATTTACGCTCCAAGAGCTCTTTTCTGCACGTTTTTCTCCTGTAATGTCTGCACTAAAGAATTTAAAAATCAATAGTTTCCAATTGAAAATATGACTGTGTGGATTTCTGTTGCAAACTGTCCGTAGTCGAAATCTACAACCAGTCCGCCTCGTCTGAACTCACTCTAAGGCCTCATGTCCACTGGTGGGTTGGATTCCGCATGCGAGAGCCCGTAGTGGAATCCTACCCTGCCCGCGGCCAAGGATCGTGCTTACCTGTCTGGGTCTTCACTGTGGATGTGTGTGGAAGCACTGGCCGGCTGGCACACCGCCGCACATGAGCAGTAGAGATTTTTTTTTTTAAATCTGCTTTCCCATGGAATCCGCGGCCTGTCCATAATGGAGGTGCGAACGGGCCAAGGTTCAGACGGTTTCCATTGATTTCAATGGCTCTGTCCATGCAGGAACCGCAGCAAAATGGAGCGTGCTGCAATTTGTTTTCCAGACCAGAAGGTCCACAAAACAAATCCACATGCTTTAATTAAGCTGCAGACGCCCTATGGGCGGCTTGAATTGTGAATCATCCCCACAGATGCCCCACGAGAATTCCACAATTTAAACTTGCCCGTGGACATTGGGCCTAAAGGTGCCGGTAAATGAAGTGTTTCTCCCCTGAAAAACATAGGCAGGGAAACACCCATTGGGGCCAGTAGCTGGACTTGTCAATTCAAAAACATTGCAAGTCCATAAGCCAAGGACAATCAGCAGAGCCCCATCTGTATTTTGTGGCAGAGCAGCACCGAGTGCACTAAAATAAATAAATCTTGTTATTTGCATAGCGCCAACTTATTCCGCAGCACTTTCAAGTAATTTATTTATTACCCCCCACCAAGCTGGGCACTCATTTTACCGCCCATGGAAGGATAGAAGGCTGAGTCTACCTTGAGCCGACTACCTGAACCAGGCAGAGATTGTACCCATAACCTTCAGGTTGTGAGCTCTAACAACCTCTGCGCCACACTAGCAACCCAAGGGGGCTAACACAGGTGGAATGTTTTGCACTGCAAGACACAGAGCTACAGAATTACGCAGGTCTAGGAACTGCAGGCAGATATCGGCCATTTTTAATTCCCGAATCAAAATCGAGCAACCAGAATGCTTTATGATTGAATACCAATGTCATATATTCCAATGTGAATGCTACAGAAATACCAGTAAGAGAATAAAGGAAGCCACGACTTTAGATCAGTGAAGGAGCTTTCCAGAAACAAAATTGCTGGACTGTAGAAACTGTACGTTTAGGTCTATAAAGGGAACACATTTGGACATAGCTCAAGTGCTTGGGGAAAATCTGCTGTATATTAGATCAGCAGAAACCCCCAATACTAATCACTAGACGGGGATCTCTGATTGCAGCAATGGTCACAAAGACCAAGCCAGTTCTGCAAACCAGGCAACAGCTATTCAATAACTATGAATGAAGGAGAAAAAAAAAATAATTTACTGCCAAGGTCTCTGCTACATGAAACAGCATCCAATATTGTGTTACACATCGAAAAATGTGATTACTCTAATGTGGATCTCCATAAAAAAACGTAATGTCGTCTGATGACTCAATGCAGCTCCGACCGCAGCCAAAAAAAAAAGGATTCTCCAATACTGCAGTTTGTAATCGGTAACAGCGCTGCAGTGTTTCCCCGACTGCAGGACACAAACAGGATGCGTAGAATAACATTGCCAGGAGAAATGAGGAATCCTTCTAAAAGATGTGCGGAAATTGTAACAAAACCCTGTTGTCTTCTATACAATTTGTGAAACCTGCTTCATTAGAGGGAGAACTCCAGACAAAGTGTTATGCCCGTGTGAACGAGCCCTATTCACACATCAATAAGTTCATTCACAAGTGGATTTTTTGACGCGATGTTCGATCACGTGAAAAAAAAAAATATACACGGCACATCCTATTTTGGTGTATATTACGCACCGCAGTAGGCTATCGAAGTGCTTGGGCCGACGCAAATCTGCAGGAAGCCTAAACACATGGGCCCTTCTGCATAGCTTTGTATGCACAAAAACGCGCAGGAGTGGTTGAAATACATAAGCGATATTCGGTTGCGTAAATATGTAGCATATGTATGTGACAGAAATACGCTTATACCTGTGTGAATGAGCACTTAAAGGGGCTTTCAGAGTTATTTTATATAGTTTTGGGTCCCCGTGCCTAAAACTATGCAAGATAAATATACTCACGGTGGCGCTCGACAGACGTTTGGGCAGTCTGGTGCCACGGCCATCAGACAGGTGACATCCCCCGGCCAGAAGGCCTGTTAATGTCCTATAAACCTGTCACGTGGACTTCAAATGTAGAAACCTCTGGCAGGTTTACGAGACATCATCAGTGATGCACTTGTTGGGCCCGCTATTGGCTGCAGCAGTTACAGGGGTAAATGTGGGAGCATCATGGCAGAAGAAGGGGAGTCCTCCATTTATTTTTTTTCTGTACTTTGCACACCCACTGCCACCAATTACCTCCAAAAACCCCTTTAAACACACATCACAAGACTGCTAGACAAAGACTGGGTGGATAACATTACATCATGTCCTATCTGATGACCTAATAGGCAAGATGGGGCACTTAAATGAGTTTTCAATCAGTGATTACTGTGGCTCTACCTCTGAAATCCCCTGGTCAGCTATACATTCCTCCCCACAACATACACTGTGAATATTGCACGTGCCAAGTTTACTAATCAGTAATAAAAGAGGCGTAACAAGTTATGCATATATTAGGTCAGGTGACCTTTCAATGTATGTGTCTTAAAGGACTAGACATTCTTTGGCTTGTTAACAACGCAGTGTGTGACCTGTAATTTTCAGAACAGCTCGTACTAATCCCAATTTGGGACAAAAGAATATACCTGAAGTGCTTCATTGTGCTAACATCTCAATCAGACAGAACTTGTACAAAAATATTACCTGTGTAAACAGACCCAAAGGCCACATGCACGTGTGCGTGAAAAGCACTAGTTTTGTGCGTTGCAAGACAGTGGGCATGACTAACCGGCATTTAACAAGGAGAAATGTAAAGTACTACATCTGGGCAAAAAAAAGCACGTGCAGAATGGAAGAAATTGAGCTAAACAGCAGCACATGTGAAAAAGACTTATTAATAGATCACAGACTGAACACGAGTCAACAGTGTGATGCAGCAGCAAAAAAGGCAAACACAACTGTGAGATGTATTAAGACAAGCATACAGTTTAGATGAAGTCTGACCAGACCTTATCTGGAATACTGTGTCTAGTTCCCGAGGACCCCAATTTTAAAAAAAGACATCGACAGACTGGAGCAAGTTCAGAGAAGAGTTACCAAGATGGTGAGCGGTCTGCAAATCATGTCCTATGAGGAAAGGTTCGAGGATCTGGGAATGTATAGCTTGCAAAAAAAGGAGGCTGAGACGAGACTTAATAGCCATCTACAAATATCTGAAGGGCTGTCACACTGCAGAGGGATCAGCCCTATTCTCATTTGTACAAGGAAAGACTAGAAGAAATGGGATGAAACTGAAAGGGAGGAGACACAAATTAGATATTAGGAAAAACTTTTTGACAGTGAGGGTGATCAGTGAGTGCAACAGGTTACCCATGGGAGGTGGGGAGTTCTCCTTTAACGGAAGTTTTCAAACAGAGGTTGGACAGACATCTGTCTGAGATGATTTAGTAAATCCTGCACTGAGCAGGGGCTGGACCCGATGACCCTGGAGGTCCCTTCCAACTCTACCATTATATGATTCTGTGTGTGAATATGAACGCCGTTCTTTTAAAAGGAATCATACATAAGTGATCTTTTTCCTCACAGCGATGTTGCGTGGTAAAAAAAGAAAAATCGCCTCATGTCCTTTTTTTTGCGTTTCTCGGAATGCATCGCCCATTGATTTCAATGGGAACTCAAAAGACATTGCATGGCATATCAGGGCAAATTTCTTAAGTTGCCTGCACACAGGCGGATTTGCACTGCGGAATCAGAGCGGATCTCCTCCTCCGGATTCCGCAGCAAATACTACTGTTAGCGCAAAATTCGCTATTCGATATACTGTGCGTTCCAAATTAAATAATATGTGTACAGGCCTGGAGAGCCTTTCAAAGACCACACGGCCTACATCATGTGTTCCCAAGAGAGTCTCTCCCTTTATTAAGCGCGGGTAAAACTTAAATAAGTTTCAACACCGGAAGTATACAGTTACATCATTTAGCGTGCTGATTGGTCGTTTTCAGAGGGAAGTATTTGTGAGGTAGCTTGTGATGTCATCCATCTGGGAGGAACTTCGGTGAGCACGCTCAGTTCATTCTTGAATTTGGTCTCATGAGAAGAACATCCTATTTCTCCTCTCTGCTTGACCAAGACAAAGACAAAGATATTCCTAGATAGGCTTTTGCCAGTTAGAACCGGTTTGACCAGTATTGGAACAATAGGCACTGCTCCTTAAATTCTTGTGGAGGTGGGGGGGCGATGTTCCCTTCCCCCAAAGGATTAGACCATTATAGCCAAAATACAGTATATTCACAGTTGACAACAGAAAATACATATAGGATCTCCCACACTACCCATAACATGCTATTGAAAAAAAGCTTTTTCCTCTACACGAGCGGAAGAGCTATTGCGATTTCCCGCTTGCAGAGGAACAAGAGAAAAAAATAAAAAAAATACGCATGTTCATTTTTGCACGGATTCTGTGCGGGCGGCTTCCATTGAAGTAGTTAGATCCACAGCCCTTCTGAAAAAGCAGAGGTTTAAAAAAAACCGAAAACCTGCACTGCGCATGTCTTGACGGCATGCGGAATCCGACCCGCCCATGTGCAGGTGGTCTTAGTCAGATATCGTGCTTGCCTATGTGAATGTAGCCTGTGTGTAGATTTTAGTGGCCAGTTAAACAACTCCGAGAGCAACTTTCTCTTCTTGTGCTTATAGGAAGTGGATTCACAATACTATACTGTACTTTTTGAAATATTACATTTATATGGATTTGTCCTGCTTTCTTATTACAATAATTCAATCGTCATCAACTATTCCATTTCCGGCTGTCAGTTATCCCATCATTTTTCTCAGATCTAGTGGTTCCCCACAGAAGCCTGACGTTTACTTGCTACATTCTAATTCGCCGTCACGTATCCTGTTTAGGCTGCCCTTGGCGCTAGTTATTTATATTAGTGCAGAAACAGTCAAGTACTTTACAGAAATCATTTCCAGTCATTATTTACTGAGCATGCAGACATAGCGGATGAGTAGTTCTCACATCTTACACTGCAAGAAACTTACAGAAAACAGCCTACTCTTTATGGTGGTGCAAGAAAGTAAGTGAACCCTGTAAAATAACTTGGATTTCTTCATTGATTACTAATAAAATGTGACCCGATTCCGTTTGTCTACAAATGTCACTTAGATAACAATCTAACCTAATAACACGCAAACAGTTCATGAAGCGCATTAGGCCTCCTTCCCACGAACGGATTTCCGCCGCGTAATTCGCGGCGAAAATCCGCTGCGTTGCCCGCAGCTATTAGGTTCTATTGAACCTAATAGCACAATGCTCACGATGCGTAATTCCACCGCGGAATTACGCACCGCGATTTCTCCCGTCCTCACCCGCAGCATGCTCTATTTTCTGCGGGTGAGGACGGGCTGTACGCACTGACGGCTTCCATTGCAGTCAATGGAAGCCGTCCATTCACGCTATCTCCCGCTGTCACCAGCGGGAGATAGCGTGAAAAAACGCTTTCCCGCCCACCGCCGCGCGTCATATGACGCCATATGACGCGCACGGCCGCGTCACGTGACACGGCCGGCCGCGTCACGTGACACGGCCGGTGACGCGCGGCGGTGGGCGGTGACGGGCGGCGGTGGGCGGGGAAGCGATTTCACGCTATCTCCCGCAGGTAAGTATAGGGGCTCTGGGGGGCGCCGTGACGGGCTTCACAGCGTAATATTACGCTGCGGAGCCCGTCACGCTCGTGGGAAGGAGGCCTTAAGAGGGGTTGTGCAATCAGACACATCCCCTTTTAGAATGACCTCTTATGTAAAAGAGTGTAAGGTAGACATGATTTTTTTTTACCTCCTCTCATATGGCTATATACGGTATTACTAGAGGGGGACAGTATGGCTATATACACTCTTGGTCAAAAAAATAATAATAATCAAGCCCCTAGGAGAAGTTGTCATTTTGCTGAAAAACTCGGCATGCAGTTACATCTCAGGCAGATATGCAAACGATTAGATGAAAGATCTTTCACCCCTGAGACCCTAAAAGTGGTTTCCCCAATGGTGTATAAAAGGCTCCCAGAGGCTCCTTGTGTGTAGTGACCTCTTTTTCCGCTTGTGTAGAGCTTGTTGACCACTAGACACCACTACGATGCAATCCCAGAGATTTCACCCAGTTAACAGAATTTGAGAGGAGGCATATTATTTCGATGTAAGAAGCTGGATGGTCGTATCGATGAATTGTCCCCAACCAGCCGTTCTGACCAGACTGTTAGGTGGTGTTGGGACCAGTAGATGTGCGAGGGCACACAAGACGACCGGGCTCAGGACTCCTCTAAAAGACCAGCTTTTCCAGGGGATTGGTTGAAGGACATTTGGTCTCACGGTGCCCATTACACGTACTACTTTGGACACCCACCATCGCCTCCATTGGCAATGGTATTGTGAACAATCAAATTGGACTGCTACGGAGTGGAACCAGGTTGTCTTCAGCAACATACTCAGGTTTAGTTTGGGCACTGACAGCGGCAGTACTCACGTCTGGAGACCTAGAGGTGAGCGCCTTTGCTGTGGATCGCCACACTGCCCCCGCTGCTAGTGTGGGACTATCGCATATGGCAGTTGGTCCCCCCTACTAGTGGTACGAGGGACAACAGCACCTTAGCAATAGGTTCAGGACATCCTGCAGCCACATGTTCCTCTCATGGCGGCTTCCAAGGGGCATTTCCCAGCAGGATAATACTCAGCCGCACACACAAGGGGGTCACAGAAGCCTCCACAACATGGTCACCAGATTTATCGCTAATAGAACATGTATGGGACCAGCTGATTTTGTTAATTTAGCACAGCTGATCTTATAAAGGTGAATGCTGATTTGTAACCGGACAACCACTTTCAGCTTTTTAATTAGTCTGTATTAAGAATTCTTCTGCCTATATGAGAGATTGTGATTTCTGTTCATGGCAATAATCACAGTAAAAATAATAAGATATAAAAAGAGTTACATAAAAAAAAATCTCCATGACAGATCTCAGCTGATACCATGCTTAATTCTTTTCACATGGTTGCAGTGAATTACATGTGGGATTTGCAGAGAGCAAAGAGTCTGTGTCCCTCTGATATGTATGGCCAAGTCATATCACTTTCTTAGAAACAAGAAACCAGTTTAAAAGTTTTCTGCTTTTGATACTGAAACAAAGCTAGAAATGTATTTCAGCAGAAGCGGAGAAGACAAGGAGCCTTTCATCAGGCTTATATAACCAATTCTTGGAATATCAAGTTATAATGGGATGATGTTTGCAAATAGGGCACAGAACGTCATATAGTTCGTGATTGCATGCGAGCGGCTGCCTTGTTGGATCCTGAATTGTACGGCATAAACATAACCAAAGAATTGGACCTCGTTTACATTCCATTTCGGAGCAGCTTTACAAATACTGGGGCTACGCGAGGATAGTTTACATTTACAAACCCTGCAAGAACTTTAGACCTGGTTAATGCTGCAGAATTTTGCACCGGATTCTGCAGCCAAATCTGAGGCGAAATCCCTTAAATTTTACTGAAGGTCTTGAAACTCTGCACCGTAGTTCATATGGCATGGATTTTACCACATTCGGGTTCTGAAATTTGTGTGGTAGAGCTATCAAGCCAATTCTTGGTGCGGCTTACGGATCCACATGAAAAGCAGATCAACTCCCTTAAGGGCCAAGCGCGGTAAGTTTACGGCACTTGGTCCTGAGCTTTAATCCTGGCCGATAGCATAAGTACGGCACAGGATTAAAGCTTCTGCAATCAAACAGGAGCAGATTGGGTCTTCAGCTGTCAGACACAGCCATGGACCCAGAGGAGAAGGGAGAAGCCTCCTTCTTTCTTGGCTAAAAAGTGCTCAAAGAGAGGAAGCAGAAATGATACTTTCAGTATTCGACCTGGCGAGCACATGACCGCCAGGTGCTCCCATCACAGCAGAATCATATCAGCTCTATTTGTAACTATTGTCCAAGTTACAGCGAAAAAGTGTGTAATAAATAAATAAAAAAACAATGTGAATGACTCCAGAGATCTTATACATCAAGAATGACATAGATGTTAAAGAAAATAGTTACAAAATTAAGTTAAAAAAATTACAGAATAAGATACAAATATATACATTAAGAAAAAAAATCTAATGCCAATGCCAGTAGCCATATGCGTCCTATAATCCAAAAATGATACAAATTATGTATCAAAACATCCAAAACAAAATGAGAAACCCATTCCCGTACTTTATTTTAGCGTAAATATACAAATTTTAAAAATAAGCTATAATTTTTTTTTAATTATTTTTTTAGCCTTTTAGCCCTAATAAAACTGGAAAGAAAGTCAGTGAAAAAAATAAATAAATAAAAAAGCCCTAGATGTCACAGGAAAAGAAAAAAAAAAAACACAGCAAAAATAATTTTGTAGCTGAAGAAAGTAAAATAGAGCAGTAAAACCACCACACGGGTAAAATCCCTAAACAGCGCCTGGTCCTTGAAGACCAAAACACCTTGGGTCCTTAAGGGGTTAAACTGTCAGATACGCGTTTTTCTGACATGGATCTGACAAGTAGACCGATGACAGGTAGAAAGTATCCAACTCCATAGACTGTGAAAAAATCCTTTATTAGGCCGCCTGCAGACAGGTCGGATCCGGCGGCGAGGATTCTCGCCACGGGACCCGAGTGCCTGCAGGGACCAGCGCGTACTTGCCTGCGGCTCTGGCTGTTTGATGTGACGGCTTGCCGGCGCATGCGCAGACCGGAGCCGGCGGTGGGTGAGTGACATTTCTGTGCGGGGCTCTGCGAGCCCCGCACAGAAATAGGACATGCTGCGGTTTGTTTGCTGCGCGAGATTTTGCGCGGCTGTCTGCATAGGATTGAGTTTGTTAACGAATCCTATGCAGGCTTCCAGCGGCGGAAATTCTACGGGAAATCCCGCCGCGGAATTTTCGCTCGTGTGCAGGCGCCCTTAGAGAACTTAAAAATGCAGAGACAGATATCCCCAGCACAAACATGGTGCAGATATATGACAAGTCCTTCTTCATTGCCATTGGTGCAGATTCTGATGTAGATCCGTTGCAGACTTTCCCCCCTTCAACTGAAAGGGAGAAATTAGCTGTTGATCCTTGTCAAAATCTGCACCAAATGATGCAGATTTTTGTGCCGATCCACACCAAAGTCCACGGTGCAGTATATGCTGCGGATTTTGGTGCAGATCCACACAGACATCCGCAACCTGTGAATGCACCTTTAAGTAGGGAAATCTAAGATACAGAAGACATACCTGTGAAGCTAAACAACCCAATCACATCACAAGATGCTTCGATCAATATCAAAAACAAAGACGAAAAATAAAAAGTTTAGGATTTTACATTTTCCAAGCTGCCAAGGTCTGACAGTCGAGAGCTAGTCAGCTGAAAAGACTTCGCGCTTTATATCCTTAATGAGCAGAATAATTTATAGACTGGTAAACTTTTCAGTCACTGCTAAAAATATCCAGACAGTAGAAGCTGCAAAAAACACTGAGATGTCAACTTTTCTCCAAATTGTTTTGCGAACCTTCCGTACTTTGATGTGCTACTTGACTGGAGGGAAGCCTCAGAATACAAATGGGTTAAACATCTGAATCAGACTTCAACTGAACTCCTAACTCCACTTAGAAACATGAAAATGTACAGTTGTCTAAGGGGTCACCCTTCATGACGTCATGAAGACCAGTCCTGACCCTGCAGACCTACTGTGGTTGCGGAGTTTATGACGTAGATGGAATAAAGCGGTCAACAGTGATTAAGTATCTTTGATTTAAGGGACCCTCCAGTCAGGAGCTCAGAATCGATATCCAAGTCAGTACTTACAGGCGATGATTACCTGCTACTTATTTTTCTCCAGATCTTGTCCTTTGGCTCTTTTTTAGCTCACTCTATTGAGATAGAGCTGTGATCTGTGACTAATGGGACACACCCTTACTGAGTCTGAGCCAGTGATGAGATGGGGGTGTGTCCCAGACTACTACAGATTAGGCACTGTAGCTAAATTATAGTCACAGATTACAGTTCTGTTTTAATAAAACGGAGCCTAAAAACAGCCAAGGAGCAAGAGGAGGAAAAATAAACCACAGGTAATCATCACCTGTAGGTAGTGACTGACACATTTTAACAGTAAGGGTGATCAATGAGTGGAACAGGTTGCCACAGGAGGTGGTGAGTTCTCCTTTAATGGAAGGGTTCAAACAGAAGCTTGACAGACATCTGTCTGGGATGATTTAAGCCCCATTTACACTGAAAGAGGATTGCTCAAACGACAGTTTGAGTGACAGTTTTGAGTGATCATCTTAGCATAGTCTATAATAGCTAATTAGCTACTAAAGAAATATGCAGGCGGAGCGGGGCACGATCTGAAAGAATCTTATCAGCGCTGCCGACTGTGATAACAGCCTGCACCACTGATAAGAGTTCACTCAGTTCTAGAAAACTAAAACTGAGCGAGGAAGGAATCGTGCACGAAAACTACACGATGTCCGTGCATTTAGACGCAATGGTTATCGCTCAAAAGATAGTTTTGAGCTAATTTTGAGTGATAATCATTGTGTCTAAATGGGCCTTTAGTGATCCGGTATTAGCGTATCTTGACACCACTGGAAGGTAAGGGTTTGACAGGAGGAGCGCCCGTCACACTCCCAGCTCCCGATAGGGTCAAGGCACAAAAGGTCCTCGCAGGACACTGTGGGTTGATTAGTCCCAGCGCTGCAGCCTTAACCTCCAGGTTACTATACTTCTTAGCCGTACATTATTACCTGTAAATGCTGCCATGTTACCGCTGTAATCTGGCAGCTTTTACATGTCATAATGTAAGGCTAAGAACTATAGTAACCCTCAGGCTAAGGCTGTAACGCTGGGACTAATGTATGCAGACGCTGCAGGTTCAGTGATCCGTCCCGGCCGGCATTTCATACAGGCGTGCTATGCTCCTTGCCGCCAGGTCACCTCTCTGTCCCGCCAGGTGGCTGACACCTCCGTGCAGCCTGCCGGAGGTCCGTTCCGCCGCCATCACTGATCGGTGACGCCCGCTCTCGGGTAAGGATAGTCGGTAGTGTTTGGCCTCCCTGCTCCCGACATCGCGCACCGCTTGATCAGCTAGAGGGTATTTCGTCCTCCGGCCAAGGCTCCTCCCACCGCCCGGGAAGGCAGTTGGTGCTGGGGGAGCAAGGCGGCAGCGTTGCCGGACGCTACATCGCATTTCTCTACTTCTTTAGTGGCCTTACAGGACGTGCTGCCTAACACCCTGTGCAGCCTATCAGGTTCAGGGGGCGTCACCTCTTGTCAATCTTGGCTCCACCAGGAATTCCTGGTGGCGTCAAGATACACCTATACCTAGTGATCCTGCATTGAGCAAGGGGTTGGAACTGATGACCTGGAGGTCCCCTTCCAACTCTATCATTCTATGATTCTATATAAACTTAGGGTCATTTTAAGTGTAGAATCACACATGCTGTAAAAAAAAAAAAGCCAAAACAAACAAATCTGTCTCAAAATCTGCATGTCTTACGTGCGCATTTAATGCGAAAAGCAGATTTCACTCTTTTCATTAATAAACTCATAAAAAGACTGGCATCAATTGTGCTGTTTGCAAGACACATTTGTGTTGTTGATCTGTCAGTAACATTAAAGGGGTTTTTCCAGGATTACAAGTTATCCAGTTGCCCCCTATTCTCCTCACTGTGGTGTTAATGTCCCACCCCGGGGTGGGGGGGACGGACGGACACTGAGTGGAGCACTGGTTGCGCAGCGAGACCGCCTACCAATCAAGTTATCCCAGTGTTTCTAAACTCCAGTCCTCACGAACCTCCAACAGGCCGAGTTTTCAGGATTTCCCCAGTATTGTGGAGGTGATGTAATTGTCGGTGCCTCAGACATTGCATGGGTGTTCTTACTATAGGATAGCCTGAAAACATGACCTATTGGGGGTCCGTGAGGACTGGAGGTGAGAAACACTGCTCTATCCTATTGATAGGGGATAACTTGTAATCATGGTACAACCCCTTTGAAGTTTTGCATTACACAACATAAACAGAACGTCTTCGCCTATGTTCACATAAGAACTGGGTTTTTCCTTTTCCTCCTCGGTTATGAAAACAGAATCCTATTTCTAAACAGATCTGTCTTATGATGTAAACACATGGAGCCGAACAGACCACATTGATTATAGCTTCCGTTGTGGTTTGGCATTCTTACAGACAAGATAGCGCAGCATGCTACACCATTTCATACAGGATTTTAAATGGAATTCAGTCCCCAATGCTGACGCGAATGAAGCTTCAAAGGGAACCTGCCAGTTATGGACATTTCCCCGGGTACGTGTTGTTTTCAAATGTCTATGACTCGGGACAGAGAGCCAACTTTAAAGTAGAGCTCTGTCCCGAGTCATAGAGGTGGGCCGTGCTGGCCACTCTCCACCGGCGCAGCTTTACTCCATGCTTGTGTATAGGGAGTCAACATGCTGCAGGTGGGGGGGGATGCTGGTGCGGCCCACCTCTGTCTCAGAGATCTGATCCAAGTCAAACTTTAAAGTGTGTATTCTAAAATGCCATATACATAGGGGCAATGCGCATATCTGTCCTGGGTTCATGCTGCCCATGGACAGATTCCCTTTAATGTACTTTTTTTTAACTTTTACAGTACTGATATGCCACAACAAAACATAAGCACTTACATATGATACATGAGCGCCATTATTATTTAGAAGGTGGAGCTAGATCACAAGCTATAGCTGTAACCATTCCAGCGCATGTACAGTACTTGAACAAATATGGGTAAAATGACGTAGATACCATGCATACGGTACAATTCCCTTAAACTGGTATCAGTGGGACCTGCGTGGTGCAGAACTACCATGTACTCCAGATTATCAGACAGTTCTAGATAATATATCACTTGTAAGGATAGAGCACCTTCACAAAGAAAGCCCAAAAGTAAAATATGCTACTATGAAACAATGTTTAAAAAAAAAAAAAAAAAAAATCTGAAAATGTCTTAACTGGTTATCACTGCTAAGTGCTCCGCTCCGGGCCTTGTCAAAATCTACATTACATTGCAATTCCATGCTAGAAACAAGCATTGGATTATCGGACCTATTGGACTATCAGATGCCAAAGTAAATGTTTTTTCCTGGCTTTTGTTTTTTTAGCCTCTTATTCATAAAGATGGCTTTTTCAACACAATGTTTTGTTTTTTTTAAAATTCTAATTCTTCCCCATGTTGCTCCCTGAACTACTGCGTTTAAGAAAATGAAACCTACCCCGATAATAAACCCTAGCCTGTTTTTTGGGTGTGGGGAGGAGCTTGAAATATAAGCGCCCCTCAATACTCCCCAAAAATAAGCCCTAGCTTATTACTCATTTCGCAGGCGCCGTCCCAGTCACTCTCGTTGCTCCAGGCGCTCCTGTAGTCTTCCGTGTCCTCCTCAGCATTGAGAATACATTCTCTTCATGGTTGAATAAATAACATCATTGAATAGCTGCGATTGGCTCATCGAGCGCCGGCTGTGATTGGCTGAAGCCACGGTCCTGAGCCAATCACAGCAATCTCTTGCTGGAGGCGGGGTATTCAATTCACGTTACATGGAAGAGAATGCTCTGTCAGTGCTGAGGACGACATGCAAGACTGCCTGAGTGCCTGTAGAGCAGCGAGAGAGACGGGGACAGTGCCTACTAGGTATGTATTAGGACCCCCCCTTAAAATAAGACACCGTGCCTCTTTTGGAGCAAAAATTATTATAAGACAGTGTCTTATTTTGGGGGAAACACGGAAAGCACCAATGCATGTACCTTACACAGACAGTGCCACCAAGCCCTCAGAAACTGATGGTGTGCAGTACACTGCACAGACTGAAAAGGAAGGGGGAGGCTCTGCACATATTCCAGAGCAGTGGTGATTGCTTACATGAATCCCCTATCTTTTTTCCCCTCACCACTACAATTATGAGATGACTCAGTATCCTAAATGTGCACTATCAAACAGCAATCACACCGCTCCGAAAATAGAAGAGACATTAGATCATAAAATGTCAATAACGGGCCATGCCGACCGTGTGGAATTTACTTTGTGGAAAATAACAGCACGTCAGGAAGCAGCCGTGATGATAACGTCCTTAAAACTAAACAAAAAGAAAACTCAAAAATACATGTGGACTAAAATACCCCTGGGACAGGATTTAATATAATCAACTACTCCACCTTTTTCCCAAAAGCAAAAAGTTAAAATAAAAAAAATTAAAAAAAGCTTACCCTCTTCTCAGCTACAGCATCTTCTCCTGAAGACTCCTTCTCGCCCTGCTCCTCTTTCACAGCTGGCATTTGCTTCCTATGTGCTGGCTCTCTACTTAAAGTTGTGTAGCCTATATGTTCGTAAATTGGGTTTATTGTCATCTTGGCAATGTACTCTGCCGCTTTCGTCTCGATGTACAGAGTGATCAAGCCATCGGTCACCAGGTCATGGATGGATTCAAATCTCTTCTCTCCAACAAAGTGTTTTCCGTCATGGTAAAGCCTGAAGTTTCTAGTCTGGTTTCCAAATCTGCCTCAATAAAGAAAGGAATACAAGATTTAATTTCAAGAAAACACTCTTTTTGCAATTTCTAGGAAAAGGAAAAAAAAAGGCAGCTTTTTTTTGCCTTCTGAGTATGTAACACTCTACTATGGGACTTGGGGCAGCCCAGTAACTAGAGAAGTAGCGGTCTGTGGAGTAATTTGTACAAGTCAGTTCATTACATCTTTAGAAAAAAAAAACATATCAGTCCAACTGAGAGTTTTTTTTTTTTACTCTTTACTGGCAGAACTGTGGCTTCTTTTAACACTCTGAGCTGAAGATGCTGCATGTTCTTACAAGAAACTCTACTATTGCAGTTAATCAATACGGTGAACTGTTGCAGCCCGAGAGCTCAGTGGTCTTGTCATTTACTAGGAAAAGCCTATTCAGGATTCAGCTTGGCTCCCGTGCCAACAATTACACTGAAAAGCATCTGCTGCCAGAATCTGCAAAAATGGGACAGAACGGCACAAGGGTAAGTATTCTTTATTTTTGGAGAGAGGCCAAGCGCTAACTCTTTGGTGTTTGACAAAAGAAGCTCTGTGGTGAGCCTGCTAAAAATCACGCTGTTTTTAGGAAACCTTTCATGTTCTGGCTGAAAGACATAAGTGGTGTGACATGGTGGGCTCAGCTATTTAAAAAATAAAAAAAAATAATTTTCTAAAGGGCTACAAGTCTTCAAAACAGAGTAAACAGCTCAAAGAGCTGCTAACAAATATATCCCCGAGTGGGGTTTATAATAAATCCGAGATGATGTGCCCCGTGCTTCGTGAAAAGCCACTTAGAGGCGACATGTTAAGTCCTGCTAGACAAGTGAGGAACTTTTTAACTCATCAAATATTTATAGTCAGCTCATCGCCCTAATGTGGTTTATTTCAAAAATTAAGGAAAAAAAATCATTTAATTACTTCCTGGAAACCCTGTGGGGAAACTTTAAGAAACCAAAGGCCCCATCCAAAGGGTGAGGCTGCCGAATAGAATCTTAAAGGAGGTTGGTCACTATACACACACAGTTCAGTGCTCAGTATTGCCTTGGTGTAGGACCTGAGACACAAAACGGTCTTCCACAACATCACCTTTATAGCAGAGTTTGGCTGTTCCTCACCTAGTTTTAAGCCTCCTGCACATAGTTGTTCGTTTCAGTTAATAACAGTGTTTGAAACTACATAGGAAAGGGGGGATAATGGGTAAAAATGAATACAATTTCTTGAGAACTATTTGTCCACCGTAACCATATACATAGATCCCGGGATAAACCCCCATGAAGGCCTATTGTAGTAGCCATCGATTCTCTAACAGTTAATCTCTTGGCGCATGTCGATAAATTACTTGAGAGATTTGTTATCCATCTTCCCTCCTATCTACGGGACTCCGGCCACCTAATTACTTTAATAGAAGATGTACAATAGACAAACGAGATGTGGTGGGTCACCTTCCATATGAACTCTTTGTATATAAATATCTCTTAATGCTTAATTAATCTCTTGATTGTATATAAATGACTCCTTAAAGCTGGATCACCAAAAGCAATTTATTCTGGATTCAATTTATTTTAACGCACAATTATTTTAAATATGAGGATAATTTTTATCTCTAGGTTAAAAGGGACTAAATCTGCACCCAGTTATGCAGATCTTTTTATGGGGGATTGTGAATCGGGGAGAGGGTTAACATACACCAATATGGTATTTTACAATAGATTAATAGAGGATATATTATTAATATGGAAGGGTTCTAGATCTGATCTTGATGATTTTTAATGGAGAATTTGAATCGAATAACTGTGCTTTAGGGTTTACATCCACTATCCATAAAAACAAAAAACATTTTTTAGATTGACGTATTTTTATATAGAGAATTTTAAGGCCTCATGTCCACGGGGAAAATCAGGCCCGCCGCGGATTCTTCATTAAGAATCTGTAGCGGATCCCTCCTGCACCGCGGACATGAGGTCTAAAAAGAAGAATAAACTCACCTCTCCGGACCCTGCGGATCTTCCTTCCTTCGCGGACGGATCTTCTTTCTTCGGCCCGATAGATGTGTGCGGCACGCTCTGGCGTGCCGGGCACATCCGCCGGGCCGAAGAAAGAAGTTCTGGCCGCGAAGAAGGGAAGAACCACATCGTCCGGAGCAGGTGAGTTTAATTCTGGTACGGGTCTCCCGCGGATCCGGACGGCTTCCATAGGCTTCAATAGAAGCCTGCGGGAGCCATCCCCGTGGGAGACCCGCACGAAAATGGAGTATGTCCATTTTTTTTCCCGCACGCGGATCTGCGCCTGATGGGAAAAATGACATCCATTAGGTATTTTACTACCTGCGGGTGTCCAATGCATCCCTATGGGGCGCGGATCCGCGTGCGGGAGAACCGCTGCGGATTTAAAGCCCGTGGACATGAGGCCTAAGATTCAAACCAGAACATAATTTTAAAAGACACTGAACCAAGTTACCTGGAATTTACCAGCAGTCACCACTGTAGTTGGAAATGCAGTATCCCGTTCGGACAGATGAAATGTATTAGGAGGAATTGCTCCTCTGACTCAGTGTTACAAGATCAATTGGCAGTCCTCTACAAAGGGGAATCCCAGGAATCTAATTAAGGACTCTGTCCTTAGGGTTTCTAGACCTAATGTTTGATATCCAGGAAAATGGAGTCAAAACTCCAAAAGATCGAAATCAAGTGAGATTTATTACAGACTATAAAATGTCCACAACAAGAAATGTATGTAATTTTATGCCCAGATTGCCCAATCTTCTTGGTGAGCCCGTATTGGGAAGATCTTAACAACATAAACCCCAATTTATGTTCAAAACCAAATTGGCCCCTACTCTCCAAAGTCTAAGAATTTTAATAAAATTGACTGCATTAATAATGGCGATACTGTTAAGAAAAGTCTTGCAGGAAAGTCCCTTTTTCTTCCCCCAGGCTCTTTAAGATGCAATCATAAGAGATGTAAAAGTTGTCCATCCATTCTTGAAAATGTACAAGGAGTGAAAATGCACCATTCGGAAAAAAAATTGACCTCAGGCATCATATGGATTGTAGCTCTAATAATGTAATTTATTTACTACAATGTCCTTGTAAGCTACAGCACAGTGGACGCACTATTCATACATGGAGGAGGCATCTGAGCGAACATCGATCGAATATCAACAACCATTTCCCAGGGAACTGTACCACAAGTTAGCATCCTTTTAGACCAGTCGATTATCGTTTAAACGAGCGAGTGGCGTCACGGCTAGCTTGTTCGCTCTCATGCAGACACATTGTTTGGACGATTCTAATAAAACAGATGAACGAAAAGTGAACGGTTATCGTTCAGTCGCTGGCTCGCATTTAGACCATATGATTATTGTTTGAGTGATAATCATTCTGTCTAAAAGCACCTTCAAGCGCATGGGCCACCGCACAATTCCCAGCACAGCGGGTGCCCAGGAACTCTGCAGGGAGATACATCAAAGGGGCAACAGGGGGTAAAGAGGTCCAGCAGTCACTTCATTTTCAGGCCACTCTCATACATGCCGCTTTTTGCAGCGTTTATCCCAACGTTTCAAACGTCGCACTAAACACTGTTAAGTATCCTCCATTGATTTCAATGAGGCTCCTCGGATAAGCTTTCTAACGCCATAATTTTCTATTTTCGTGCGTTTCAACACACCTCATCACCCATTGACAGCATTTGTTTCCACACCCCATCACTACAAACATTTAAAACACAGTTCGGAAACCAGGCTTTTTAAGAGACGCCTGTGTGACAGTGACCTTAAAGGGGTTGTCCTACGCCGAAACGGGCTTTTTTTTTTTTCAATAGCCCCCCCGTTCGGCGCGAGACAAACCCGATGCAGGGGTTTAAAAAAAAAACAACGCATAGTACTTACCCGAATCCCCGCGCTCCGGTGACTTCTTACTTACCTTGCGAAGATGGCCGCCGGGATCTTCACCCACGGTGGACCGCAGGTCTTCTCCCATGGTGCACCGTGGGCTCTGTGCGTTCCATTGCCGATTCCAGCCTCCTGATTGGCTGGAATCAGCACACGTGACGGGGCGGAGCTACGAGGAGCAGCTCTCCAGCACGAGCGGCCCCATTCAGAAGGGAGGAGACCGGACTGCGCAAGCGCGTCTAATCGGGAGATTAGACGCTGAAATTAGACGGCACCATGGAGACGGGGACGCCAGCAACAGAGCAGGTAAGTGGATAACTTCTGTATGGCTCATATTTAATGCACGATGTATATTACAAAGTGCATTAATATGGCCATACAGAAGTGTATAGACCCACTTGCTTTCGCGGGACAACCCCTTTAAGGCCAATTTAGACAATGATTATCGCTCAAAAGATGTCTTGAGCGATAATTGTTGTGTCATTTACAGCATAAGATGATCGCTCAAACATTGAAGATGGTCCATCAATATTAGATCATTGGGGTCTGTCACCCGATACCTCTGCTGGTCAGCTGTTATGTGGGCCAGTGCTCTCTAAGGCTGCCTGTCCACGGGCATTGCAGTATCCGCCCAGGAGCAGGAACCAGCAGGCGGATCTCCAATGTCAGCCTTTGACAGGCTGACTGCGGAGAATCGCGGTAAATTCCATGTCGCTGGAACATTTTTCCTATTGGCGTCAAAAGCAAACATAGTCCAGGTGGGATCTGTCAAGGGCGACGAGCTGGTCTGTTGTCGAAGTCTGATACCTGCCATTTATAAAGTTATGGCATATCCTAGTGATATGGCATAACTTTATGAGAGAGGAGGAAATCACTCTAATAAACTCTGGTAGATAATACATTAATTTCCTAAGATTTTATGAGAAAGATGGGAATTCGCATTCAGCATATACATAAAAGACACAACTAACAAGCGAAAATGCTTAAGGCCGCCTGTCCACAGGCGGGTCGGATTTCACAAGTGGATTTCTGCCACGGAAGAACATTAAAAGTAATTGCGATTTATCGCAGGACTGACATTAAGTGGAAGCTTCAAAGCGTAGATTCGCAGCAAGCCTAGATTTTTATTACGCGAGTGGAAAACCGCAATGGATTTCCGCTTGTGATCACCGGACTGCGATTTCCATAAGCATCTTATGGAAAGCGTTTCATGCGGGACCCGCGTGCAGATTATTGTCCCCGATTCCGCAGTTAACAATCGCCCGTAGACAGCAGCCCTAAGGCTAAAATACTTTTAACATAGAAATGGTCTGCAAAATGTTTATGTAGCCAACAAGGCAAGTTGGTAAATATATATTTGTATATAAAACACAGCTGTACGCTGCATGCATACATCACTTACACTGAATACAGAAACAATAAAGCAAAACGGCAGCTGCACCAAAAATGTGTTGTGTCTAATAAACCAATACGGGTTATCTACAGAAAATGGCATCTATATTCTTGAACACAGCACTACATACTGTATGGGTCTAGTTATAATCGCATTTAGCATATTCAACGCCATAAACGAATTAACGATGCATGCATGAGGGGAAAAAAAAAAACAACAATGAAGCTGAGTCTGAAAGTGCAAGCAAGTCCATGGAGGAAATAAGATTTTTCAGAACATTGGAGTAATTGAAAACAGCAAGTTAAATGGGTCGTTCCACTTCTAAGATTGATGATAGCTGATGGCCGAGGCTTCCTTTATTGCCAGAAGCAGACGGCTCCGTATGTTGCGCCGCGGCCCAACGTAGTACTGAAGACTAAGTGGTCGCCCAGATTATATATATTTTTTAAATGATTATGCCTCCCTGTCCCAAACTACACTTTATTAACATACTTAACGTGGCGCTGGAGTGCCGTTTCGATGCTCCCAAAATCCAGTCACATGGGTTTCCAATGCAGTCTGTTTATAGGACATCACTAATGACATCCTGTGTCAGGTATCAAAATTAGCTGCAGCGGTCACGCGGGTGAACAACCATGTGACTGCTGCAGAGAAAGTAAACAGAACGACTAGAGGATGGAGAAAGCATGGGACAGTAAGGTCTTAGCGGAGATAGGTTTGTTTTTTTCATAAATATTTCATCCACTTCCCACTCCCATCAATGTATCTAAATAATGGAAAACCCCTTTAAGTGTCATTGACGCGACATTGAATGTGACTCAGCCTGCAGTACCACATCAGGCCACTGCACAATGTACAGAGTTGTTTGCGTTCAGCAACAAAGCAACTCCATACATTAAAAATCTGCCCCCAGGCCTGGCAATCAGTTCATTGGCGGGGGTCCTGGGTTGTAGACCCACACCGATAAACTATTGATCACCTATCTCGAGGACAGGTCAATCTATCTTAGATGTAAGACCACCACAAAAGCATTGTCCAGGGTAGTAAACTCCTGGAAGTCACGCATGCCGTTCTCCACAAAATGATGTAGAATACTTTAAAGGCAATTCCAGGGTACTTATAGACAGGACATTTATTGCTCTTGTGCTTTCACATGATAGTCACTCAGAGGTGGAGCAGGTTGGAGATCTCTTCCTGGTGCCCACCTCCATTCACTGTAAATAGGCAGTCATTCATGGGTGAACGCCTGTCTGCTTATACTAGACGAGAAGTCGCTCACTAGTCGCTTCTAATCGGCCAGTGTAATAGTACCCTCGGTGCTAGAAGAACACATTTTAAAGAAATATTTAAGATAAGCGATTTGTCATTCAGAGTTGTCATTTATTGCAGCTTTTTAGACAGTATGTCACTTTTGACATGAAAGCAAGAGAACAAGCAGCATATTATTGCAGAAATGAAGATTCTCCTATTTTCCCATGTAAAATTGGCGCATAGCTCAAGATTTGAACCCCCGTTTTGTGCAACTGCATGGCAATTTTGGCCTAAGTGCATGAAGTTAGAAGGTGTTCCTCTGGAGTCCAGCAGGGCGTTCTTACACTTGCACTGGCGTATCGGTGAGAAGTCATGCTGGATGAATGGATAGATAGGAGATATGTAGGGGTTTTCCTGTAGATTTGCCTTTATAATATTTGTAAAGAATCCAAATGCTTTAATGAAACAATTGAAACCCAGTTTCTCGGTCTGCTACACATAGGAATAGAAACCATGGTAACTTGACACTGCAACAATCATCGAAGGAAGAAAAGAACAGAAGGATCCGTAACACCACCACCTACTTTCTGAGAACATAATGCTTTTCTTCATCCTCCTACCTACCAAACAGAACTAGGGAGGAGAAATCTGCAAGATCTGTAAATGCTGATGTCAGATCATCACTGTATGTAGCCACTAGATAACATTAAGGTATTACAAACCATAAGCCGCTGTCCTAATGGCGGATATTTAGGTGCAGAGAGAACCAATAAACGGTTGATTTTTTTATTCCACTTGTCCTCAGTGCATTGTGTTACAGCAGGCTATTTATTGTACCTTTTGAACTCTTCAACTCTGCAGCTTACCGTCCAGCTAATAACCATTACTTTTATATAGTGACACTGTAGACCCGTTTTCCTTTTATTGCTGCACTTGCTCAGAGGAAGATCATAACAGAACTTTAATGCCTGGGTCAAGGAAGGGGGAAAATAAGTATCCAGCTTTAAGTTCACTATCCTCAGTACATTATCCCAGGTTAATTATAGTCGGTGCTGTTAACCACAAAGTAACTGGAACAGCACATATATTTTTTTTCCCACAACAGTGCCATTCTTGTTTATGGGCTATGCCTGGTACTGCAGCTCAACCCCACTGTTTCTCTACTCGGATCAACCTCTTCCAAATCATAATGTTAGGGCCTGTCCTAGCAAAGTGCTATATTATAAGAATCCTGTCCAAACAGCAGGCAGCATATTATATAGCAGGAGGAGCTCAGCAGATTGATATATAAGTTTTATTTTAAAAGATTCTGAATAACTTTTTTTTTTTTTTACTTTAAGCCTCTGCACATTTTGAGCTGAAAAGTCCAATGGGCAGTCCTATCAGTGATTGACAGTATATCTGTATATAACTGTACATACAGGGGGGTAGCTACCACTCACTGATAGGACCACTCATTGGACTGTGCTAAAAAAAAAAATCTGTCTTCACCTAACTGTACAGTAGAAGAGGAAGCTAAAGATGTGACTGCACTCTTCTCTCTAGTGCAGGCACAGCTGTTCCAGTAGAAAAGGGTATTAATAAATGTCTACGTTATATTTTATTTATTTATTTTAATTCCTCCTGTGCCCCCAATCTGTCTGTTCCACCACCGATGGGGTTTTAATAATGTTCTGTACCACTTCTGCTACTGTCCCTAGGCACTGTGTCAGGAGAAGCTGTTCTGTGCTGCAGACGGCTTCTCCCCTTCACAGCACCCATTCACCGCCGGACAAAGCACCAACACCCATAACTCATCAAGTTTTAATTTCTTAGGTTCTTTTCCCTTCTGCATTGGAAGTTCCATTTGGGGCCCCTGGCACAGTTTTCTTTAGAAATTATGGACAAAACACCAGTTTATCAGAAGCCCATTACAGTTAATGGGATCCATCCGGCACCATTTGTTTCCATCATTGGACATATCCATTTACTGCAGGGTTTTACTTTTTCTGCTGCTATAAAGGAACTGTAGAATGGAAACCCAAATGCAGATATGAACGGAGCCTTATACTAATGTCAATAATGGCAAAAGGGTTGGTTTTTGAGCTTAAAAAAAGTCATCAAATCTTATTTGTTTTTACACTTATCTAGTCCTCACAGGTAATGCAGTGTCAGCTTTGACCGTGGCACCTAAACAGTTAACTGGTGCGATCAGAGCTAACTCTGACTGAGGAACACCGGACCCTTATTCTCAGGATCGGTGGAACTCTCAGGGGGTCAGATCCCCACCAATGAGCAACTTATTATTCTGGTGCAAACCCTTTGAGTACATACTAAGGTTCCCAGGAGCAGCTCATTACGACTATCCACTTTTATAAAGTCTGTTGCATTTACTAACCCTAAATTCACAGGCCAAAAAACTATCCTAACCTTGATATGCATTTACAACGGAGCTTGAATCAATGCATGAGTGTAGGTAAGCAACCTACAGTATGCACAAACCCAGCAGCTAACTGAAGACCATTTAAACTGGGGGTCTTAAATGTACTACTAACAAGTCTTTTCCCATCTGCCCAGTTCTATAGATTTATGTAGTGCTCATTCATTACTTGCTCTACATGCCATATACACGATCCTGCAATTCATGACTATTTGCAACTATACAAACGTAAAACCTTCACATGGTGCTGAATTCCCCTCGGCACGTGTTTGCTGAATATAACAACCTGTATTACGAGGAGCACGTCAGTAGATAACGCGGTACCCATGGCAATGCTCCCAGAGCCACTGACATTTTACATGTTGCAGAGTTGTTTAAAAAGGCAGTGTAGGTAGAATACATGGATAACTTGTTACATAATGTTATAGGCCATTTCACTGACTTTACAAAGCAAGAAAATTAGATTCACGAGTCCTTGAAATGCTTTAGTTGTGTTGAAAAGGAGACACGTGAACATGACTTGTGAGGTCTTTTCTATATATAAACGTGACTAGAGTCTTTGAAGAACCCCGCTGCATCAGTTCTCATCCAGCTACTCGGCAGTATGCTCTAGCAATTGTTAGAGAAGCTCAATGGCATGGAAATAACAGATCCTCTAAAATAAATAGAGACCCCCCTTAGCTAGACTCCCCTCGAAATACAGACCCCCAGACCACACATTCAGATATAGTCCCCACAGTATTTCTGTGCTCCTGGAGCATGCATCAAGATGTTGCCTGTGGCAGGGTCCGTGAGTGAAAAGGAGTGCGGATGGGTAGAGGCGAGTATATTCGGCACCCAGGAGATGTACCTTCCATTCCAAGAACTCTCCCTAAAATTCAGGGAGAGTTGGAAAGTATGGATATACAATATCAGTCGCTGAAAAAGGACACAAAATATAAGGGTACCTTTACATAGGATGAGTGTTGCCCCTGTGCTTTCCCACAGGAGCAATAGTTGTTCGGTGAATAGAGGTGAAGCAGCTGCTCTCCTCCATTCACTATGAACAGGCACTCATTCAAAGATGAACTGCCTGTTCACACTAGGCCAGAAGTCGCTCACTAGTCCTCTCGTTTCAGTGAGCTGAAACAAACAACTAGTGACTAATGAGAGATTTCTCGCTCAGTACCCAGCCATATCCCACGTTTACACAAAACCACCATCACTTAAAATCGCCAGTTTGAGCGATTTTTCAGCCGATAGTTGGCCCACGTAAAAGTACCTAAAGTCAGCAACAGAAATCAAATTTCTTACCTCAAAGCTAAGGTATATGTTCCGGGTTGACGCTGACTTTCACGAATTAAGTAACTGCCTTCTGCAACACTTAGTAGTTGGTCTGTTTCTTCCCTTGATATCATACCAAAAAATCTAAAAAGGCACAAACAGATCTCAGTCAGCTGACATGACATTACAGAACTCTGGGTTGTGCATTGTAAAATATACAGTTGATTCTCATTAGTTGGAACAAATCATTATCTACGATGCTCATCTTAGTATTACATAGTATGACAACCTATTTACAGGCAGCTCAGAGGAACACGATGAACCCTTTTACAATGGGGTCCGCCAGTGTTCATGGTGTGATGGATCCACAACGCTGATATCAACAGATCCTTACTGGTGATAATACAGAACATCTGGGAAGACATCCCATAACAAAATCCGATCATAATAGCTACTAGCACTTCATTTAGTTAATCTGATGCATCTTATCATTCTTATCATGTACTCCTGTGCCAGATACAAATGCTGGACTATCAGAATTTCTGAACTATTGGATAGCAGAATACAAGTAATTATATTGTAATGCATTGTTTTCACATGGAAATAAAGAGAATGAAGCATAGTCTGCACTTTTATAGAGTGTTGCTGTATACTCACTCTCTTCCATAATACTTTGGTCTGTTTTCCACCTGCAAAATAAACACATTAATAAGTTATCGAGGCTATTTGAATTTCCAACTAATACTAATATTATAGCGGCAGCAAGACTAAACCAAAATACCACCTGAAGAGCTTAAAGGCCATGTACACTTTTGAACCCTTTTTTTTTTTTTTAAACACTGTTTTGGGAAATGGACTTTTTATGTGGTTTTCATTAAAAACATCTGATTGTTTGATTTCTATGATTGTACTGTTTTCCAAGATCTGACGACTGGAAGACTGAAATCTTAGCAAATTCTGTCAGTCAGAGTAAACAGACAGCTCCTTCCCTAGCCTGCTTCCCTGTTGTGAACATGTCTTCAGTACCTTTCTACTGAGCTATTACAGAGAGCTGTACGACAGTGCCGTGGGATGATGGAGGAGATCAGGAGGATAGAGAGCAGAAAAAAAAGCTACTATTGGAAAGGGCTGTAATTCACTCTGGGTGACTTTTCAGCAGTGAAGGGGAACGGACCAGCAGCTACTCAAAGAGGATGACATAGAGGAGAGAAAGCTGTGTAGTAGTAAGTGGGTGTGGTTATGTTACACAGCCTCTGAAAGAAGAGACCAACTGGCCAGTGCTGGAAATGCCCATGAGTCAAAAACTTTAAAGGGAATCTGTAAGCTACCATGAGCCCCATAACTAAGCATATGGGCTTCAAAAATAGCTAACCTGCTGAGTTTGTGGATGTAAGTTGTAAACGTACCTTCCCCGCCATTCCTTCAGTGTCTGCGCTCAAACCGGCTGCTGCAGCACATTGAGTGGCATGCCAAGTAGTCCTCCCATTCTAAGTTTAGTGGCCGGTTTAACACCAGGGAAACAGTGTGTAAGGCAAATATAAAATTTCCATGTTCAGACTAAGCTACTTTGAACATATTAAAATAAAGGTTTATAATTATGGGCTGTGTTTAACTACAAAATATAGTTTCAACAGGGCACTGCCTTTTAGTCATTTACAAGGATTTATACCCATTCGCTTAAGACCCGTTTATCCATAACTTTATTAACAGATAATGCTTTTTCTCCATAATTCCTTACTCATGCTGGTCTCTAGGGTTTGGGACATGTCAAGGTGTTCATATGTCTCCATGGAAACAAACATATCAGAATTAAAACAATAGGCTATATGCAGGTTAGAGAAAAAAAAAATTGAGATTTTTCTCTTAGCACTCAAAAATCAGTTCTCCACAAATGATCATACATTAGTTACAAGAAAGTCTAAGAAGCATCAAAGGATTCATTTTTATATTAGACTAGCTGATATACCCGGCTTCGCCCGAGTTAATTTGGTACTGGTGTTTATCTGGTGTTCACACGGAAAATCTTATGAAGTCGTGGTTACTTTAGAGATTCTGAGGAAAAACATATGTTCCCCATTTTGCATAGTTCTCTGCGTTACCCAGGAAACCCCACGTGGAGGCAACCATGCGACGTTTCCTTTATATAAAATGACATCAGGAAGTGAGAGAATTAGATTACGTACATAAAATTTGGACACATTCTTTTGCGCTTAGAATTGAATAATCGAGTTGGTACCAATTAACTTTTCATACTTAGGACACAATCAATGCTCGTGCCAAATTTCATGTTTCTATGACATTGGGAAGTGAGACATTTAGATTCCGTACGTAAAATTTGTCATGCTAATTCTTTTGCGCATAGAACTGAATAATGGAGTTGGGACCCATTAGCTTTTCCTATTTATGACATAATCAATGCTCGTGCCAAATTTCATGTTTCTATGACACCGGAAAGTGAGAAAAATACATTCCGTACGTAAAATTTCGACGCCAATTCTTTTGCGCTCGAATTGAATAATCGAGTTGGGACCTACTAGCTTTTCCTATTTATGACATAATCAATGCTCGTGCCAGATTTCACGTTTCTATGACATCGGAAAGTGAGAAAATTAGATTCCGTACGTAAAACTTGGACGCTAATTCTTTTGCGCATAGAATTGAATAATCGAGTTGGGACCCATTAACTTTTCAAATTTATGGCACAATCAATGCGCGTGCCAAATTTCATGTTTCTATCACATTGGGAAGTGAGAGAATTAGATTATCTATGTAAAATTTGGACGCTAATTCTTTTGTGCATAGAATTGAATAATGGAGTTGGGACCCATTAGATTTTCCTATTTATGACATAATCAATGCTCGTGCCAAATTTCCTGTTCCTATGACACCGGAAAGTGAAGAAATTACATTCCGCACGTAAAATTTGGACGCTAATTCTTTTGCGCATAGAATTGAATATTCGAGTTGGGACCCATTAGCTTTTCCTATTTATGACATAATCAATGCACGTGCCAAATTTCCCGTTTCTATGACACCGGAAAGTGAAAAAAATTACATTCCGCACGTAAAATTTTGACGCCAATTCTTTTGCGCATAGAATTAAATAATCGAGTTGGGACCCATTATCTTTTCCTATTTTTTACATAATCAATGCTCTTTCCAAATTTCACGTTTCTATGACACCGGAAAGTGAGAAAATTAGATTCCGTACGTAAAATTTGGACGCCAATTCTTTTGCACATAGAATGAATAATGGAGTTGGGACCCATTAGCTTTTCCTATTTATGACATAATCAATGCTTGTGCCAAATTTCCTGTTTCTATGACACCGGAAAGTGAAGAAATTACATTCCGCACGTAAAATTTGGACGCTAATTCTTTTGAGCATAGAATTGAATAATCGAGTTGGGACCCGTTAGTTTTTCCTATTTCTGACATAATTAATGCTCCTGCCAAATTTCGAGTTTCTATTACATTGGGAAGTGAGAGAATTAGATTCCGTACGTAAAATTTGCACGCTAATTCTTTTGCGCATATTATTGAATAATCGAGTTCGGACCCATTAACTTTTTCTATTTATGACATAATCAATGCTTGTGCCAAGTTTTAAGTTTCTATGACATTGGGAAGTGACAGATTTAGATTATGTTTGTAAAATTTCGACGCCAATTCTTTTGCGCTAGAATTGAATCATCGAGTTGGGACCCAATTACTTTTCAGTGAGTGAGTGAGTGAGTGAGGGCTTTCGTCTTTATATATATATAGATGTACCACTACTGGATGAAGCATAAGGCACTCACTGCTAGTTTTATATAGTTCTACGTTCTGCATTGGTGAAGGGGCTGTGTGACACAACTGAGCTGTAGCTGCCAGAATTCAGAATGCCCATGGCTGCCCAACTAGACAACTGGCAGCATTTTGTGGGAGCCTGTATTGAGCTAGTTTGCCTCCCATTACAAGCCGCTTATAAAATACCTAGTGCAAATTTTTGGAAAAACTTGCAACAAATCTACATTCGGGTTTTAATTTTTGCATTGCATTGGCCGAAATCCGCCATGAAAATCTGCGAAAGAATTGACATACTGCAGTTTGAATGCAGAGACCTCACTCATGGAGTTAAAAGGGAACCTCTCAGCCCCAGAAGCTAATGTTGTAGGCTCACAGGAGAAGGGGCGCTGAGTCGAAGTATGTGATTTTAGTACTTGCCTTTTTAGCCCTTTCATTATGTGTGCTCAGACTTCTACATGCAGTGGCTTTGTAGATGCCTTCCTCCACATTTCCGATGTGCAAGTAGATAAATCACATCCTCAGACTTTAGTTTATGGAAAAGTCTCCACCATATTAGCAAAGGATATGAATCAAGGACATCATTTTCACTTATAGCTGAGCGTCCGAATCAAACTAACATCTATGCAAATGAGAAGTAATTACAGTCTGTAATGTAATATCCTATACCAGCTGCTGCTTATATATATAGCATGTCGAAGTTTCAGATAGTCCACATTAACATCCATTTAAGATCAGTACATGAAGGGTGAACCCGGGAAACAGCTGCATCTAGAAACCGGTTATATTAACAAATCAATATGGCACAATAAATAGACTCACATATCAATGGAACTAAGAAAGCCGTCAAGCTTTGAGACAGATTATCTATATATACTGTATTAGAGAGGAAATCATTTATGTCAGGGTACATTCATATGCCTGTATATTCAGTCTCTGCTACATCTGTTTAATTATTTTGAAGAAATAAATGGCTATCACAAGGAGGGAACATACGGCCCGTGAATGCAACCGTACCCAATTGGAACTCAGCAGGGAGCAGGCTGAAGATAGAGTCTGACAGCAATTAAAAGAAATCTTTATTAACAGGGATCCGTGATTAAAAACACAGACTGTAGCGCCCTGCAGGGCGTTCTTCATCACAGATCTATGCTAGGAGCGAGAACTGCTAATTGTAATTGAGAGTGTTTGAGCCGGGTCTTCTGGTTGATCCTCCATCAGGTGCAGCTTGCTTTCCATGCACTTAACTCCTATGATAGGTGGTGAATCGCGCGTCGGGGTGCAGGAGCGCACTACTAGTACATTTGTAATCCTCCTTATTCTTTATGCATGTTGGGATTGAAATATTACATGTATACAGACTGACTACTTCTATATGTTTTATGTGGTATTACCAGATTGTGTGACCCTGCTTATATGGACACTGCATACTATGCTTTTAAAAAAAATTGTTTTTAGCAAACTTGAGCTTTAATAAAATTATTTTTATTGCCCATAAACATGCTATTGAAAAAAAACAAAAAACCCTTTTCATGTCCATGAGCGGAAATCAATAGCGATTTTCCCCTCGCGGAGGGAAAAAAAAATGGACGGTTTCCATTGAAGTCAATGGAGGCAGACCGATCCACGGCCCGTCCGCAGCTGACACTGTGTACGGGCCGTGAAATCCGCGTTATTGCCTAGCGACGGCACAGCGTAGTCTGTATTGCGTATGTGCACCGGCCAGCACATCCACAGCACAGATTATGAAAACAGCGGACAGGTACGCAGAGGTCACCGGCCGTGTGCATTTGGCCTCAGTGGTTTGGTGTTGTTCTGCAGAATGCAAGTTTCGGATTGTCATTGAATAGCTATGATTGGTTAATCAAGCGCCGGCTGACGAGACACTCGATTAACCAATCAGAGCATTAGCTTGCTGGAAACAGGGTATTCAAGCCCCGCTGCCAGGAAGAACTACTCTGTCGGCGTGCAGGAGAAGACGGAAGCCTGCAGCAGCACCACAGCCCAGCACGAGGGACCCGAACACTGTCTACTAGGTATTATAATTTGGGGGGGGTTTTTTACATGTAGTGTAGCTAGGGCTTATTTTAGGGGAGTGCTTATATATGCAGGAACGCAGGGGTCACCGGCTGGGCACATGGTCGGATTCTGCTGCGGGATCCGACCCGGCCGTCTGCATTTGGCCGCACTGGTACAGCGAATTGAATGATCCTGTAAAAAAATAAATAAAACTATTTATCTCTGTGCTTAAACTGACCGCCCAAGCAAACTGTGACAGGAGAGCCAAAGAACTAAGGGTACTTTTACAAAGGCTGACCATTAGCCAAAAAATCACTCAGAAAGGACCCGACAGGATACAGAGCGAGAAATTGCTCATTAGTTGCATTGTTTCAGCTCACTGAAATGAATTGATTGGCGAGTGATTTCTCGACCAGCGTAAACAGTAACTGAAACAGTAACAAACAGTAAGGTCCAATGTCCACCGGCGGATTTGATGCGGGAGATCCGCAAATCAAACTGCCCATAGGGATGCATTAGCATCCGCAAAACAGTCAAATGCGGATGTCTTTTCCCGGCATGCGGATCGCACGCGCGAAGAAATCGCAGCATGCTCCATTTTTCTGCGGATCCCGCAGGGATGGCTTCCACTGAAGTCAACGGAAGCAGCCCGATCTGTGGCGCGGCCGCAACTGTCACTGTGGACGTGCCATGGATCTTCAGGAAAGCAGGAGAATTCGCTGTGCTGAAGAAAGAAGATCCATTCGGCACAGAGTAGACCCGTGCTGGATCTGGAGAGGTGAGAAAATTTATTTTTCTGTCCATGTCTGCAGGCACGGCTGGATTCTGCTGCAGGATTCAGCAGATGGAATCCGTGCGTGCAAGAGGACATGAGGCATAAATCAGCGATGCCAGGGCTGTACAGTGACTTTGGCCACAACACAGGTCACATAGTGAAAAATTGCAGTGTATCCCTACATCTCAGAATCTAAATAGAATGCAACCCAAAGATCACTTAAAAAAAAAAAAGTCAAACTTTGCTGGATTTTTTTTGCAATCCGCAACTACTAGTGTAACTTGTAAGTCACAAAATGCCCTCTGATTGGCAGGCAACGGTCACTTGACTCCTGCTGTAAACAGACTTGCGGGCTGCAGTGCTGGAACTCCGGGCAAGTACCCTTTGTTTTATTGTTTTCAGGCATTTGCCACTAATTTTAAAATAGGAGTTTGTAACCAGACAACTCCTTTAACACATAACCACCATGGCCTCCTTCACGTTAGACCACCAGAGATTATATGTATTTACTGCTAAATCACTCTAGAACACAAAGAACATGACAAGATTATCAATAAGCTCAAAGTCACTCCATGATGTCCTTCATGTATAAAGCTGGTAATGCCCATATAACCAGTGGCATTTTACCATGCCTCCTACTATCCAAGATCTGGTAGGACAGTGCTAAATTTTGACGGCTGTCCCACTGTCCGGGGAGGCATCTCCCTCTTTCCTGCCAGCTCCCACTCCTGAACCTTAGTCAAGTAGTAGCACATGGCGACTGCAGTCCATCTTCGATCTTCACGCAGGACTCCATGGCTCACACAGCGCTCTGTACATAGGCCCCTCCATCTCTCCTGCCCTGAGCATATTTTGTCCTTAGCTGGGGAGGAGCCACAGAATGATGTGGTCTTCCAAGTCTTGACTGAGGGATGAGGACTGCAGCGCTACTATTTGGAGGTTCCGGAGCCAAGGCCCGGCAAGGTGGCAGGGGGCACTATAATCAAATGAGAACACTGTTGGGGGGCACTTGTACTATGGGAGTTAATGAGAGGTACATTGGGGGAGTGGCAGGATGAGGAGTGTGCAGACACGGATCATGGCTGGTGATTGCAGTCTGAGCCCAGAGAGCGAATCAGATGTTATCGGTGATCACTGGAAGTAACTGCACTGTAATCACTATCACTGTGTAAGGCTGGTATCTATTATTAAGATGTATACTAGAGCTTTGAGGGGGGTCAATGAGGGACTAGGAATAATGTCTGACAGCACGCTACGCAAACTTTGTCAGTCTTTTTGATGTTTAAAAATTGGGGAGTTTGATTATACGGTCTCTCATTAAAAGTAGGAGCTGTCACATAGGCAGAAAAACTTTCATTCTGATAACATGAACTACAGGAACGGACGTGGCCTCCCTTAACTTGACATATAGTGAGGCGAGTGGCATGAGAGGACATAGGCTCCTGTTATAAAACAACATATACCTGTGATGGACATCATCCATCACCCATAGGATCCCATTTTTGCCTGGATGGAGCAAGAAAGCATCGCTTCTGTATCATGTGAAATTGAAGCAAAATGAAGGGTGGACACATCTGTACTTGGGACATCAAAAGAAACTAATTGCAAAAAGAGATCTTGAAAACCCATATTTGGACGTTTTACTCTATTACTAACCAGAAGAACAGCACCATCTGTTTACTTTTGAGAGGTCGTTGCTGGTTGAGACCATTTCCTTTTGCTGCAAGGACATTATAGCGCAGGTTTATGTTAATGTAGTAACCAGCTCATAGACTGCTCTCTCTTAGAATGAAAAATTACATGCATTTATTTCTCCTCATTTAATTTTTTGTCAAAAAAAACAAGGTGCTCAGGCCAAAAACATGCCATAAGATCACACGTTGCTACTCTCAAAGCCGCATGTCAATACAGGCATAACACACAAAGTTCCAGAAAATTTAATTTAGTCTATACTGCCACCTACTGAAAATCATTGTTTATGACTAGAGCAAAAAAAGAAAGGTCTATAAACCTCACGTTTCAGGGACCGTAACTTTTTCACAACTTTGCTTTTTCCCCCCTGAATGGTCATCATGTATGTGGGCACAATAATACCTTGAACACAACTGTTCCCTTTCAGTCCCGTACCACCGCACAATTTAGTACTACTAAAAGCAGAGCTAAAGTCAATTTAAAAACCCTCCACTATTAGTGTAAAGCGAAATATAATTTTTTGGAAGCTTTTTCTAATTCAGGGGGATAAAAAGAAAGAAATGCGTTTTCTCATACACTTCTATGGAGGAAAAAAAGGTTTGCCACCAGAAGGAGGAGGAGATTACGGGAACGCTGGACACACAGACCAAGTACCAAATATTTACTATTGTGTAGAGTCCCCAGCCTGTCTGCATCCTAAGCCTTCTAAAATATGCACTCGGGTTAGTCTTGAAGGGAAAGAAAGTTGCCACAGTGGTCGCCCAAGCACTGCTGCCTCTTCAAACAGCGGATTGGTGGGTATGCCGGGAGTCAGACCCCCCCCCACCAATCTGAGTGGGATTACACATTTTAAGAATATGCCATCAATATCCAAACCCACGGGTGGGTTTGAATTCTGGAACCTAAGTAGCTGATATACAATTCAAGCCACCCATAGACAATCATAGGCGCCACCCATAGACAATCATAGGCGCCACCCATAGACAATCATAGGCGCCACCCATAGACAATCATAGGCGCCACCCATAGACAATCATAGGTTCTTTGCAGTTAGAGAAATAAAACTATGGAATGCCCTGAGAGACCGTAATGACAGATTCTATAACAGCATTTAAAGGGTGTTGTCCAGAACGATTACTATTAATGAATTTTCCTCAGGACAGGTCATCAATAGCTGAAGGGCAGCAGTTTGTATTGTAGTGGTGGTGATCCGCAGCAGTGGACCCAAGCTGATCAACTAGTGATGAACTATCCTGAGGATAGGTCATCAATTGCAACAGTCCCAGACAACCCTTTTAAAAAGAGGGCTATAGGCTTATCTAATAATAATTAAAGGGGTTGTCCCGCGCCGAAACGGGTTATTTTTTTTTCTCCAACCCCCCCCCCCCCCCCCCGTTCGGCGTGAGACAACCCCGATGCAGGGACTTAAAAAAAAAACAGCACAGCGCTTACCTGAATCCCCGCGCTCCGGTGACTTCTATACTTACCGGTTGAAGATGGCTGCCGGGATCTTCTTCCTCCGTGGACCGCAGCTCTTCTGTGCGGTCCATTGCCGATTCCAGCCTCCTGATTGGCTGGAATCGGCGCGTGACGGGGCGGAGCTACACGGAGCCCCATTGAGAAGAGAAGAAGACCCGGACTGCGCAAGCGCGTCTAATTTGGCCATTAGACGGCGAAAATTAGACGGCTCCATGGAAACGAGGACGCTAGCAACGGAGCAGGTAAGTGAAAAACTTTTGATAACTTCTGTATGGCTCATAATTAATGCACAATGTACATTACAAAGTGCATTATTATGGCCATACAGAAGTGTATAGACCCACTTGCTGCCGCGGGACAACCCCTTTAATGGCATTGAGGGTTAGGATTATCAAATAATGATATAATGGTTTAGAAAAAGGAAAAAAACACTTAATGTGTCTTTTTTCAACCTACGTAACAACATAAGGTGTATGGAGTCTGAGCTGGGGGGGAGGGGGGGGGGAGAAGGATTGGGTACGTTGGTTTTTACCATGACCGATTTACTTCTAGTGGCAAGATAAGAAATGCCTGAAGAAGAGGCAGCAGCTTATTCCCCTCTCAATAGATATGCAGACTCAACCAAGCAGCGCGTCCACGAGGAGTCAAGAGGAATAGGCCGAGAAAGCTATTGTTCACCAACTATCTAGGGTGATCGGGCACCTTAAACAAATTTTGTAAAAACATGGTTGCCCATTAAATATCTTTGGCTTCAGCCACATGAAGACAGACAATGCAAATAATAACCCCTACTGTTTCCATCAATAGATTACTACATGTAACAGTGGTTTTTGTAACTTTGTTTTTTGTATCTATTCCCCCGTTTTGTAAGCGCTGCGGAATATGTTGGCGCTATATAAAGATTATTATTATAACAGAAATTAACCTAAAATTCAAAAAGGGAACGCACTTAGTGACATTGTGAATGGAAACGAAACCCTTTGTTCTGCACGTTGGTTACATTGGTTGATATAATAGGACTCCCTGGGTACGTACCTCACGTGTGCAGGTAATCCTTCGGGGGTGAGGAGCTTCCTGCTGCAGCTGATACACTAGGGGGAAGAATAATACAGAATTAAGAGTTTTATACTAAGACCTTAAACCCGATTATTGGAGCAGGCAGCTCCTCATCTCCATCGGTTTTACAGTTTGCATTGATGAGAACCAACAAGTCCAAAAACAGCTAGAAGCAAGACTCTAGAGCTGTAAGCTAAACCATTAGTTAAAAACATTTGGTACCATGACTCAACAAGTTGCCAGTCCCCAAGAGTCCAGTAAGCAACTTTACGAGCCATGCTGAGGCGCTGTGACGGGTCATCATATTAACAGAGGCACTCTGCTCAGATTCCTCCCCCTATATCACATGGAAGCTACCCCCCCCACTGCATTGACCTGTGAGATATGAGTGTGGGCCTTCATTCACTGAATGGAAATGTGATTTGTGCCAGAGTCACTTGTCATTAAGCATTTGTGGGCGGCCACTGTGCTGTCCACTGTGGGGTGGTAATGCCTTCGATGACATATTCCCGGTATACATGTGACAGTGTGGATTGTGGAATGTTAAATGCCCGCACAACTTCGGAAATGGAATGTCCCGTCTGTCTGGCGCTCAACTATCATGCCTCGTTCGAACTTCGAAAATTTACGTCATCTTGCCATCGGCATGCTGGCCAAAGTTCAACCTCACTCACAAGATAACTTATACAGGTGTGGGCATTCCCAAGACATCAACTGACTTAATGCCACTTCATAATCAATTTACATACTGCTATCCCATGACTTTTGACACATCAGTGTACATTGAAAATATGTATATATGCTCTAAGCTGCCCCACATCTTTCTAGCTCTATCACCCCAACCAGTAAGTGTAAAGAGACAGGAAGGGTGTTGTCTCCTACAGTCTATAGTGCTGCCGCCATTACATAGGACATTTTACTTGTGTCTCCTCATATGAGACTCATCATCATGACAATAGAGCTTCATCGCGATCTCCCCATTGTGTTTCTAACGCTACTTATAATAGCAACATCTATTCAAGTATTTCCTTCCTGATTTATAGCAATTTCCTGATTATAGATTCCAAAAAATACGTTTGACTATTCCTGTTAAAGTCATGCTTTCTACTCAAAGCCCCCATGGAAAGCAAAGGGTATTGTAGGCAATTTGATATTTCAAGCTCAAAAGAGTCCGTCAGCAGTACTGCCACTGCAAAACTGCTGACAGCTTTATGTAGGGGCCAGGGGCTGTAGGTATGCTGTCAGTATCACCAGCTCGTAGAAAAATAACTTATCTCCCCTGCCGTGAGGGTGGGACTTTTCTCTGAAGTGCCCTTGGCACTGCATGGCAGTAGAATATACATCTTGTTGGACGTACTCAGAGTACGACACCTTGTTCTTGTGTTCTAGGGAACCCCTAACCATTTTCAGGGAAATCTGCTTGGGAAGTACTGCATTATATGGTGTAGGTCTGCAGGATACCATGAAAGAAGCTACGGGACAACTAAAAGAGCATTGAGATAGTTGCCATTATTGGTTGTTACCGTGGACGGTCATCTGAAGGCTTAATTTTTGGGAGAAGAGTTGTATTTTTTAAGGGTACCATTTAATGTACCAAAATACCTCCAAGTAGGATGAAATGAAAGAAAAAAAAAAAAAAACAACATCTCAATTTTGACATATTTGGTGGGGATCCTGTCTTTACAGCATACACCAAAACAGCAAAATGAGGTTAACTTTATTCTTTGGGTCAATACAATTAAACCAATACCAAACTATAATACATATACATACGTAAACCATACACACTGTATTTACAGAAAAACGTATTCAACTAGCCTTTTTTTTTTAGTTCCTATAGGTGACTTAGATTGGCGATCATCTGATCACTTAGACAATATACCACCATACCTTAAGTTTGTACTGCATGCATTCTATTAAGTCATGCCAAAAGGCACATCTTAATAGGCAGAAATACATGGCAGCTCCGGACTGCCATGAACTCCCCCATCCTTTCCTCAAATGGCACCCTGTGATCTCCTTGTGGGGTTGAGGGGTGTTCAGGAGACACAACAATTACAGCTTAAAAGACGTCCTTTAAGCGACTTTTGAGCGATAATCGTAGTGTCATCTACAGCGCAAGATGATTGCTCAAACGTTGAGCGATCACTTTGCACTCCGAGCGGAAAATGCAGAAGACAAGCGGGATGGCCCCGCTTGTCTTCTGCGTCCAGCTGTTCCCCGCTTTTGAACGAAAATTGTTGTGTCTAAATGGGCCTTTAAAAGGTCAGATTTGACAGCAGCATCTAAATGGTTATCTCTACGATTGCGGGTGGATGTCAGGTGTCAACCACCTTGTATGCAGTGGGCTCGACTCCTGGGCCCGCTTCATACAAAATTATATATGTATGTATCTTTTTATAATACGAGAACAACATCTATTTAAGTGCTTAAATACATCCACTTGTATGCATATCGTTTCATTGTAATTGACTTTTCAAAGGTAAAAGTGTGTTGTTATATTTTCTGTCTGCCTGCCTATCTATACCCTTCAGCATTAAGGGGGTAAGGAAAACAAGAAAAAGTAGAAACTTCTAAACAGCATACTAAAAGTCAAAGGGAGGCTGGGTGCTAATATTTCCCGGTAAAATGTTTGCTATAACACACCCAATTTCCTCCCACTATTCTCCTATTCAGAAAGGAAGGGGTAAGTCATTTTCAACCCCTTTTTTAAATGGAATACACCTTTAATTATATCTACATCTTCTCATTTCTCCTCCTCACTGTAGTCTCTATGAAGATTTCCTGTTTGCCTGCGATTAGATCACAATGGCAGCTGTTCCAACACATTTATCAGCCGACACTTAGACAGTTTGTTCTTTCCAATGTGTGTCAATGTGTTCTTTCCTGGGGCGGCATATGTGATAGATGGATTTTACCATATTGTACAATACTTACAGTAAGATTTCCACACAGGAGGCCTGTACTCATCATTATCTGAAAGAAGGAAAGTTAAAAACCAATGGTTAATCATATGTTACAAGAGTAAGCGATGCAAGTCACAGTCATCATTAGGATGCATTCACACGTCGCTGATTTTCTGCAGATTTGCGCCAAAATCTGCAGCAAATCAGTAACAGGTTTACATACCCTTATACGTACCACAAAGCTGGCCAGGCTAGATCACTATAAATCATCCCATACAACACAAGACGTCTCTTTCTTCCTGAAACTCACCTCAGGACATCGCTGTGATGGCTTGGCAGGTATACTGCGCCAGTCAACACATTCACAGTGTTGAAACCACACACGCAGAAGGTGATCATTAGGGGGACACAAAATACTGTAGCCTTTAGGCAGCAGTTACACAAGTTTAAGAATAAGTATTTCAACCTAGAACAATGGTTGGTTAGCTCACATATCAGAATATTGCCCTCTGGAAAGGTCATTCTAGGGATATTGCTTCTGAGGCTACATTGGTGCTAATGCTTGTAGATACACTAACCCAGGCATAACTAGTAGGAGATTCCAACATAAACCATAGTCTAACTATAGCAAATGCCATTACATGCTGATCATGGAACTCTGCCCACCAGGACTCTCCATGACTGCTAGAATAAATGGGTTGCTGCTACTTCCAAACTTTTACCTGCACAACGCCAATGTTGTCCCGATGCTATGCAAGTAATGCAACCAAGCCCCGTTCTCTTGAATGGGGCGGCAAGGCATTTCTCTTGGTAAGGTGTATGGGAGAGTGCTGCTGCGCAGATAGAGTGCTTCCCAGCGCTCACAGTAGTCCAACAGGATTCTCGATAACTTCGCTATGAGGATTTGGAATGAGTTTTTACGAGGTGCATTCAGGTCTCCTAATTTAAGAATAGAAGCAGATCGAAACAAGGGATGTGTTTTGGAAGATACGGGGATTCTTCGGAGGGGAGTGAGACAGATGGTAGTGTCATCCAGTGCACAGAACCCACATGACAGTGGAGGAGTTAGAAGCGTTTTCAATACTCAAAATGGCGACATTCATGTTCCAAGAACCAGGAGTAATCATCCGCTTTCTTCACTTGCATTCAATGATACCCATCAACATTCATTGTCAGTTGACTGAGACATGCAGTGAAGGCATCATGGACATGAAAAATGTGCATTAGTGGGTACAACAGTTGAAAGAAGGTTGAACACCGTGTGAGAACGAACCATCGGCCAGCCATCAGTTGGTCCAACAACATGACTGCACGAATGGAGCAGGTGGTTATGGAGGACAGCCTACTGACTGTGGAAGAGATTGTCTGCAAAGTCGGCATTTCAGCAGGATCTGTGCACACCATCCTGCGTGAAGACCTGAAAGCGTCCTCCAGGTAGGTGCTGTCAATGTTGACCAATGATGAAAGTCGCCGTCTGTGGTCACACGTTTTCCACACATGCCGTACTTGCGTCAGTGATTTTCCCAGTGGTCAAAACAGACCACTAAAGAAACGTTTATAGTGTTGAAGAAATCATGGCATTGGCGTTGGAAAAAATGTGTATGTCAAGAGGGAGATGTTGAGAAATGAAGACTCTTGGCTTTCTGGGGTAAGTATTTTTTTTTAGAAAAAAGTTAGGAGACCGTAGAACTTGAATGCACCTTGTATTCGCTTGCCATTAACACACTTTATAAAGTTTTGACATGTCAAAAGTTTTGATCAATAGGGGTCCAGCAGCTGAGACCCCCCGCTGATCCGTGGAATCCAGCTCCATACATTCAGTAGGAGGTATAATCAGCTGGCAGCAAAGTGCACACATGTTGGCACTAAAAGCCACTCACAGCAATGACCGAATAATGTGATTTTCCTCCAACATCCAAGACCACAGACAAGGCCCGGGCACACAGACATTTGTTGCATAACTTTTTGAAGAAAAATGTGATTGTCCCCAGCAAGAGAAAGCTCGGTACCAAACGGTTTTCTTTTTGAAGTAAAGTCATACAATAAAGTAAGGGCGCGCAGCTGGTGTACAACTTTATTTGTGTAAGGGGCTAGCCAATAGGGTTAAAATGCTGCCATGTAGATGGACTGTGTGGCCCAATGTCCACGGGGCACCCGCGCGATAGATAGGCAAATCAAGCCGCCCATAGGGAAACATGGGCATCCGCATATAAAATGAAGCATTCTGATTTGTTGACCTTTTGGTCTTTAAGAAAAAAATAAAAAATAATTGCAGCATGCTCCATTTCAGTTCGGTTCCCGCACGGTCGCCTTCCATTGAAGGTAATGGAAACCGCCCGATCCGCAGCCTGTCCACAACTGAATTGCGGACAGGCCGCAGATTCTGCAGGAAAGCAGAAGTTTAAAAAAATAAAAACTCCACTGAGCATGTGTGGCGGCACGCCGGCCGGTGCTTCTGCACACATCCACAGTGAAGAAAATGAAGATGTGGACAGGTAAGTAGAAGACCCGCAGTGTCCTCCGCCGCGGGCAGGGTCGGATTCCGCTGCGGGTTCCCACATGCGGAATCCGATCTGCCCGTGGACATGAGGCCTGACTTGCACCAAATATATCAGCATGTTCAGTAGGAACCTTCTAGAGCCTTGTTTATAAAAGGAACCTTTTTTGTCCTGAGTCCCAGTGGAGAGACGCTGTTAAGCAGAGTCAGCTGGAGGTGCTGATATACCTTTGGCCTGAGAGAGCTGAGAGGTTGCTGCCTATGAAGGGAAGCTGCTGAGAAAGGACAGTGACCGGTGACTGGGGTCAAGAGAGAGCCAGTGTTGTGTCTCCAGACCAGGGGAACACCTAGACAGCTACAAGGATCTATGAAAATCAAAGTGAGTACTCCTATGTGATATATTGTAAGTGAGGCTGGCCTCAATTTGACAGTAGGTATATACACCAAAGAAAGGATTGAAGACAGTGTGTTAGTAATCCTGCTATAGGAGATAGGGCTCACATTGTGGACACTAACATCGTACAAGTTTCTGGTGCTTAAACCCAGGTTATTGACTGTCTTAAAGGCACATTACACATGAATACAGAAACTAGCTTTTCTAAAAGACTGTATTGGAGTGTTATACCCTAAAAGGTAGCCGTGTCACTTTACCATATATTCCATATCCGACACTGTGTAAAAAGGTGCTGATAACAGTATTATTAATATAGTTCTTCCAGTATTCTTTCCTTTGGTGCACAAAAGTATTATCCTTAGCACCTAGTTAGCTGTAGTTAGCCTGGTGATTCTAAGTAAAAGGGTTTAATTGCATAACCAGGGTTCATACAGGTTTTGAGAAATTTTTTTTCCATGACAAAATCATGATTTTCAAAGACACTCGCAGAACTCAAAATACACGGAGTCAAAAATTTAGGTCTCCTTCACACTGTTAATAAAAACGCATTGCACGAAAATTCCAAGTTAGTGCTTTGCAATGTGATAAAAAGGAGGCTCCATAGGGAAACATGGGAGATTTAAAAAAAACAAACAAACAAAGAACACATAACGCAGAAAGATAGTGCATGCTACAATATTTTTCTTTCGCAACATCGCATGAGTAAAAACATCTCAAATGTGAAGGAAATCATTGGTTTCATTGCTTTCACTCACTCTTGCATCGCGCAAAAAACGTGTGATTCTATCGCCCGTATGAAGGCAGCCTTACTTTTTTTATTTTATATATAAAATAATGAGCACACCCTGCTAAGTCAAGCCATTTCCAATTATATATATATATATTTTTTTTTAATCCCCAACCATGAGACGCCGGTTGAGAACAAAACTTCAATGCACTTTAAAATCTGAAATATTTTTTGTATTTTTAAGACTGAGTATTGAGGTTCTTGTGTTTTTACTTATCTTTATCCAAACAATTTCTTTATTCCATTGGTCTATAGTGTTAAATACAATAACGGATTGTAATGGAATAACGAAATAGTTTTGGAAAACATACCTGAAACACACAAGAATCTCAGAAATATTATTACTCAGAAAAAAATTCCATGACAAATCAGAAAATTCCATGACTTTCATCAAATTCCAGGATTACCATGATGCGCATGAACTAGAGATGAGCGAGCGTTCTCGGTAAGGACAGATACTCGCTCAAGTATCTGTCCTTACAGAGTATGCTCGCTCATCTCTAGTATGAACCTCGATAACCATTATTGCCATACTATTAAGCTGGTCTCACACGACCACATAGGAATTGCCGATTCTGCGAGCGTCTGATCCACGAATCAATCAAATGCATTGATTACACAATTCTGCTCACGCTAACGGGTCTGAATTGCGCAATCCACTCACAGAAAATAGAACGTAGCATGTTTATTTTACCACGCATATCCACGACCTAGATCCCATTCTTCTCTATGGTCATGGATATACCCCCAGCCCATACACAATTACATTTTGTAAAGGCTGCAGGTATCCGCGTCATCGCTAAGCGATAGCACGGGCAATATGAACAAAATAGCAAAAAAAAAGGTGTACTGCACATGACAGCCTGCATGAGTATGCGGTCATGTGCAGTACATTACGCAGGGACACGGACAGGCTCACACCTGAAATCCGCTATGGGCCACTGCAAGAGGATTCCGCATACGGCCGTGTAAGCCGGACCTTATTGTTCATTTCTATCTCTGTGCATAAATGTTGTAAACTTTGGTTACTCCACCTGCTGCATCGTACCCTGAATCCTGTGTCACACCACCACTTGCGACATATATATATATATATATATATATATATATATATTTATTATAAAGCAGAGGGGCTTTGGGGCCCCACAGGCAGCCTGGTTGTGAATGCTACCCCTGCACCCCATATAGTGATGTTTTTTGTAATCAATCGGTAAATTTGGGTGCACCAAGTTCTTCTCTGGATAATAGAGGGAACCCTAAAAAAGGAAAGCCCTTCTTCTAGATCCACATGCCCTACAGAATATATGGAAAGAAGTTAACCAAAGTGGAAAATCCCTTTAACAGCATATATATCAGACTTACAACATTGGCTCCATATTTTTTAAGGAAACTGAATGTACAATTTATAAAGTAAGGAAAGTAACAGTGAAATGTAATAGCAGGAGATATATTTCAAGATAGTAAATAAATGGGTCTTGGAACCGACATTCCCATTACACACTTATACAGTTTGCCTCTAGGGAAGTTAAGAAAAAATATTTTCCTAGAATTTGCCCCCCCCCCCCCCTTCCCCATTTCAACTTTTTTTTTTAAACTCATTATCCATGAGAACAAATGGATGTGGACAACATCAGTCAGCTCTTGGCTGCCGTCCACTAAGTGAAATACAGATCACAAAGTCTTCTCTTCCTGACCTCATACGATGGGTCTTTAATTAACTCTGGTCACAACTGCGGAGAATAAGATTCAAGCATGAAACAGAATTAAAAATAGCTAACGGTGGTACATTAGCTAAAGCTGTATACAGCAAGCGAGAACCACCCCAAGGATCTACTCCACTACGGGGTAAACAGAAGGCGCTGTCCTTGCTACACACAAAGACCCTACAAAAGCGGCACAACCGCCTGGAGTCATTGATTAATCCGCAGACGCCAAGACTGCTCAATAGCCGTGACCTTGGACAACCCTCCCTACAGAGACTCCGACACGTCTCTTCAGATGAGGACATCTATTAGCTCCTGTAATTACTGGTAAAGAGGGGGCATCGTTGCACCCACTCAGTGCAATCCCCCTCCCAACAGAAGGCTAAAAGTGTGCACTTCTTGGCAACTGCCACTTGAAATCTATTACTACATGTTTACTATGGTTGGAGTATTTTGCTTTATATAAGGTCATCAAAGTGATCCACTAAATGGGGAAGCCTTCCTAAAATAAGCCAGGGGCTTATTAAGAGGCTCTCCAGTCAGATTCCTAGAGGGGTTGGGTCATCATAGGAGACCTTTTTAAATGCTCAGCTATTGGTTGGTTGACAGACAGGCCATGTTGTCATTCTGTTATCCTATAAGTTGAAGCCAGCCATATACATTGAAGGCCACTCCATTAGAGACCTCTATCTAGTAGAGCGTTGGACCTTCTTTGGCCTTCAGAACCACAGCAATCCCTTATGTTGTCAGATGTGCCAATAAAAATACCCCCACACCATTACTGCACCTCCACCAGCCTGAACTATTGATGCTTGGCAGGAAGGGAATCATTCATGCTGCTTCCGACCCCCCCAGATAGCCCCAAATATCAGCACAGTGCAACAGAAATCTGACCAAGTAATGTTTTTTCCACCACTCAGGAATCTAATTTTTTGCCGACTAGGGCCCGTTTCTCTAAAAACGCTTGCGTAAGCGCCGTGGACATCATGCGTTTTTTTGCATACTACTGTACTTTTTACACTGGCAGGGTCATTTCACTTGGGCGCAGGACACAGCCGCACCTCTGCATTAAATGGCAAATTGGCTAAATTAGTTCCTGATGTTCCGTAAATTGGGCCCATAGACTCCTACGGGGGCCCTTGCTGCACTACGATGGAGCATGCAGCGTTTCCTTTATGCGCATGCGAAATGCACGCAAAAACAACAATGAAAATTAACCCATTGAAATCAATGAGTTCTATTCCCTGCATATTACGTGCGCAAATACGTCTGTGGGACGCCGGCCTCCAGGTGTGTTCACACGCAGCTGATTTGTTGCAGATTTCATCTCTTCATTTTGAATTAAATTTAAGGGTGAAATCTGCTGCGGGCCAGCACCAAAATCCACAGCAGCTACGTGCGAACATACCCTCAGACAAAAATAACGCTCGATCTGGTCATATGGATTTACAAGCTATTTGTGATGAGGAACGAGGCACATTTATAAACTGTTCTACACCAGTTTCTGGCGTCTAAAAGTCACTCATTTTTGCACAAGCAGGTGTTTGCAGAAAAATTTGCAACTTTTCATTTTACACCATCAAGTCTTCAAAAAGTGGGTGGGGCTTGTTGAGAGGGGGGGGGGGTCTGCCCTGGACCAACAGATTTATCTATAATTTACACTAAATTAATTATACCAGAACTGTAGGCCAGGTTGGACCTGGTGTACATTTCAGAAAAGGCACACGGAGGTGCCAGGGATACACTAAATACATGAAGAGGCGGGTGCCTCTCCATGTATTCAGTGAACAGTGGGAAATCTTACTAAGGCCGCCTGTCCACAGGCGCTGGGTTTTGCCACTGCATTTTTCCTCCACGGGCGAACACTAAAGTCACCGCAATTGACCTATCGTTATGATAGGTTCAGCGTGGAAAATCGCAGCGGATTTCCGCTAGTATACATTGGGCTGCGCTTTCCATAGTTATCCTATGGAAAGTGTTTCATGCGTTACCTGCAAGCAGATAATGTAATAAAGAATCACCTGTGGACAGAAGCCTAAGCCTGACGCAGGAAATGCCGGGGTTGGTAAATTTCCCCGTGAGTTATACAATAGGCGAGCACCAGCATTCCATTACAATGTGCTTGACTGTGCTGCATCTGTTCATCAGAACAGTTCTTGACTCCCTCCTCTGACTCCTTTGGTTGACGAGTTGTTTCCGTCCACAGCATTAGGGTCATGTTCTAAATCCCATATGGGAAATCTGCAATCGGAAAAGGTCTCATGTCTCTAATAAACTAGTCCTTTAATGTATTTCCCATGTATCAGCCATTCATTGGACTTGTAGCAGAAGCAGATCGAAGTATCAGAACAGCCCTACAGCTCTACTCTGTGAAGGACAAATTCTTATCGAGGACCCCATTTCTATCACGTCCACAATAGCTGAAATAAAGAAGGCTCATCTTAGTGAGACAAACCCTTTAAAGTGCGCCTGTCAGCTCTCCTGATATGTCCGCTTCAGTAAATACTTGCGTTTCCTCTAAAATAACAATTCTGGAGCATCTTTTCTGAATCTCTATGGTTCGTAGACATTCGTACACATTTGGCGCTGACTGGACAGTGTCAGTATATAGCAACACTTTGACAAGGCGAATAGTAAAACCTGCCAATTTACATTTTTCCAGTAGGAATTATACAGGAAAGACACAAAGAAAAGTTTTTAAAAAAAAAGAAAAAGAAAATGATGACCCACAATTGCTAATTAGTGTAAAACGCAATTATTTAATAAACAGACATGCTATAAACAATAGCCTGCAATCTGCAGATGGAACGGCGGGGCAGACATTAGTGTGGAAGCACTGCGGACGTATTATAGGATTGTCCCCGATTGTGAAAGGGATAATACTAGAGATGAGCGAGCGTACTCGGAAAAGCACTACTCGCTCGAGTAATTTGCTTTATCCGAGTATCGCTGTGCTCGTCCCTGAAGATTCGGGTGTTGGCACGGAGCGGGGAGCTGCAGGGGAGAGCGGGGAGGAACGGAGGTAAGATCTTTCTCTCCCTCTCTCCCGCCCGCTCTCCCCTGCTCCCCGCTGCGACTCACCTGTCAGCCGCAGCGGCACCCGAATCTTCAGACCCGAGCACAGCGATACTCGGATAAAGCACATTACTCGAGCGAGTAGTGCTTTTCCGAGTACGCTCGCTCATCTCTAGATAATACTGATAATATAAGTACACTGGAAATAGCTGATTATGCAGTTTCCTAATATACAAGACAGTCCTAGCCAATTTGACAAAGGAGGAAAAAAAAAAAAAAAAGACTTGCTGGACGGAAACAATCAGATTTACCGCACGATTATATAATCTCCCACTTTCTGCCAAGGGTTTGTTAGCTTTCAGCTCGGATCAGCACTTCCTTTCCTGTCAATTCAATGCAACCTGAAAACTTTCACTCACCCTTCCTCACTGTGTGACCGGACAGCAGAAGAGGAAATACTAAGGAAGCAGGCGGCTAACAAAGACGCTCCTCGCCGGAGGGAAAAAACACAACCTTAAGACGGATTGCAGAAACTGGCAGCGAAAAATATCCAGATAATTCGATAAACTCAAAGACCTTGAAGGAGGACCTCGCTTGATGAGCAGAGCTGCTGCCGCATGTAATCGCGTTTAACCCTTTAGGGCAGGAACACACTTGTGCATTTCAGCTCTGCATTTGTGTCCGTAATACGGAAATACGTTTCAGATCGACCACAGATCTCCGGAGCCGAACTCTGAGCAACAGATGTATGCTTGGGGTTCAGGTCAGGAGACTCGAGGTCAGATGCACTTCTGTATCAGGGAGCTTTCACACCTGCGCTGGGGATTCTGCTTTCTTCTCCCATTTGCGGAGCAGGAAAGTGGAATCCCCATGGCCGAACGGTTCAGTCTGTAGGTGGAACCGAACACCGCCTGGAGGACCCCATTGGCTATAATGAGGTCTGTCCGGCTTCTGCTTAGCTGCCAGGTTCTCAAAGCGCTTTTTCTTCCGGTATCTGCAGCCAGATCTGCGTCCGGTCGGTGCTTTTGGTTCCATCATAAAACAAATTTGTTACATTGGATTCCATTACAGGCGATTCTCCTTTCCTGCTACTATAACGGAACCCCCCATGCAGATTTGAAAGCAGCCTTAGGCCGGCTGCACACGGCCGTGATGGGCTCCGCCGCGGAATATTCGCGGCGAAGCCCGTCACGGCGCCCCCCAGAGACCCCATACTTACCAGCGGATCCGGCGTTCTCGCTCTTGCATGACGGTTCCCCGCCCACCGCGCCATGTGACACGCCGGCCGCGTCACTTGACACGTCCACCGCGTCACATGACGCGCTGGCCGTGTCATATGACGCGGCGGCGCTAGGCGGGGAAGAGTTTTCACACTATCTTCCACTGTGCTACAGCGGGAGATAGCGTGAACGGACGGCTTCCATTGACTGCAATGGAAGCCGTCAGCGCGTACACCCGCGGCAAATAGAGCATGCCGCGGGTGAGGACGGGAGATTTCATGGTGCGGAATTCCGCGGTGGAATTCCACACCGTGTGCCCTGAGCTATTAGGTTCAATAGAACCTAATAGCTGCGGGCAACACAGCGGATTTTTGCCGCGAATTACGTGTCGGAAATCCGTTCGTGGGAAGGAGGCCTAAGGCCTCCTGCTCACGGGTGGATATTTGCTGTGGAAGCCACGGCGGGCGTTTATTGAACCTCTTTGTGCTGCCGAGCCGGTTCACATCGGTGCTGGATACACCAGGCATTATTCAACCAGCTGAACAGCCCAATTAGTCCCAAATGTTATTAAGTAACATTACAAACTTGCGCAGTTCCGTTAGTAATTTCGTGCGGACAGAATGTGCAATCGCACACTGCCATAAATTCCTATGGTGCCTTGGGTGCGCACAAAAATAGAGCATGTTGTGTATATTTTAGCAAGCACGGAAATCTAGCACAAAAACGCTGAATGTGAGGGAAGCCATTGGAATCAATGGGTTCTATTGGCAGCACTTTACGTGAGCAATTTTGAAGGCACAAAAACGCACACAAAATCCCCCGTCTGCAGGAGCCCTTACACGGTTTTTAAAGTTCTTATTTTCTTCAAAAAACTAGCAGGCGATGTGGAAAAGTAATAAACAAACAAACAAACATGCAAAGAAACACCTATCCGGGGGCAAAAGAGATCTTTCTAGCATTGCACATGTGTGGAGGACGCTTGTTCCAGCGCCAAACTAACCGAAGGGGATCAATTTAAGATTATTTAGCATAGTGATGTATTTTTTCATTAGTGGTGATCAAAAATGTAGCAAATTAATTAAAGCAATCAGTGAAATAAAAAGGAAAGCTCTGGAACTGGGGTAATGATACAAGTGGCCGGTGAAACGGTAACCCCAGAAACGCTACGTGCAGTCCATTTCGCCACGCTCAACCGCGCACATCTTTGTATAATCGCTGACGGCACTCATTGTGAACACTTTCTGTAAAATAATTACTTTTATGTTTCGGGTCCTGCATTTGTCTTCATCCTTTACAATAAGAAAGGATTTGTTTCTTATGGCTTATCAAGTCGTCCCACCATAAATGTGTATTGTGGGAAAACCCTGTAACCAAAGGCTACTACAAAGCCAGCATCCACCATGTAGCTGACATAGCAGAGCTGACCTTGGCGGGCAGTTATTTAAAGTTCTATTTCTTTTTTAGTTTTGGGAGAATTAGGGGATAACCGATGTAGCGAATATCAGAGCTCTCACAAAGACTCACATCCATCTGAACGCAAAATGCACCTAGTTAGGTACAATAAGGAGGCAATGAATGTTATAATCCATAAGAAGGCAAATTATTCATTCAGAGGGCAGGAAAGCTGGGTGACAACCATCATGAGAGCTGTAACTTCCCAAAATACCCCCAAAATACTGAACAAAAATGTAGTGGTGCCATTTTTTTTAATGAGACCCTTAATATATCTTCGGAGCGCCGCAGCTCCTCTCCTCAGCGACATCTGCCAGAACATTGATCTCTAACCCCTATGGAATCCTATTCACTACAGCAAAAGTCTAAGCAGATAGAGCTCCCTTCTTCAATTACACTTCTAGAAACTGCATTTACTCTATAGACTGGCCAGCGCATTCTGCGTCTTTATATGTAGGTGTCATATAAGGGGTCCTCAATCAGCCCAAATAAAGTGTAGATCAAATGTAATGCCAAATAGTTGTAGAGTCAATCCTAAAAATATATATATATATATAGATGCGCAACATATTACAGTCAAACCTTTAGTTTCGTTGGTAATCCATCCGAAAGCAATCGGCTAAACTTGAAACCAATTAAACTTGAGGCAATTATTTCCATAGGAATCAATGTAAATCCAAATTAATTTGTTCTAGACATTCTGAAAAATGCACCAAACCACATTTAACCCCTTTAGCGGCACGCCCGGAAACTCTCGGGGGCTTACTGCACTGACCATGCAGGTAAAATTGTTATAATGTATTCCTTCATTACAAAAAAATGTTGCGATGTGATTGTTGCGTTCCTTCATAAACACTTGAGATTAAATTGCATTGTTGACTCATTTAAAGAACCTGCCCTGCGAGGCATGACATGGTAATAATAAACCTGCCCCTAGAGAGGTTAATAGAGAAGAAATATGGTTTTTAATACCAAAAACAACAATAATAATTATACAAGACTACTGTAAAGAATAAATGAACATTTAACATGTTATTGAACATATTGCTGTGTTTTATCTGTGCTGTTACATAGGACTGCAGGTCACATCCACTACATCATCTGTCCTTAGCATTATCAGTGTTCTCTGTGCTGTTACATAGGACTGCAGGTCACATCCACTACATCATCTGTCCTTAGCATTATCAGTGTTCTCTGTGCTGTTACATAGGACTGCAGGTCACATCCACTACATCATCTGTCCTTAGCATTATCAGTGTTCTCTGTGCTGTTACATAGGACTGCAGGTCACATCTACTACATTATCTGTCCCCAGCGTCATCATTGTGTGTTATGTGTTATTTGTGATGTGACTGTGTTATCTGGGTAAACATGGCCACTTACATTAAGGTCCATTTAGATGGGACGAATGTCGGGCAAACGGATGACTGACACTTGTCCCTGTGTGTCCTTGCTCCTGCACGAGTGCTAGTAGCGCTGGCTCGCTCAGAGCGGCCAGCAGGGTGGCGGGACGGCTGCAGGAGATTTCCTCCTCCCCCCCCCCCCCCCGCCCCTCTCCATTGATTTAACATAGCGGCTGTTCAGCACTGAACCGCTGCTATTTACACTGAGCAATCAGCTCATCTTTTATGCTGCATGGATGATGAGCTGATCGCTCAGTTGAAATAGTAGCTGTTCAGTACTGAACAGCCGCTATGTTAAGTTAATGGAGAGTGTGCAGAGGCATGAGGAGAGAAATCTCCTGCAGCCGCCTTGCTGTGAGCCAGCGCTACTAGCTCCCATGAAGCAGCAGAAGAGCTAGTACGTGCGGGGACGAGTGTCAGGCATAGTTTGACCGACATTCGTCCCATCTAAAAAGGCCTTTACACTACAGTACTGTTTTACTAGCGCCTACAGTGACCCTCCTGGAGAAGGGTGGGTAGTGTTTCAGCATCAGGAGGAGGAGACGCTGAGCAGGAGATCATGTAGGCTGCATCAGCAGCAAGGCCACGTGGGCCGGCAGCCGCCAATGACACTAGAGGCGGGATTCTGGCTTGAAAAATCTGTGAAACTGGAAACCGGCTAAGGCCCCCTGCCCGCAGCTGTTGTGGAATATCGCCAGCGATATTCCGTTGTGGGGGAGCAGGGAGGAGCGCTGACAGGTCTCAGCGGATCCTGCAAGCGGAGAATCACTAGGATTCTCCGCTCGTGGATGTCAATGGATAAGCAAGGCACTCTCACTGTACAGCTGGCATCTGATAAACATAATGCAGCCATGAAAGCTACACCAGCCCTCCCAGTGGTCTCTATGCTGACTGCGGTTCGGATTACTAGAAGGACGGCGGCTCTGGGGGCTATGGCTGCAAAATAAATGCTAAAAATGCAGCCATGACACATCCTCGGGAAACCAGTATCATTTCACCAACTACATATTCTTAAAAGGGTTTTCAGGAGTTAAAAGAAAAAAAATTACAGCCTTAAAATGGCATGACAAAGAAAAAAAATGTGAGCATTCACCTGCTCCGGTGGACCCCCGTCTGGCGCTGGAGCTCCGGTTCCTGCCACTTGCAGCCCAGAAAAATGTGACAGGCAGTCATGTACTGTATATTGTGTATGTGACTGCTCAACCAATCACAGGCTTCAGTGACCAAGGCGGGATCAGTGCTGAAGTCTGTGATAGGCTGAGTGGTCACATACACAATGAACGGCATCTGAACACTGAGCAGCGAGGGCTGGGGCTCTATCGCCGGATGGGGGGCCACTGGAGCAGGCGGTATACATTTTATTTTTTTTATTATATGCCATTTTAACCCTTTCCAATCCAATTTGTATCCTGGTTTTCCTAGGGGGCTTACTCTTTTTCTGTCGGTATACAATGGCGCTATATGCTGGCTAAAGCCAGTACTGCATGAGGTGACATGTTGAATAGGCTCTGACAGCAGAGAGGCTGGAAATATACAGTAAGAGAACCCCCGACCGACGTCTTCCAACATCGGAGCTGTACAGCCTTAAATCATAATGTCTTTAGAGGTTAGACAGTGGATTGGAAAGGGTTAAGCCTGCAAATGTTTTTTTTCCATGCCGGAAAACCGGTAGGTGCACACTAGCCATAACTGCGAGTTGTGCCAGAAAGGCTAATGCACAACTCACAACGGAGAGCCCGCGAACACCTGTCCGTGCGCCGCCATATTTACATGGACAGGAATAGGACACGCAAGCAGTTTTTTGGGTCCATGGGAAAAACTGTCCGTGTGTATAGCCCCATAGCCTTATAATGGGGCAGTGCGTTGACTGTTGATTAATAATACGCAGAGAATAGAATCCATTCATTTCAATGGCTTCATTCAGATTTCCGTATTTTGCATGCGCATTTTGTGAACCAGAGGTCCCAATAAAAGTCAAAGGGGTGCGCAAATGTTACACTGAGGCATGCGCAATTATGTTCTTGTTATAAAATCACGCAATTTTTTATCGCAAGAGTCAATAGGGCTTTTTAATGTTAAAATCGCGTCACAAGGCAGACAACTGGTTAGATTTAGCTATGCAAAAAAAGCCAAAAACGCAGCATGCTCTACTTTTCTGCACATTTGCACCCAAAAGTCCCCAAATGTGCTGCGGAATTCAGAACTCAGACGGATTAGCCACGTGCAAGCGAACACGTCGTGCGGGCATAAAAAGTTCAGCAAAATAAGCCAACGTGCGTGTAAAAAAAAAGCATAATTCCTTCCGCAAAATGCTATACTCATGCGCGAGCAAATACGCATGCGATTCTGTGAATCTGGCCTAAAAGTGTCCCCCGACAGGGTACGGTGCGAGGAAATGCTCATTAGTCCCTTCGTTTCAAACATAGCGACTAATGAGCAACTTTCCGCTCAGTATGAACAGGCAGTCGCTCATCTTTGAATGACTGCCTGTTCAGTGAATGGAGGCGGGCGGCCGGCATAGATCTCCGACTTAAGTGCCCGACAGTCGTTCCATAAAAACGCACCGTAAATTAGTAGGGGGATTATAGAAGTGCTTTGTCGCACATCCCGTTTACCGAAGCCGTACGCCATTATAGAGAAGCAACAAAGTATGGCGAACGCAAGCATACAAACCGCCCAACACGGAAATCTTGTCAGGAGTTTTTGCGTCAAAGACAGCAACACATCACCCCCCACAGGAGTCATTTTATCGCAATTCGTAAGCGGCGTTACGCCGTCTACGATTAATTAGCGTTCATCACCAGTTGGAGGTAAAACCGTCATGGTTGCACAGCGATGGGACGTAGATAGAATAGATCGATGACGGACGCCAATTACAAGAACTTGCGGAACCATTACGAGGCACGTAAACAGAAGTATGGCGCTGTCCGCAGGCGCGGTCATCCGTCACCATTAGCGAGCCTCTAATAATGGCCAGACACGCCCGGAGAGCAGACAATAGGTACGGGTATATGGAGGGTCCGCACAGATCCCACACAGCCCCTCTACTCACCAAATAACGTCAGGGCCATTGTCAGGATTTGGGGGGTCTCTACTCCTCCTTGCTGCAGGTAGATCTTGGGGGGCTGCAGCGTCACTGCAGGGAACTGCTGGAAATCACTGCAAGACATAAAAGTTAGGAGTGCAGCAGAGCATCCATCGTGCCCAGGTGACACATGCCTGCTGCCAGGGGTGAGGGGCAGGGCTGCAGCTGGCACGGAGGGTGCAGGAGGCGGGCGGGGTGCATACAGGAGCTGCCGGTGTGATGGAGGGGCAGCCGGCGCGTGCTGGGTTTGGGCGACTCACTCTCTCAATGGATGACCCGAGGTGGTTGCAGTCACGCCGCATCCCTCTGGCTCCTGGCCGCCATCTTGCTTGCTTCCCCCCACATGACCGAGCTTCATTCACCTCCTCAGACAGAGGCGGCGGTCAGGCTGGCGGCTGCCGGCGTTGTCCTGGCAACAGGAAATCCTCGCTACCTCTCGGCCAGCGCCGGGGCTGTCAAGTCTAATGGCCGCCGCACCTCTCTGTATCACACTATTGTCTGAGGAGGATATAGCAGACAGCGGCCTGACTAACAACCCTCAGTGCCGCAGAGCCGTTACCCGTAGCAACCAGTCAGGGCTCGGCTCTCATATCAGTGCTGCAGAGCCGTTACCGTAGCAACCAGTCAGGGCTCGGCTCTCATACCAGTGCTGCAGAGCTTTTACCCATAGCAACCAGTGAGGGCTCGGCTCTCATACCAGTGCTGCAGAGCTGTTACCCGTAGCAACGAATCAGGGCTCGGCTCTCATACCAGTGCTGCAGAGCTGTTACCCGTAGCAACGAATCAGGGCTCGGCTCTCATACCAGTGCTGCAGAGCCATTACTCGTAGCAACCAGTCTCATGCTAGTGCTGGAGAGCTGTTACCCGTAACAACGAATCAGGGCTCGGCTCTCATACCAGTGCCGCAGAGCCGTTACCCATAGCAACCAGTCAGAGACCAGCTCTCATACCAGTGCCGCAGAGTCATTACCCATAGCAACCAGTCAGGGCCCGGCTTTCATACCAGTGCTGCAGAGCCGTTAGCCGTAGCAACCAGTCAAGGCTCGGCTCTCATACCAGTGCCGCAGAGCCATTACCCATAGCAACCAGTCAGGGCCCGGCTTTCATACCAGTGCTTCAGAGCCGTTAGCCGTAGCAACCAGTCAAGGCTCGGCTCTCATACCAGTGCCGCAGAGCCGTTACCCATAGCAACCAGTCAGGGCCCGAGTTTTATACCAGTACTGCAGAGCTGTTAGCCGTAGCAACCAGTCAGCTCTCATAGTTGTAGGGCAGGTTAGAAAATGAAAGCAGGGGTTGCATTGGTTGCTATGGGAAACCGCACCTAGTGAAGGCCGAAGTAAGGACCCTGCTGTCCCCAATCAGTCCTACAGGGGGCTTACAGGGCACTTTCACATGAGTGAAATAATTCCACAAGACGCACTGGAAGACGCAACTTAGGGCTCATTCGCACAACCATTATTTCAGCACATATTACGCCCGTGTGATACGTGGTGAATGGAGTCAATGAAAGTAAATAGACGTTCACTGATCCCTTCACATTAGCGTGAAGACACTGTATGTCGATACTCACAAGAAACAGATTGCAGCATGCTCTATCTCACTGCGTACTGCGCAGCGTGAGCCCTATACATTAGTATGGGCGGCGATTCATACACAACCCCGCTATATATCAGAACGCGCAATTTTTAAAAAAGACGATCACACTGTACATGGCCGCGTGAGTGAGATACGCGGTCATTCGCTATGCACTTGCTGCCATACGCTGTCTCTGCCGGCTCACACAGACCGGGGCTCCCGCAGGAGTTTACGGATACAGTCGTGTGAAGAACAGCTCCATCTCAGGACAGAACCGAAGAGCACCGAATGGACTCCATTGACTATAACGGGGTCCGTCCATTTTGCATGTGCATTTGGCTCGTTCAAGCGAGAAATCATTTAGTCGTTCACATTCACTGTATAAGTGAATGAGCAGAACTGAATGATCGGTATTTAAACCGAGCGATAAGTGAATGAGCCAGCCATGATTTTTATGCCTGCAGAAGACAAACGATGAATGAAAAACAAGCGATTTATCATTCATCATTCGATTGCTGACTGCGTTTACACTGAATGATCATTCATTATTTGTTTGAACGATCACCGTTCTGTGTAAACGGGCCTTTAGGGAAAGTTCACACGGCTGAAAAAACCTGTGTGAAAGTCGGCCTAAGTAACCACACAAGCGCACACTGTTTTAGGCCTCATTCACTCGGGCGTGGTTTTAGCGCAGTATAGGCACGTGAAGAAACTCGCAACTAACTGCGCAAAAAAATAGCGTGATTGGGCGATTTCCAGCTATTAAGTCTTGATCTTAATCAGCAGTGAAATTGCCTGTTCACACGATCGGTAGCTGAGTGGTGCCATCTCCCATAGGAGTCTATGGAATGCCTATGCAGTACACACATCAGATAGGTCAGGTGGTCCGATCTTTTCTCGCAGCGCGGACCTTAGATGCGAGCTTTGCACACAAATGTCCTATCTTTGTTAGGTGCGAGCTTTTTCTGTGTCTAAAATTCCTTCATCTGAACTTTTCTATAAAAAACCATTGGTTCTATTAGACACAGTTTTTTCATGCACCTACTCTGCGCTAAAACTACGCTCGTGCGAATGAGGCCTTAGGCCTCATGTCCACGGGGAAAATCAAATCTGCTCCGGATTTGTAACGCGGATTTGGGCCGCGGATGCAGTGCGGATGAGCTTAAAATAGTATTTTATTGCATGCGGATGACACGCGGATGCGTTTTTTTTCACGCGTGTATGCACGCGGATGGCATTTTTGCATCTGCGCGTGAAAAAAAATGCAAGGCCACTGAAAAAGAAGCCAAACTTGTAATCCGCATGCAGATTTCACGCACCCAAATAAATGGCATTTAACACCCGCAGCGGATTTCCCGCACCCCATAGAGATCAATGGGGCCATCCGGAGCGTGATCCGCACCTAAATGGAGCATGTCCATTTTTTTTCATGCTCCATGATTTTTCTAATTCACATTTATTGACCATCCGCGGGTATTTAGCTACCCGCGGGTGGTCAATGCATTCCTATGGGGCGCGGATCCGCGCGCGGGTGATCCGCTGCGGATTTTAATTATTATTTTCCCCGTGGACATGAGGCCTTACAGTGCGTTTTTTGCATCTGATGTATATTTTGAAGTCCCATTGATTTCTTTGGGGAAAACTGACACAGAAAATGAAAAAGAAGTGACTAGAGATGAGCGAGCATACTCGCTAAGGGCAATTGCTCGAGCGAGCAATGCCCCTAGCGAGTACCTGCCCGCTCGAGAGACAAGGTTCGGGTGCCGGCGCGGGGGAGCGGTGAGTAGCGGCAGTCAGCGGGGGGGAGAGAGGGAGAGAGAGATCTCCCCTCCATTCCTCCCCACTCTCCCCCGCAGCTCCCCGCCCGCTATCGGCACCCGAACCTTGTCTTTCGAGCGGGCAGGTACTCGCTAAGGGCAATGCTCGCTCGAGCAATTGCCCTTAGCGAGTATGCTCGCTCATCACTAGAAGTGACACGTCACTTCTTTTTTTTTTGTTTTACACAACGCATACATTAAATACAAGCCGGGTAAAAACGTATCGTCAAGACAGTAGCACAGTTTCCCGTTATAAATCAATGGAATGCGTATTTTGGCGCACTAAAATACGCTGTATACCTTCAGACTCCATACACTATCCTACCAAAAGTAATTGGACACCTGAGCAAGAATCAAAAGTAGTATTTATTTCCATATGTCAGTACTTAGCGGGGCTACTCTCCATGATATACTGCCTACTGACATCTGATACACTTCAGTGGTATTTCCCTCCATTCATCCTGCAAACGTCTGGCAAGTTCTCTCAAAGAAGATGGCCACTGCTCATATTTCCTGACTCGACATTTCACTTTGGTCCAAAGATGTTCAGTAGGTTCAGGTCGGACTCTGTGCAGCTAGTCCAATCATGGGAAATCCATATCTTCAAACCAACGTAAATCGGTGTTGTCTTGTTGGAAGTATTGCTGACTATTCCCAGAGTATTGCCATGTTGTTGGCATGGCAGCACATTATTGTCTAGAATATCTGGGTACACCTCTGAGTTCATGGGTCTTACCACTACAACCAACGGATTGAGACCGTGCTGTCCAAATATCTGCAATGCTTTTTTTTTAGAATAATCTCGTTTCGCATTGCTGTCGCCCGCAATAAGATCGCACAACGTTTTATCGCGAAAGTCAATTGGATTTTCTAATGTTAAAATTGCGATGCGATAAAAAGGAGGCTCCATAGCGAAACGTGGGAGATGAAAAATCGCACATCGCAGAAAGATAGAGCATACCACGATTTTTTTTTCTCGCAACATCGCATCAGTGAAAGCATTGCAAATGTAAAGGAAACCATTGAAAATCATTGGTTTCATAATTCTGCGTTTTTTACTCACTCTCGGATCTTGTGATTTTCCTGCCAGTGTGAAGGCGCCCTCAGAATGACAAACTTTTAGACATATTTATTAACTAGCTGATATACCCGGCTTCGCCCGAGTTAATTTGGTACTGGTGTTTATCTGGTGTTCACATGGAAAATCTTATGAAGTCGTGGTTACTTTAGAGATACTGAGGAAAAAGATATGTTCACCATTTTGCATAGTTCTCTGCGTTACCCAGAAAACACCACGTGGAGGTAACCATGCAACGCTTCCTTTTTATAAAATGACATCAGGAAGTGAGAGAATTAGATTACATACATAAAATTCGGACACTAATTCTTTTGCGCTTAGATTCTATGACACCGCTAAGTTTGCGCTAAGTTTCTATGACACCGGAAAGGGAAGAAATTACATTCCGTACGTAAAATTTGGATGCTAATTCTTTTGCGCATAGAATTGAATAATTGAGTTGGGACCCATTAGCTTTTCCTATTTATGACATAATCAATGCTCGTGCCAAATTTCCCGTTTCTAGGACACCGGAAAGTGAAAAAATTACATTCCGTACGTAAAATTTCGACGCTAATTCTTTTGCGCATAGAATTGAATAATGGAGTTGGGACCCATTAGCTTTTCTTATTTATGACATAATCAATGCTCGTGCCAAATTTCCCGTTTCTATGACACCGGAAAGGGAAGAAATTACATTCCGTACGTAAAATTTGGACGCTAATTCTTTTGCGCATAGAATTGAATAATCGAGTTGGGACCCATTAGCTTTTACTATTTATGACATAATCAATGCTCGTGCCAAATTTCCTGTTTCTATGACACCGGAAAGGGAAGAAATTACATTCCGTACGTAAAATTTGGACGCTAATTCTTTTGCACATAGAATTGAATAATCGAGTTGGGACCCATTAGCTTTTCTTATTTATGACATAATCAATGCCCGTGCCAAATTTTAAGTTTCTAAGGCATTGGGAAGTGACAGATTTAGATTATGTACGTAAAATTTTGACGCCATTTCTTTTGCGCTAGAATTGAATAATCGAGTTGGGACCCAAATACTTTTCCTATTTTGGAGATAATCTATGCTCGTGCCAAAATTCATGTTTCTACGATATCGGGAAGTTGGAGAACTTTTGGCGAGTCAATCAGTGAGTCAGTCAGTGAGGGCTTTCAGCTTTATATATATAGATAGTAATGCTGTAAAATGGCACAAATTTTGATGGTCTCCCATCTAAAATTAGAGAATTGCCGCTCACACTCTCTGCCGCTGAGAACCTTAGCGAAATTCACTAAATCCATTGTTTTGAAAGAATAGTCAGTATTACTGAAGATCTAATCCGTAAATTTGTAGCACCATTCCAGGTCTGTCAATCTCAATCCTTAAATTGATTGTCCCACTTCTTACTATTGATGACCTATCCTCAGGATAGGTTATCAATAGCTGATTAGCAGGGGTCCACCGCTCATGACCCCCGGTGATCAGCTGTACCTCAGGGCTGGTTACTGTGTGTATGCAGCTGTCTATTTGAGAATTGGAGCCAGGTATAAACAATGCCCATAGAAGTATTGAATCACCAATTAATCAATGCATCAGAATTGGTGATGTGTGGATATATTAAAAATTAACTTTTACAATAAGCACTAAAAAAAATGGGTGAGTGGAAACACTAAATAAAATGTACATACAAAAGGTTATGCTGCCACCACAAAAATGAAGCTTACTCACAAGGCAATTATACATAAGTGTGACAATATAAATCATAGGATAAACTGAATGATCGTACCGCTTCCCATGATGGAGTACTCAGCAATCTGACCAAGTTGTTCACACAAATATGATCCAAGAGGATTCATTGTTCAGAGCACACCTACTAAGACAAAATAGGGGCCTGGAGGCCACAGATCTATCCATGTAAGTCCATAAATACTATTACCGCCCTACCTGAAATAATGGAGTAATCACCCTGATAAGGACGGCCCCGCATGACCCTATTAACAGGACCCTGTACAGTCCTAGCAATTGGTCTCATAAAACACCAACGCGTTTTACCTCTGTAATTAACGAGGCTCATCAGGGGACTAATGAAAAATGCATATTGTAATATGCATTTTTAATATTGTGATATATTGTTATATTGTGAGTCTCTATGAAAATTGGAGCATCAATAATGGTGTAAATAGTACAAATGGACCACAGCCAAAGAAAATCTGCAGCGTACGGCCGCTACAAATCAACAGAGGCCCACTGGGTATGGCAGCTATATTGCAGTTTTAATAGTGAAATTGACCATCTACAGTATTTCACCTACATACCATTAGCACAGACAGCTCTGTAAATTGCGCAGTTGCCAGGCTAGTATTGCAGGGTAACAACATGCGGTCACCGGCCATTACAAGCTGCTGACCCTCACTAATCTGCTAATGATGGCCTAACCTGAGGATAGGGGCAGAGACATTCCGGATAGTTGCAGATAAGGTGCAGTAGGCTAGGAATGTATCTTAAAACGAACGCACTGCACCTGTCTTTTCTGCAACTAGGGGGTCTTAGCAGTTGAGTCTTCATGTTTGGCTTGTCTCCCCAAGATCACTACCGTGCTATTTATCTTGACTGCATTGGTGGGCTCTTACTTTTCCTAACTTGCAGTCACAATGCCCATAGCTTCAGTCACAGTCCTGACTTATTTGGCCCTTGCCTGTAGCTGCCCAGTTACAGTCCTCCAGTAGACCTGTCTGCTGCATCACACTTCCATTCATTCACTATGCCCATCCACCTTCTTTGGGGGTAAGTATTTGAATGGAATGGCAACATGTGTGCTTGACTGCCGCATCATTCAGACCGGCGACACAGGACCATCGTACCCATGCTGATCTAGAAGTTATCACCTATCCAGTGGACCTCTTTTAGGCCTAATGCACATTGCTTGAATAACACACCCATAGAAGTGTATGGAACTCTACTGTACCTACAATTTCAGAAAGAGGCATATATTGGGAATTTTATGTAACAGTTTGTGCCAGTTCATACTTATGCAAAAGTTTTTGACTTTTTTGCACCCACTCAGCACTTTTATAAAAGTGGGCTGCGCTTGACAAAAATAGGGCATGGCCTGTTGGATTTGCTATTATTTATGCTGGAAAGTGTCATAAATTGTAGTTGAAGTCTACGCCAGTTCATAGCTTGTTTAGGTACATACGCGCGCACAAAAACACGCTTCAATTAGAACCAATGCATTCCCTATGGTGTGTTTACATGTCCGTGTTTTACAGGTGCGTGCCTGTAAAGATAGGACATGCATGCACCATAGGGAATGCACGCATTGTCTTCAATGGAGCCGCGGCTGCTACCGGTGACTCCATTGAAGACAATGGTCTTCCGGCACCCCTGAATTGTTTTTCAGGGAAGGGATTTACATCTAAGCTCTTCCCTGAAAAAACTGAATTTTAGTGTAAAAACAACAAAAAAAAATACTCACCTGTCCACTGCTGCCGTGTCCCCGCAGTGATGAAGAACACATCTGCCGCATGTAGCAGATGTTTCTTTTATCCCAATGAGGAAAAAGAATTCCCTGCTGCACCTGCCACATCTGTGACAGATGCAGCAAAGGAATTCTTCATCCCTGCGGGGAATAAAGAATTCCCTACCACAGCTGTCACAGATGACAGCTGCGGTAGAGGATACAGCTGCCAGCATCCTGTAGTTGTTTTTCAGGGAAGGACTTTAAATATAAGTCCTTCCCTGAAAAACAAGAAAAAATGGTGATAAAAAAAAACAACTCACCTTTCTTAAGCTGCCGGGGCTCAGCCTCGTCCAGTCGACTCTTCTCCTGCACTGCACTGAGGAGTATTCAGCAGGCCGGGATTTAAAATCATTCATGAATATCAGGGGCAAAAAAGGGTCTACTTAGATTCTTCATCTTGGCCGTAAGACAGGCGATCCCAAGGCTATGGAAGTCAACAACATCTCCAACCAGAATTACCTGGCTGGAAAACATAGACAATTTAAGACAATTAGAAGAGACCATTGCCAGAGATGACAGTAGGCTTCAGAAGTTCTACGCGACGTGGACGACATGGTTGATGTTGAGACCATCTGATCGACTCAAGGAATGGCTCCTTAGAGGGGATATATCCAAGTAAATTGCCACAGTTCCAGCAGGTAAACAAAGGTACAAACTGACGAGCGGGGACGATGCTCCCATTGGGCGCAGCGGAGATCTTCTGTGTCTATTTCTTTTCTATCCTTTTTCTTCTCTTTTTCCTATCTTTTACTTCCATGCTCTAATTTCTGAAGTTTTTCTACAAGTATTTTGTTTGGAAAATATAGTCATCATTTTGCAAAGTAAGTTATTGGAACAGTGTTTATTGTTTGTGGCAAGGCATGATGGATAACTACATTATGTGATTGCATGCATTAGTTAAATGGATGACTAAGGCTGCCTGCACACGGGCGGAAATCCCGCGGCGGGATTTCCCGCGGGATTTCCGCCACTCAAAGCCTGCATAGGAGTGCATTACAATACACACTCCTATGCAGACAGTCGCGGTTTGGCCGCGCGAAATCTCGCGCGGCAAACAAACCGCGGCATGTCCTATTTTTGTGCGGGGCTCGCAGAGCCTCGCACAGGTACGTCACTCACCCGGCCGCCGGCTCCGGTCTGCGCATGCACCGGCTGCCGGGCAGCCGGCACATGAAAGAGCCGGGGCCGCCGGGCGCGGGTGAGTACGCGCTCGTCTCTGCAGGCGCTCAGGTCGGGTCCCGCAGCGAGAATTCTCGCCGCCGGATCCGACCCGCTCGTCTGCAGGCGGCCTAAATAAAATTTGTTTGAACCATAAAATCATTCAAAATCCCCGCCTGCTGAATGGGCGGCCTCTGATTAACCAAGCACTGTGACCAATCAGGGGCAGCTCTCAGCTATTGAATGACAGCTGAAAGCTGCCTCTGATTAGTCACAGTGCTCAGCCAATCAGTGGCAGCTCATTCAGCATTTTAAATCCTAGCCTGCTGAATACTCCTCAGAGCAGTGCAGGAGAAGAGCCGGCTGGACGCAGTTGCACCCCTGCAGCTGATGAAAGGTGAGTATGATTTTTTTTTGTTTTTTATCACCATTTTTTCTTGTTTTTCAGGGAAGGGCTTATATTTAAAGCCCTTCCCTTAAAAAAATTACTGGATGTTGGCAGCTTCATCCTCTACCACAGCTGTCACACATGCAGTAGGGAATTCTTTATTCCTGCAGGGACACGGCAGCGGTGGACAGGTAAGTGGGTTTTTTTTTTACACTAAAATTCTTGTTTTTGAGGGAAGGGCTTATATGTAAAGCCCTTCCCCTTAAGACGACTCAGGGGTGCTGGCAGACCATTGCCTTCAATGGAGCCACCGGCAGCCAGGTTGGGTTATTCCCTCCACTGTAATGTTCTAGCCCAACTGAAAACTGCAGAATAGCCTCTCTGACTTGTACTGAACCGCGTTACAACTTTAATTATAAGACAATTAGTATATAATAATTTACAGCAGACTGGAGGGGCAGTACATAAGAAACCATAAGGGTACATAAGACTAAGGCCACATGTAGTAGAATTCCACAACCAAGCCACAGGGATTTCTGCAATTGAAAATCCACACCATTTTGGTGCACGTTTGTTACAGATTTGTTGATCCAAAATGTTTAAAAAAAAGAGAGTCTCGCCTTTTCCATCTTCCCTCCGCTCTGTACTGAGTCTTGCCTGCCCTCCCACTGGTCTTTCTTGACCTCCAGCAATAACATCTTGACCCATGTAGCTCCTGCATGTAACCACTGGAGACCAGCATGCAGAGACCACCGAAGGAGCAGATAAACTATACAGAGTGGGGAGAAGCAGGTGACGGCGAGTCAACATTTTTTTTTATCATTTCAGTTTTTTTAATTATTTTACAAATGTCCCTACCTGTGCAGATGTAGCTGTGGATCTGTGGGTAATACCGCAAAATCTGCAACAATTTGGATTTGTTGTGGATTTTGACTTCTACATTCAGTACAATGGGGAAACTTGCAACAGATCTGCAACTTGTGTGGTGCAGAGTGTAAGCCCTCGTCTACAACCTGAAGGTTGCAAGTTTGATCCCTGCATGCGTCAGGTAGCCAGCTTAAAGGGGTTGTCCCGCGCCGAAACGGGTTTTTTTTTTTTTAAACCCCCCCCCCCCGTTCGGCGCGAGACAACCCTGATGCAGGGGTTAAAAAAACCACCCGCACAGCGCTTACCTGAATCCCGGCGGTCCGGCGTCTTCATACTCACCTGCTGAAGATGGCCGCCGGGATCCTCTGTCTTCATGGACCGCAGGGCTTCTGTGCGGTCCATTGCCGATTCCAGCCTCCTGATTGGCTGGAATCGGCACGTGACGGGGCGGAGCTACACGGAGCCGGCATCCTGCACGAGCGATCCCATTCATAAAAGAAGAAGACCCGGACTGCGCAAGCGCGGCTAATTTGGCCATCGGAGGGCGAAAATTAGTCGGCACCATGGAGACGAGGACGCCAGCAACGGAGCAGGTAAGTATAAAACTTTTTATAACTTCTGTATGGCTCATAATTAATGCACAATGTACATTACAAAGTGCATTATTATGGCCATGCAGAAGTGTATAGACCCACTTGCTGCCTCGGGACAACCCCTTTAAGGTTGACTCATCCTTCCGAGGTCAGTAAAATGAGAACCCAGTTTGGTGGGGGGTAATAAGTAATAATTACCTGAAAGCGCTGCGGAATAAGTTGGCGCTATACAAATACCAAGATTTATTTATTATTTTTAACTAATCCTCAGCATAAATTCAAATGCTGCTGATTTAAAATCCACACGCATGTCAATTTACACTGCGTATTATTTACACAGCTTGTGAATGAGATTTCTGCAAATTCCATCCATTTTGCTGGTACTGTGATATATTGTGTATACGCTACATGTGAATATAGACTTAAGAAGCTTTCACATGGCCGAGGAAATCATGCGAGATGCACAAATATGAACCCCATTCCTTTGAATGGGGTCATATGCATGAGCGCTTTCTTTCTTTTCAATATATTTTATTAGATTTTGACGGTACATGTATAACATTGCTGTAACATATGACAATGGTGACGTGAAGTTCACGCCTCTATCTTATTGTTGTAACCATTAAAAACTTTGTGAAAACCAAAAAACTTGTGTGTATTACATTTTGTTAAATGACAAACAGGGGAAAGTGGGGAGGGTAGAATGTGGGAGGAAAGGAGGGGGGAAGGGGGGGTGTCAGGAGGTAGTCCAGGTTGGGGCCCCTTGGTTATCTTTGCCGCTTATAGTGTGGTCGGGTTACTCGCAGTTGCCATTCCGCAGCCACCTAGTAAATAAGGGTGAGTTGCGCGCGTTTATCCAAACCGCCCAAGTGCGATAAAAGCTATCATATCCGGTTGTGTCGTCCGACATCCTCAGTCTCTCTAGTCGCCCCCACCCATGCACATCTGGGAATTTCTATGTTCTGTTTCCAGAATCTGGGTATTACTTGTCTCGTGGCCATAATAAAAAATTCCAACAAGCCTTTTTTAAGTGAGTGGGCACCGGAGGGGGGGATGGACAGGAGTGCCATTTTAGGTGTCAGGGTCAGTGGCTACCCACACTCCTTCTCATATAACCTTTTCATATCCTGCCAGATGGGCATGGGGCATTCCCACCATATGTGTAGCATCAAGCCCACGTCCATGTGGCATCGCCAGCAGGTGTCCGGTGATGACGGGAAAAGGGAGTGAAGCCTCTCCGGCGTCATGTACCATCTTGATAGAATCCTAAAGTTTAGCTCTTGTAGCCTACTGGCCACCAACATCTTGTGGGTATGTTGGAATGCTTTGTCCCAGAGCTCCCCGGGGAAAGATCGACCCAGGACCTCCTCCCACGCAGTAATCCACCTGGGGGTGTGACTATCAAGTCGCTCTTCCAGTAGTTGACTATATAGCAATGACACAGTATGTCTAGGCGCCTCTTCCAGGCTACACAGTTTTTCGAACGGGGTAAGGTTTAGGTTCCAACCCTGTTCAGGCTTCACCTTTCCCAGGTAACTGCGAACCTGTAGGTATTGCATCCATGAGCCCGGGGGAGCTCCCCGAGTCCCCCGCAAATTCGACATGTCGCGAAGGCCTTGAGGGTCTAGCACCTCCCCCAGCCTAGCCTCCATTCCGGGGGGCAAGAATCCCAAGCTACAGCTATCCAGCGTTGCCGGGATCTGCGGGTTTCCTACTAATGGGGTGAGGGGACCCGGGACGGATGTCCTGCATCCCCCTCTCCATGCCCCCAAGAGAGTGATCATCAAAGTTGAGGCCTCCGCTTTCTTCCAGTTGACCCCTTTCGGGATCCAGAATGCCCCTTTTGGTGTAAAGATGTTGTTCTCGTTTTCAATTTGTACCCAGAGTTTATCTGACTTGTGGTGGTATAGGTCTAATATGAGGGTACCGATTGTGGCTTTATGGTAAAGATAAAAGTCAGGAAGACCCACCCCCCTTTTGTCTTTGGTTTGGTTAGGCTTTTATAGCTGAGCCTTTTAGAGCCTCCCTTCTATATATAGCGAAGTATCAGGCTTCGTAATCTGTCAAAAACAGATCTGGGGGGGGGGGGGGGGGCTGCATGGAGCAGTCTGAAAGATATACAAGAGCCGTGGGAGGACATCTATCTTGACTGCGTTCATTCTGCCAAACCATGACAATGACCCTCCTGCCCAGCCCTCTAGGTCTTTTTTCAGAGTTGACAGGAGGGGCTTGTAATTCAATTCGAATAACTGAGTTGGATCGGATGGGATCTGAATTCCCAGATATTTGAATGAGTCACACCCCCATTGGAATGGGAGAGCTGTGGCTATGTTTTCAGCTTCTCGTCGCGGGATGGTGATATTAAGAACTACGGACTTTTGGGCATTTACTTTATAATTACTGAGCTTACCAAAAGCGGCAAACTCCTGCATAATGTTGGGAAAGCCTACGCGAGGTTCAGTGACATACATGAGCGCTTTTTTTCCCCCCACATCATGGGAAAAACAAAACTTGGCATATCCTTTGTTTGGGCGTTCCATCTTTCATATCTATCTATCTATCTATCTATCTATCTATCTATCTATCTATCTATCTATCTATCTATCTATCTATCTATCTATCTATCTATCTATCTCTCTCTCTCTCTCTCTCATATCTCTGTCCCTCACATCTATCTATGGCTGGTATAACTTATACATCTCCCTGTATATCTGTATGTGCACACTTTATGCACATATAAAAAAACGCATCCAAAACACATGCAGTTTTTAATAGTGTATGCAGTTTCTTAAAAACATATGTCATCCTTGAATACTGCATGCAGTTTTTTAATGTGTTTTTTTCCATTGTGGTTCAAAAGTACAACAAAAAACATGAACATACCCTAAGGCCACTCTCACACATGCGTTCAGAAAATGCAGTTTGAAATCGTGGCATTTTTACCGCAATTTCAAGCTGCATTTTTGAATGCATGGTACATCATTTGGAAGCAGTTTTTAATGTACCCATTCATTGTGATGGGTGAGAAGGTGTGTTAAAAAATGCAAAAATAGATCACACAGCTCTAGAAAATCATGGTGTTAGAAACACTGCATTTAAGCTCAGGTCAGAGTAACCCCATTTAAATCAATGGGAGCATTATACCGTGGTTAGCACGGCGTTCGGGATGCTGCACTAATAGCAGTAAAAAGCAGTGTGCGTGTGAGAGTGGCCTAAGGGGCTACAAACAAATTTTCATGTAGTGCAGGAAATGAGTCATATTTGGAAAGATCATGCCAAGGGGCTAAATCATGTATGGAAATTCGTTTTGCAGCTGTATGTAGCACGATTTAGGTATGGGTATGGGAAGGGGGGCCCGAGCCATATTTTCGCAGCCGGGCCCCTGAGCCTTTAGGTACGCCCCTGCCTAGGGGGCTATATAGATTAACATGTTTTTTTAATGCGAACCTGGGGTCTATGTGAAAAAACTCATTACATGTACTTTTCCTGTCCGTGTCATGGACAATAGGGAATGCTAATGCATTTCCGCACCTGAGTGCTGCGTTTTTGCGGAATGAACAATGCTTTTTTGTGTTCGTATTGGCGTATTCTAATGCACTTTTTCCGTCCACGGTGTACATTAATTTGCATGGCAAACAAGTCGCACTGCTTGATTATGCTGTGTATTACACATCTGCTTGCATATTGCACATGCATTCGTGCACCCTCCATTGACTTCTATGGCGAGCTTTGATGCCCAAATACACAGAAAAGTAGACTATACTTCCGGGTTTTTTTTGCGCGGCCAAAATGCGCACGCAAAATATGGAGAGGTGAACGAATATATTGAAACCAATGGGTTTTATTCTCTGCATATTGCGCACACAAATACACCCATGTGAAGGAGCCCTAAGACTGAACAACGAATTGTCATATACTTGCCTTGATTGCTTCTGTTATTGCTAAACCACCGATACCTGCCAGTCCCGGACCTTCTGTACTTCCAGCTATATAGAATGAAGTCATGTGATTGCAGCAACCAGCTGAGACCCACCGCTATGATGACGCATCAATGACAACAGAAAGGCCGCCTGCAGACAGGCGGAAATTCCGTGGCGCGATTTCCCGCGGGATTTCCGCCACTGGAAGCCTGCATAGGATTGCGTTTCATGTGCCGGCACATGAAAGATCCGGAGCTGCGGGGCGCGGGTGAGCTGCTGTCTGCAGGCCCTCAAGTCGGGTCCTGCGGCGGGAATACTTGCTGATGGATCTGACCCGGCCGTCTGCAGGCGGCCAAACATGACTGCATTTATTCAGTGGAATCCGCACATAATCACTGATGGAAGTATATTTAGTACACAATTACATTTGAAACTCATGAGGAATCCATAAATACTTTATTACCGGTGTATATATGCCATATATGCAATATACTGGATTGTGTATAATGAGTGCAATAGGTTTTCCTTCACAGATTTATATCCCCTAATTTGATTCTCAATCATAAGAAATGAAACCCAAACCCAACCTGTTATGTGATGGAGTAAGGGGCAAATAAGGGGATCCGTGCGATTGATAAATCCCTGCTGTAGAGTTTACTATATTGCACCACTATATTTAGTCTGTCTATATGACATTCAATACATATACAACTCTGTGCTTTTACGACATGCCTGCAATACAATAAATTTAATAGCAATGATTGTTGGAAGATGATACTGTGCTGCTCATATAGACAGTGACACATTTTACTAGCCATAGGAAAAGCTGGCATGGTCTTTAAGGAAGGGAGGTAACCATTCCAGGAAAAATCATTGTAAGAGCGGTGATCGCTGCCAAAAAGATTATATTTAAGGTCTACGAAGACGGTGAAATATCTATTCCTAACATTTTTTGAAAGATATATCTTCATTCTGTTTGAAGGGACATAGTGTGTTATCCCCGAGCACAATGGTGGGTGCGGGCTGTGCTCATGGATGGGCTAGAGAGGGTAATACACATGAATAAACCCATGGTAGTAAGGCATTCACAAATACAGGACACATTTCCAAAACCTATAACCAGTAGATCTAACTGTCACGGCATGCTTGGAGTTGTAGTTTCCTAACAATTGGGGAGTTGCAGATTGTAGACCACTGTCATACATGGACACACAGCAGTGGACCTCCTGCCAAAAAGGAAAGCTTGATTGCGTACCTGAATTATTATATCATGCATGTCCTTAAATTGGAAGCTCAACTGTTTGCCAGAATCTGCAGACTTTAGTTAGTAAAATAACTAGAAGCTACTTCGTGTCAGCCATAACTCTCATGGAGCTAAAGTCTTGGTCTCCTGACAGAAGTTTTTGACTAAATGTCAGTCTCTCCCTTCCTGCTCTGGCAAGCAATCAGACTCTTCACATCTAATTATTTTCACTCCACGTCTCCACCCATACCAACTTTGAAAGAATGAAAAAATAGACAATCCCTGCAGCTTTTTAAAATATTAATCCATGCCTTTAACCCCATCCTTCTGAGCCCTTGCAAAGCAATAGTGCCACTCAGTGCCCCCTCAAAGTAATAGTGCCACCCTGAGCCTCTCAGAGTTAAAATGCCCTTCTGTGCCTCCTCAAAGTAATATTGCTACTCTGTAAAAGGTAATAGTGCCATTCTGTGCCCTCTCTGTAATCCTACATAGCAATATTGCTACTGTGCCCCTTCAAAGTAATAAAGCCACTCTGTGCTCTATAAAATTGATAATGCACCCCTGTGCACCCTCAAAGTAAGGGTGCATTCATAGGGTATGTTTTGGGGCCATGTGCTGCCTGTGTATTCTATGGTCAGCACATGACTCCATGATAGCCTGTGATGCAATTCAGACTGCCAGTTTTTGACATGGATCAAAAAATAGTTGCATGTCCATTTCTTGTCTGTTTTCACAGGTGAGAGTAAGAAATGCAGTGTATGAGGTCTAGGTCCATGTGCTCGGCAATGTTTTTTTGTGTCCGCTTTGCACGGGTGCAACTCACACATGGCTGTGTAATTAGGGCCTTATAATGTCACTGTGAGCCTCTTGCAGTCCACAGCTTACCCTCACCCCAAAACTCCATCCAGTAGGACCAACTTTCTAACTTATGCTGTTGCAGTACACAGCCTGGCTCTCTGCATAGCCCAACTTTTGCCTCCATCTCCTGCTCTTAGTACAGTATAAGCACTGGAGATGGGGGCAGGAGTCAGGCCATACTATGCAATGAGACGTGTCATGTCCTGTAGCAGTGTAAAGCCCCTTTCACACGCAACGATTATCGCCAAAATTCATCTGAACGGCCGAAAGTGAGCTATAATTGTTACACGTAAACGCGGGCAGTTGTTCAATTGTCATTCAGCGCTGGTTATTAGCTGGCATATAAACCATCTGCAAGTTGCTCAGGATTTATTCCATTTGAATGCAGTTCATTCCGTTTTTATAGAGGCTTAAAGATGGTTTTGTTTTCCTTGCATGTACAATGAGTGCAGTGTTTTCTCAGAAGAAAATGGAATCTGCCGTCCAGATCATCCCTCGTACAAACACACGCCCAGCTGAGCAAACATCTGCTACTAATTTTACTTAAGCTAATGAGGGAAAATAAAGATGATTATACAAAAATATTGTACATTCAGTTGTTTTAGCGATTATCTTTGCATGTAAAAGAGCCTTAAGAAAGATTATCCTTTGCCCTTCAACTCTGTCTCTGCCCTAAAGACCTAGATACAGTTGTAATTGGTATTAGTGCAATATATCTCCACCAGAAGTATGGGTGGAGACATGCATTGGCCGCCTTGAGTTAAATGGAACGCCCACAGGTGCTGAGTGGCTGCCACAGACATGGATGCCTGCCGCTGGACACCCATGGCACCCTCATTAGCTCCTCCTGCCGTTGCATCCGCTGCACAGCACTGGGTGGCTGGCGGCTCTCCACAAGCTGCAGCCTGGTGCCCCCGCCAGCTGGATGGCTGCCTCCTCTAGCCACCTCCCCCCTCACCGATGCCCATGAACACATACCGCTAGAATCAAGTCTGGCAGTCCCACTGCGGCCTCATCTGCTCCTGGCTATCCAACTCCTGGAAGTGACTCCGGCAGTCCCGCTGCAGCTGCTCCTGCTCCTGGCCGGCCAACTCCTGAAAGCAGCTCTGGCAGTCCTGCTATGGCCGCTCTTGCTCCTGCTTGGCCAGCTCCTCCAGCCACGCCGCCCCCACCAAACACACACCACTGGAAAGCTCCTGCTCCTCTCTGCCCTCACTGCTGATAGACTGGGACGGGAGCCAATTCAGAGCTTTTGGGTGTTACCAGGCCATTAGCTCTAACTCAGTATGTCTCCACCCATACTTCTGGTGGAGACATATTGCACTAATACCGTTGTAATTTAGACACTCTGCATGCCTTCTAGGGCAGCACCAAAAATCGGGACTGTTCCACTAGAATAGAATCGGAACAGTTTGGAAGCTAAAACTAATTTGGAAGAGTCCGTGTCTTCTAATGACTTCAATGGTAGAGTTTGGTATGTGCCACTTTTATGATTCCGAACAAGCCACCAGTATGTAACAGTGCAAGATGCCATAAATAAGAATGTATATAACTCAGGCCGCTTCTACATGAGCGTGTATCATAGCATCCGTATGATGCTGTAAGATTTGTTTAGTAGACTGGCAGTGTAGCTGGAACATTAATTTGTAATATGAGACTAAAAATATGCCCAAAATACGCTTGCGTGAAAGCATTCTTAAGCATAAAGGAGTACAGTACAGAGATACGGTAGCGCACATAATGACATCACTGTGCGGAGGTAATGCACACAGTGACATCACAGTACAGAGATAATGCACACAGTGATATCACAGTGTGGAGATAATGCACACAGTGACATCACAGTACAGAGATAATGCACACAGTGACACCACAGGCTAGAGATAATGCACACAGTGACATCACAGTATATAGATAATGCACACATAATGCACACAGTGACATCACAGTATATAGATAATGCACACAGTGACATCACAGTGCGGAGATAATGCAAATCACCAGACCCAGTTAGAAAACCAGAGCAGTTAGAAAACTGCTAAGAAACTCCACCATATGCTATACAAGGATGACCATCAGCAAAACCATATTCCTGGACCCTCCCCTTCTGTGTTATAGGCAACCTCCAAATTTGAGGAACTTTATAATCAGGAGTGCATTGCCATCGGACACACAAAAAGGAACTTATCCCTGTAATGTAAGGAGCTGCAAGACCTGCTCACATGTACTGACTGCAGACAAGATACATAACCCCAACACACAACAGGACTTTAAGATCCCAGGGACATTCACATATTCTATGTCCAATGTTGTGTCAGTAAATGTCCTGTCGGCAGCCTTTATTTTGGAGAAACAAGACAAAAACTGAATGTGAGGATGAGAAAGGTCTCATCGTCACACAATTAAAGAGAGAAAGACAGAATTACCTGCGGTGGAGCCTTTTTCTGGTCACGGACACAACATAGAACATATGAAAGCTACTCTATTAAAATGCAACTTCAAATCTCAATGTCATAGAATTTGGGAGTACAATTTCATAACCATCTTTGACCCTATCAACATAGGAATAAACATTGGAAGTGGATGCATGCATCACTGGAGATTATGAGAAATCTATACAGATATAACACACAGGCCTGATGACCCCCTAACACCAATTAAGAGACCATAAAACTTTCACATCCTTTATTAATGGACTAATTAAGTCTTTACTCCCCTGCTCATCCTGTTCTGGTATTGTTTTAAGTGCAAATTAATCACTCCATGACTGTACCTTTTCATATGTATGTGTGCAGTTTAAACAGCCGCCATTCCATAGCGAACGGCGCCTGTGTTATGTGAATGGAGAGGGGCTGGGGAGCGAGAGGGGAGAAATCTTCTGCACTGCCCCGCGCCTCTGCTGGCCGCTCCGTTTGCAAGCCAGCTGTGCTAGCTCCACAGGAGCGCGGGGATACAGGGATGAGTGTCGGGCATCGTTTGCTGAGAACAATCACATAGTACAGAGATAATGCACAGTGACATTACAGTACAGAAATAATGCACACAGTAATGTCACAGTGCAGAGATAATGCAAACAGTGACATCACAGTATGGAGATGATGAGTCTATGAGATAATGCACACAGTGACATCACATTACAGAGATAGTGCACACAGTGCTGCCACAATACAGAGATAATGCACTATTATGTCACAGAGCAGAAATAGTGCACACAATGACATCACAGTACGGAGATGATGAATCTATGATTCTATGAGATAATACACACCGTGACATCATAGTATAGAGATAATGCACACAGTGATGTTATAGTGCAGAGGTAAGGCACCCAGTGATGCTACAGTACAGAGACAATGTACATAGTGACATCACAGAGCAGAGATAATGCACACTGTGATGTTACAGTACAGAGATAATGCACATGGCTATGTTAGAGTGCAGAGCTAACGTTCATAGCTATGTTACAGTACAGAGATAATGCACATAGTGACATCACAGAGCAGAGATAAGGCACACAGTGACATGACAGAGTAGAGATAATGCACATAGTGCTGCCACAATACAGAGATAATGCACTATTATGTCACAGTACAGAGATAATGCACACAATGACATCACAGTACGGAGATGATGATTAAATGAGGAATCTATGATTCTATGAGATAATGCACACCCATCGTAGTATAGAGATAATGCACCCATTAATGTTATAGTGCAGAGATAAGTCACCCAGTGATGCTACAGTACAGAGACAATGTACATAGTGACATCACAGAGCAGAGATGATGATTCTATGATTCTATGAGATAATGCACACCGTGACATCATAGTATAGAGATAATGCACACCGTGACATCATAGTATAGAGATAATGCACACAGTGATGTTATAGTGCAGAGATAAGGCACCCAGTGATGTTACAGTACAGAGACAATGTACATAGTGACATCACAGAGCAGAGATAATGATTCTATGATGAATCTAGGATTCTATGAGATAATGCAGACCGTGACATCATAGTATAGAGATAATGCACACAGTGATGTTATAGTGCAGAGACAATGTACATAGTGACATCACAGAGCAGAGATAATGCAAACAGTGATGTTACAGTACAGAGATAATGCACATGGCTATGTTAGAGTGCAGAGCTAACGTTCATAGTTATGTTACAGTACAGAGATAATGAACATAGTGATGTTACAGTACAGGAGATAACGTATAGAAGGATAATATACACAAAAGTCACCTTATCAGTCACCAGTGTTACTTTTTTGCTAATTGGCTAATATGTTATTATGACAGGTTAATGTTATTTAGCAATCACTGCTTGTCAAATGCAAGAGCTGGAATTATAAAAATTGTTCACCGATCATGACTTTGCTTCCTAGACTAGTACTTCATGATTCTGAACACTAGATGGCACACTTGTATGCAGGAGCACATTTATTAGGTCACACGGTGTTGTGTTCTACTACTGAAAGCACATAGATGAGATTTTCAGTGCTTTATATGTGTTTTAGGCAATTCAATAAAGAATATAATCCTGTTTTTGAGCCATGTCTATAAAACCTCATAAAGTAAAGCCAATGCATTTTCAAAAGTTGAATACAGGAAGTTAAATTCAATATACAGAGTCATGTTTTATCTAAATTCAGTAGACTTTACTCTGAACTTCCTGTTAATCTGATGACTATAATCCACAAATAGTCCTTCCATGTATTCAGCATGGACATCCTTGCTACATGAAGCAACTTCTGAATGAGTTTTTCCACCAGCAAAGTGGTGCTCCGACTGCAGAAAAAGACGCCTGGCAGCAGAAAATGTAATAGTAATAGTAATAACCATTAGCATGCTTTCACACTCGCTACAATATTCTGTGTAACATATTTCCACCAAAATCTGCTTCCACGGCTCCCATAGGAGCCTATGGTAAGCACTCTGGACAGCGGTGCACCACAGAGCTGACAGGCAAATCGGCACTTGCTGTCCATTCTTTTTTAGAAGCGCAGATTCTGCGCTTCTAAAATTAGTCCGTGTGAGTGCTTCCATAACAACCTATTGGTTGCTATAGAAGCATGCAGAATATTCCGGTGCATAGGAGGTGATGTCCCATCCCTTCACATGGCAGTTGCAGCCAGTCACTCGCCACAGCAGCAATGCCAGTATATACAACGCTTTAGGGCTCCTGTCCACGGGCGAATTTTCACAGCTTTCCCCGCGGCGATAATCCGGCCACGGGGAACGCAGTGTAAGCTCTCCATAGCATCCCCCCCTGTCCACAAGCGGAGAATCATCGTGTCCGGCAAATTACAGCATGCTGCGAATTACCGTGATTCTCTGCGGTGAGCCTATCTCTCAGATAGGCTCAGTGCAGAGATCCGTCAGCTGGCTCCTGCGCCTCGTCGGCAGCTCCCGTGGCGGGTCTCCGCCATGGGATATCGCAATGACCATGGGCAGATTTATCAATATATTATTGGCAGTTTTCTTATGTGATACTTTGTATAATATGGCGTTCAGGACAACATATCTGAACATGTCAGCAAAATTAGGCTTAGCTTCAGATTCGCATAGGTGGTAAATAAATATTCAATGTTTTCCATCACTAATCTAATTAGACAAGTGTTGGAGCACAACGTGAGGTCCATCCCTGCATTGTTTTAGTCTGTGCTACAGTCATAAACAATTGTGCACACATGACGTACCAGTGTGCATACTGTAAATGACACCCAGCTCACTGAAGCTTTGACCTCCTATGTTGTGTGTTTGTGAACAACAATAAGTCGAAGTTACAATAGTGGTGTGTGTGTATGTATATATATATAAAAAATAAATAAATAAATATATATATATATATATATATATATACACACATACACAAACACTCATTCACTCATTCTCAAAAAAATCCATCCTCTAGAAGGAGTTGTCATAATAAAGTTGACATAAGTGATTACAATATCAGAGCAAAAGGATAATTTATTGAGGAAAACTGAACACTTGAAGGGAGGCTCTAGAACCCTGTTGTATCGCCTCCAGCTTGGATACAAAATGTGATACGCATGGTCATGGAGGCTCCAGTACTCTGTTATACTGCCTCTAGCTTGGATACAAGATGTGATATAGGGGGAAGGGGGGGGGGAGGCTTTAGTACCCTGTTGTACCACCTCTTGCTTGGGTACAAGATGTGACACAGGCAGGCGTGCAGGCTCTAGTACCCTGTTGTACTGCCTCTAGCTTGGATACTAGATGTGATACAGGCGGGCATGGAGGCTCTAGAATCCTGTTGGGCCGCCTCTAGCCTGGATACAAGATGTGAGACGGGCAGGCATGGAGGCATACAGGTTCTGTATGGCATCCTGTGACATATCCGTCCACATTTGCTGTAACGGAGCCTCTAGGTGGTGCAAACTTGTAGGCTATCGAAGTTGGCTTCCCAGATGATCCCATACATGCTGTATTGGCACTAATTCTGGTGTTCGGGCAGTCACAAGAGTTTGACAATGTTGTGTAGACATTCCTGTGGCTCCCTTGTGTGTGCGGCTGAGCATTATCCTACTGGAAAATGCCTCTTGGAAGCCACCATGATTGGAACACATGTGGCTGCAGGATGTCCTGAACATATCGCTGAGCTGCCAAAGTCCCTCGTAACACTTCTACGGGTGAATGTTGTATGCAATGGCCCCCAAATCACCCAGCAGTGGGGACAGTGTGCCGCTGAACAGCAAAAGTGGGATTGAGCGGCTCACCCGAGGTCTCCAGACATGAACGCAGCCATCATCAGTGCCAAAACTAAACTTGTATGTGTCACTGAAGACAACCCGTTTCCACGCCGTAGCTTCCAGTTTCGTTGTTCACAATACTACTGCAAACAGAGGTGACGCTGGGTGTAAAAGGCAGAACATGTAATCGGTGTCGCGAGACAAAATATCCTACAGATATTGTTCCGACCGACATCGGGGTGTAACGATGGTGTCACCTGTCTCTACACAGCAGACAATGAAACAGTTGGAGCTGCTCGTGTTTGTTTGATGATCCTCTCTACTGGTGGTCTGTCGGGGGCGTCCTGATTGACCAAACAAAGTGTTTACAGAAATCAATTGTGGAGATTTAATAAACAATATAAGGCCAGAATTCAGGCGCTCATTCTGTGCATCACATTTATATTTGACACTTTTTACGCCTTGATACACAAATGGGGATGCGGCTTAGCAGAAAGGAAATTGGTCTAAAGTAAGGCGTTAGGTTGCATTCACACGAACGTATATCGGCTCGGTTTTCACGCCGAGCCGATATACGTCGTCCTCATCTGCAGAGGGGGGAGGATGGAAGAGCCAGGAGCAGGAACTGAGCTCCCGCCCCCTCTCTGCCTCCTCTCCGCCCCTCTGCACTATTTGCAATGGGGAGAGGCGGGATGGGGGCGGGGCTAAGTTTTGAGAATTAGCCCAGCCCTTGTCCCGCCTCTCCCCATTGCAAATAGTGCAGAGGGGCAGAGAGGAGGCAGAGAGGGGGCGGGAGCTCTGTTCCTGCTCCTGGCTCTTCCATCCTCCCCCCTCTGCAGATGAGGATGACGTATATCGGCTCGGCGTGAAAACCGAGCCGATATACGTTCGTGTGAATGCAGCCCCCGGGTTAAGCTGGCTGGGATCTGTTGTACCACATATGTTTCTAGCTGCACAGTCCCACAGGTGTGGAATGATTGAGCTAGCTGGGTGTGGTGTTCTCCTGCTAGCCAATCACCACCGGTCTGGTTGCAGTTAAATATCCTCCCTTTGCAAGAGGAGGCTGGTTTCACTTCACTCTAGGCGCAGTGTTTCTCAACTCCAGTCCTTGGGACCCCCCAACAGGTCAGGTTTTCAGGATTTCCTCAGTATTGCACAGGTGATGTAATTATTGTCAGCGCCTCAGACATTGCCACAGGTTCTTACTATAGGAGATCCTGAAAACATGACCTGTTGGGGGGTCCTGAGGACTGGAGTTGAGAAACACTGCTCTAGGGTTTGTTGGTTTTGCATGCCTGTACATGTGTTATGTGGGTGAACAGTGTCGTGTCTGGTGTTTTTGCGTGTGGATAGTCCTGTTCTATGGATAGTGTGAACAGGGGCTAGTCCAGTGTTTGTGCAGGTGGCCAGACATTCGGTGTGGATAGCCCTGTTCTGTGCATATGGTGTGAACAGTGTCAAGTTCTGTATGTCTGTGCTGGTGGCTAGACATGAGTGAACTGCCATGTTCTATGTGGTTGCGTGTCTGGCATGCTAACCCTAGTGTGTTGCTGTGTGATTTGTGTTCTGGGTGCTGGTCTGTTCTGGTTCTGTATATTAACCCTTGAGGGATAGTCAGGACCGAGGTTCTAGTGCGGGGCTGCTTTTATTGAGGTGATTGCCCCACTTATTAGGTAGGGTCCTGCCATGCATCCTTCAGTTAGGGGTCAACTGTCTTGCTAGTGTAGGGACCCGCAAGACACAGCCTTGATTGCGGCTTGCAGGCTTAACTATTTTGGCCAATATACAAACCAATACCTTGTACTTTTATAGCTTTAACCCTTTCCAATCCACTGTCTGACGTCTGAAGACATTCTGATTGAAGGCTGTACAGCTCAGATGTCGGAAGACGTCCGGCAGGGTATTCTTACTGTATATTACTGGCCGCTCTGTTGTTGGGGGCCTCTCCAGCATGTCCCATACCGCAGTACTGGCTCTAGCCAGCAGACGGCGCCATTGTATAATGGCAGAAAGAGAAAGCCCCCTAGCAAACCCTGAAACCAAAATTGGATTGCAAAGGGTTAACATCTGCTTATGTGTACACGTATGCATGGCGAGTTTGTGTTGCCAGTCTGTTCCTCTTTGTGTCTTCTGCCAGTACGTCCATTCTGTGTCCATGTCCTGACTGTTCCCGGTGGTCCCTCACCCCCTTTTGGACATGTTCATGTGGGCCCGGTGTTTGTTTGCTCACACGAACGTAACATAAGGGCTCTCACATGAGCGGTTTTTACCGTGTATTACACGTGCAGGGTATGTACGCATACGCGACTACAAATTTTATATTACTTTCAACCGTGCATCTCACACACAGCGTGCAAGATAGAACGCGTCATGCACTATACTACACACATTTTGGTCCGGAAAACAAATCGCAGCATGCTCCATTTCAGTGCAGCTCCCGCACAGGTGGCTTCCGTTGAAGTCAATGGAAGCCGTTCGTCCGATCTGCGGCCTGTCTGCAATTGAATTGTGGACGGGCTGTGGATTCCGCGGGAAAGCAGGAGTTTAAAGAAAAACAAAACTCCACTGCGCATGTGCGGCGGCGTGCCGGCCGCGGCTTATGCGCACATCTGCAGTGAAGAAAATAGAAGATCTGGACAGGTATGCAGTGTCCTCGGCTGCGGGTAGGGTTGGATTCCGCTGAGGGGGTCTTGCACGCAGAATCCAATCCGCCTGTGGACATGAGGCCTAAATGTGCATGAAAAACCCACAGCAGAACACAGTAGCAGGAAAGTAGATGGGATTTTAGGAATACGTTCACACAGCATAATTCACCGTGGAAAAATTACCTCTGAAATACACTTCTCTTTGACGCGGATTTTTGCACAGAACTGCATACGGAATTTGTCCTGTAAATGGGCAAAAGCCGCATGGGGAATTTTGACGCAGAAAATTTTATTTCTTTACGCTTCTGCGTCAACAAGTGACAGGTCACTTTTTTAGTTTCCTCATCATTTCCACATGTGGTTTTTGCCCACTGACAGTCAAAAAGATGCATGTTTTAATGCAGATGTAGATTTGTTGGGAATTTTTCCCATCAACTTCAATGGGGGAAGTCAAAATCTGCAATGAAGAATATTGTTGCAGCTTTGTGGCAGATTATGTGTGGATTCAAAGCAAAATACACAATTGTGGCTTTAAAGTCATTTGACTTTTTGTTTTCTCCTTTTTAGAGCCTATAGAAAATCCACAATGACAAAACCTTAACCAATTCCCTTTTTTTTTTTAGTGCAGATTTGCTGTTCTGGATTTTCATGTAAATGAATAGTTGAAAAACTGGGTATAGGCGCAACCTTCCAAGAGAAGCACGAATATTAGCTCAACTTCTCTGTTTTATTACAATCCAGCATAAATAGATGTGATTCGAGGCTAAGATGCCCCTCAGTATTTGTTGGGACAGAGTCTAGGAGCGCCGGGACGTGTCCTTCAGGCAGACAGGTTGAGCACTGGATCATCCTGTGGACGTTTGAGGATTTGCTGTAGAAACGTTCGACAGCAAATCCATCCCGTGTGCATTTATCCTAAAAGTCTGAGCTTCATTTTCTGTTAAAGAGCTCCAAATGTCCTGCTTTCTTTCCAGAAGCCAAAAAGTTAAATAACAAAATTCTGGCAGTCTGCAGCTGCCACTAGGGGGAGTACTACATTTAGTTTTATACCAATCTCATGGATTGCAGTACTAGCTATATACAGGAAGGAGCTTTCCACTAGTGGTAAGCAAAAAGGCAGAATTTATTCTATCATTCAAACAATTAGGTAGATACAGCAGCACTCATAAGTAATCCACCTTTGGTGTGAGGCAAAAAAATGCAAGAGCCCAGTGAGGGAACGCACTCCACAAGTTCCCAGATATCCAACCGAAAAGCAAAGCAGTAGGGCAGCATTTTTTTGCCTCACACCAAAGGTGGATTACTTATGAGTGCTGCTGTATCTACCTAATTGTTTGGCTACTATAGACTCCACACAGCGTGCACCATTCCTGAGAGGCATGGATGGAACCGATATACCTCCTAATGGATTGGGATGTGGCAAAACATTCATTTATACGCAAGCAGATGCGAACAGGATTATTTCAGATACTGAATTGGATGGTAACTTTTTAGGTGGTCCCAACCGCATGGAGGCACAAGGGAAATGGGAGAATCTGAATAAACGCCTTATCTCCTATCGACTGCACCTAGTGACTTTACGTGAGTACTATCTAGCAGGACGAATTCCTCGAGGTCTGCGCTCTCCTGTTAGACCTACTTTCATGATTGACGATGAGGAATTCTGTTTGAAATTTGTGCATATTACCAACAAGTACACTTTCGATCTCATTCTCCTAAACATGGACTTTTTACAGAAAGAGATTAAGACGTGTCATGAAGAACTTGCTCTATGTGAAAAAGAACTATGTCTCTAAAACCTGAAGAGTGGGGTACCTTTAAAGAGAAAATGGATACTAATTTCAAAAAATTTCAAGAAGACAGACAATGAAACGTTCCAAATGGTCTCGTGATAGTGAAGATTATCGGACAGGACATATCTTTAATTGGCAGGTGCCTAAGGGCACAAGAACCAAGAAATATTCTGGACATCCTGGAGGTTTTCAACGATCTCGACAACAATATAGACGTAATAAACGACAATTTGGATTCACTTCAAGTTCCGAGTCATGTGATGATACGCCAAATGCACCCACGTCTGATAGCCGCGCCGCCCACCAAGAACGAGGAACCGACAACTATGAAGACATGGAATCGGAGGAGGGGTGGCAAGCGACACCGCAGAAGATTTAAATCCCCAAGCGGGTATGCTAACCCGAGCATCGCAACGTCGGAGAATGCAGTAACTCAGAAATTACTGGTAGTGAACATATCCAGTAGATCTTTGAATACGATTGAGACTCAGGCTCTTTCAAGGGGACTCTCTTTCTGTTTCACATCACGCACCAATTGGTTCAAATACGATCTTGACCTACGTAGATTTTACAGGACTTTGAAATTGAAAGTTTTCTTTTCGGCTTCCCAGGAACAAAATGTGACTGCTCTGGATACAACTGAAACGGATTTTGCTGCTAACCAACTAGGCTTACGGAATCGGAGTACGTTTCAACCACCAGGTACCTTCCATGGGGTAGATACTTTTGCTGATATCATTTCTAATGAGATTCGCAAACTGAGACATCAGGAATATAGACACGCCATTAGGCATAATGTAAATAAGCAAAAGATTGAGGCCATTAGGGATCTTGGTGGGGACGGGTCTATCACCATCAGGCCCGCCGACAAAGGCGGGGCAATAGTGGTGATGGACTCGTCCTATTACCATGAAGAATTGATGATGTAATTATCAGATCATGAGACCTATGAGCCTCTGGCTACAGATCCTACAGCTGACTATCAGAAGGAACTTCGATTGTATTTGGAAGATGCATATTTGTTAGGGATTATAGATGCGAAATTGAAAGCTTTTTTGTTTGTATCTTATCCAATAGTCCCTATGATTTATAACATACCAAAAGTTCATAAGGACCTGAATAAACCACCTGGCCACCCAATTGTGTCTGGCAGGGGGTCACTTATGAACAATGTCTCGAGGTTCCTCAACAGAGTGTTGAGAGATTTTGTTGTATCTACTTCATCATATGTGCGCGATACCTCAGACTTCTTGCTTAAAATCCAAGATGCTGAGGTATCAGAAACATCGATACTCGGGTCATTCGATGTGACATCACTATACCCCAATATCCAACATGATAGAGGGTTAGAGGCTGTAAACTACCACCTATCCCAGTCCCGTTTCAGCAACAGAAAAATAACTTTTCTTCTTAGCCTATTGGAAATGGTCCTTGATAGGAACTTTTTCCTGTATGGCGACTCCTCCTTCAGGCAACGCAGAGAGACGGCGATGGGCACGAATGTTGCCCCAACATATGCCAATTTATTTATGGCGCACGTAGAGGAGTCCCTTATTTACAAATTACAACTATGGAACAAAATGAAGATGTAGGTACGCTATATAGATGACATATTCATCATCTGGGAAGGTACCCAGCAAGAGCTTACACAGTTCCATGAGGAGCTCAATAACTTGGTTCCCAATCTAAAATTTACCCTAACTTGCTCTGCTGATTCTGTTCAGTTCTTAGATGTCCTGGTCTACAAACAGACGGGACGTCTACGATCTGATTTGTTCATTAAACCTACAGACAGAAATAACCTGCTAGCTTATGAGAGTTGCCATCCCCCAAGAATGAAGGATTCGTTACCCTGGAGTCAGCTGCTCAGGGTCCGATGTGTCATTTGCGATGAACATATCGATCAACGTTTGGAGCAGATGTGTTCCAATTTCCGCAGACGGGGGTACCCTGAGCGGCTGACTTCTGGGCTCTGTGAAAGAGCACGTCAATTGGACCGTGCTTCTCTCTTAATTCCAAAACCCAAACAATGTACCACAACCAGGATCCCTTTTGTGTCTTCATTTGGACCCATGAGTGGCCGTGTAGGCCAACTCATTAGGCGCCATTGGCCTTTATTGACACGATGTTACAGCACGATTCCAGAATTTCAAAGTCCCCCTATCTTTGCATATCATCGAGGAGTCAATCTTAGGGACAAAGTAGTCCATACAGTGAATGGGCCGGTTCAGCAGACGAAACAAATGATTTTAGGGCCTCTTAAATCTGGTAATTTTCCATGCTTAAATTGTGCCAGCTGCAACAATTTGGTGCGTGGCAGCACTTTCACACATCCTCGAACGGGCAGGAGATATAATATCAAGGGCAGACACACATGCAGTACATCTTTTGCAGTGTGGGTTGCGTTATGTCGGAGAGACGACACTTGAATGTCGTAGTCGCATCTCCAAACATAAAAGCACTATCCGCACGGGTAGAAAGGATGTCCCATTGGCTAAACATTTTAATGAAGTCCATCACAATGTCTGCCAATTGCGATACCAAATTATTGATGCCGTACCAATTAATATACGGGGCGGAGATAGAGAGAGGAGACTCAAGTTCCTAGAGGCTCAATGGATCTTTGAGCTTGATTCTCTCCATCCACTGGGACTCAATCTGGAATATAATCTGTTACCATTCATGGATTAATTATTATCCTGTTCAGTGTGTTTTATGTTTTACATGATTTTAATTTGTTTGTAACATTTGTTTGTGTTTTTTTGTAGATCCGTAGTTGGACTGGAGATTTTTATATGGCGGCACCCCATTCTTTTCCTCATTTTAATTCGCTCATTTTTTGGTGATTCTATGCATTTTGTTCTAAGTATACATGTTGATGTAATTTCTATCAATGACGTTTTCTCTGTATTGATTTTTTTGAATACTGATCGTTAATAAAGACTATTTTTGAAATATGAGTTTTGTACTCTTCTAATATATCTATTGTCTGTACTCAGAATAATATTGACAGTCTTGTGAAGGCCATTTTATAATCTATATGCAGCTCTATATGCCTTATGAGAAATAGGGGTATTTATAAAAATATATGCCCCGTTACCAATATGTATTTCTTATGCACATATATATAATAACTGTTGAGATTATTTCTCTGTAATAACTGCTACTGAGACGGAGCTGAGACTTATATTCCGTTGGAATGCCTTTTTCCATTCGCGGAGTTGTGTGCTTGGGATTCCGTAGTAACGTGTTCTTACACGGAATCCCCGCGTATGCGCTGTGAGCGAATTGAAGTCCTCGCACGTCGGTGCGCATTGACATTATGGCCGCGCACGCCCAGTGTAACTTGAGGACGGAATATACTCCTCACGTCTGAGCGCAATTACGTCATGGCCGCGCATACTCAAAGTAATCTGGAGACGCAAGACACCGTATACCAGAATTGGGTTGCCGCCATGTTTTCTCCTTGTCCTACACAACGGCTCATACAGGTGAATTGTCTTGTACACATGTGTTAATATATATATATTATCACTATGAACGTGGATTGGTACTATTTATGTATGACTCTGTTGTATGGAGCATTATCTTGACAAAGGCCCAATTGTGGGGCCGATACGTAGCTGCTTGCTTCATCCTTTTTTAATAGATTAATAAAGAAGACCTTTTAATTAAATGCTGCCCTACTGCTTTGTTTTTCGGTTTTATTCTATCATTCAACTGTATGGCTGTACACGGGACCGGGGGAACTTAGTATCCCTATGACATTCCTGCACTTGAATCAACCTCTGGCCCTTGTACTGTATTTACACCCCTGTGTATGCCATCGGTGAGGGTGGAGGATAGAAGAAGTAACAGGGAGGAGTTTAGTAATTTCATAAGGGACTGAAGAAGGCTCTTTTGGACCAATCATTGCAGAGGATTTCCTCCAGTGCTACTTACCCAGCTGACAGAAATGCAGCACACCTCTAAAGCTGACATGTTCTGACATCAGCATGCATGTGATATACATGGGATTATGTGCTGTGCATGCTAGGAATATGAGGAATCACATCCTGGTTCTGGGACTCTGAAACACAAGTATGATGCACAACTCCGCTTCTACAGACCCCTTTCTAAGAGCTAATTCGCACGGACGGATTTCTGCCGCGTTTCCTGCAGGGGAATAACGCAGCTTTTAGGTTCTATTAAACCTAATAGCTCAGTGCTCACATGCGTGATTCTGACGTGGATTTCTGCTGTGGGAAAAAAAAATCGCAGCATGTTCTAATTACCCACGGGAGGTCTCCTTTGATATATTGATAGAGACCTCGGGATTTCCGCAGCGGAATTATGTGATTGCTCGCGGTCACTCGCATTTTTAAACACGGTACTCCCGCAGCGGAAATCTGCAGGCGTATCCTGCTCTGTCCGTGGACAGCAGGCCTAAGGATGAAGTGCAAACTTGTGTAAGTAGCGACATAGTAACATGATTAGTTTTTTGTTTTTTTTTTGAAGGGGTTGTCCGAGTTAATTGTTTTTTAATTTGTGCTGCCCATGCGTATAAACAGAGACCCCATGCTCACCCCTCCCCACTGTGTCGAGTGCCAGCAGCTCTGGTCTCTCATCTGATGCCATGGTGACAGGCGCCCGTGACGTCCCGTCAACAGTTACATCTGGCAGCACCTCCTATGCCAGCTCAGAGCTGAAAGAGGTTTCTACTTTAAAAGTACACGAGTTTCTGGTGTGCATCATAGGAACTGATATGGGCTGCACACGGCCATGTACCCATATAGTGGTGGAGCCTGCAAATGTAAAAGTCTGAAAAGTCACAATTGTGCATGCAAAACTAGTGTAAAAAAAGATAATAAATATGCCTCACTGTATCTTTAGTGGGGATTTTTCTTACTTTTAGTGCATTTTTTGGGTCAGTGCCATTTTTTCAAAATTGCCTCATGCGCTGGGTCTGGTATAGGCAAAAAATCCAAACCCAAAACCTATATGTAACAAGAAATGACACTAAAAAAGGCTATCCAATGGATAATCTAGAAAAAAAAACAACTATGTCTGAAGCATGCCTAAAACAGACTTCTAGTCCAAAAATGCAATCTTGACTGTGCTCCTGAGTTCTTCAGTGTGTAGATTGCCTCTTTTTTCTCTGACGTAGTATTTACACGGCCGATAGCTATTTGCACCCAAGATCTTCGGGCACAACTTGCATTGCACTGACACCCCGTCCATATGCTGTATGAGATACCGCGCATTGTAAGTCCTATTCTTGTGCAAGAATCCCATGAAGATATGAACCGCTCCTGTCATGTACTATTGGTGCGAAAGAAGAAATACCCGTGTAAAGTAACCCATTGGAAATAATGCGCTATTACAATGCGCAACTTCTGTGTGTTGCGCAGTCACACATTTTTCTTGCCCATGTAAATACGGCCTCAGTTACAGTGAGTGAACCCTCCATCTCTCCCACTGGCAGGCACTCATATACATAACTTAAAATATTTTTTTTAACCCTGTAAAGACCAGGGTGTTTCGCCCCTAAAGGACCAGATACTTTTTAGCGATTTACATATCCAGTGCTTGGTCCTTAATGGGCTAATCAAATCTCCAGATATAGAATAGGATATAAGTCACTTCAGTCTGAGAGAAAAAATGTTTTCCAAGATTTGGTAATAAGAGATTAGTAAACGATTTGTCATTGTCATTGCCTAGCATTGCTTGCAATGATCACCTTCCGTCCTTCTGCCCACACAACTAAAAGGTAAACTCATAGATCTCCCCAGATAGCTCCGTATGTATGCATGGGGAATATAAAACATGTCTTACTATATCCTAAGGAGACCAATTAGTCTGACTATTGAAGTCTTGGTGGAAAACTGAAGGTGAACAACTTTTATATTTATACCAATTCAACATTTCTTAAAGGGGCATCGCAGCAAAAAACATTTATCACCTATCTGCTGACTAGGTGATAAATGTCCGATCAGTGAGAGTTCAACCACTGGGACTCCCATCAACTGCTAGAAGAGGGGACACTACCCACATCGCTACAGAGAGAAGTAGTGTGTATGTAGCATGTCCTCCTATTTCAGAGGGAGACCTTCTAGACTGCCTCAGGAACCGGCGCCTGAGTGCAAACCCTGCTCCCTCTAAAACAAGAACAATTTTAAAAAGCTCAACACAACTAATATAACAATTGGTTTCTGCCATGTTTAATGACTACCGCTGTCTTAGAAATATTCAACCTGTTCAATAGAATCCTTCATAAAAGCACACATTTGCAAATGGGGTGTTTCTCAAGCACACCTGATGCAACTAATCAAGGGCTTCATTGGTTGCATCAGGTGTACTTGAGATTAAACACATCAAATACCTTGATTGGTTAGGGCTTTATTGACTGTGACGTTTGATTGCATGTTTTACAAGAAAGCTGTCTAAAAGGTTAAGAGAAGAGATTATTGCATTGCATAGACAAGTACAAGGATAAGAAAAGTTGGCAAAAGTACTGAATGTTCCTAGTGATACAGTTGAAAGTTTAGATCACAAGTTCAAAGTTAAAGGTACACTGGCTACATTACATGCATGTGGCAGAAAAAGGAAGCTATCACCAGCTGTGACCAGATTCCCAAGGAGGCAGGTGGTTAAAAACTTTGAAGTGACTGCAAAAGACCTGCAACAAAATTTTGCGGCAGCAGGTACTGAGGTTTCTGTTTGCACAGTAAGGCCTCTTTCACGTGGCTGTAGGCATTTTTACGTGTGCCTGCTGGCACCGTAAAAATTGCGTTAACAGGCGCACAAATTAATGTTTGTGCGCCCGTTTAGATGGCACAGGCCTCGGCATATATATGCTGAGGCTGCAATGCTATTGCCTCCCCTTCGCCAGCTCACCTCCTCTCTCCTTCCCTCTGGCTGTTTGGAATGGGAGTGGACGGGATGGTGGCGGAGCTAAGCACCCACTCCTCCCCTTAGCCAACAATGGGAGGGCAGAGCTTAGCTCCACCCTGCCCCCTCTCATTGCAAACAGCCGGAGGGGAGGAAAGAGGAGGAGAGAAGAGGGAGGGAGTTTAGCAGTCACGCTGCTAAACTCCCACCCACCTCCCTTCTCCGGCCACTGTCATTGGCTCCCATAGAAGCCCATGCAGCAGCCGTTGTCCTCCGGGAAGAAATATAGTTCCGGGATTATCTTTTTGGCCCGGTGTAAAAGTGCCCGATGCTTTATTGGACCGACTGGGCGCTTTTACGCCGCGGGAATATGGCCATGTGATCTGATGCATTGGAATCTAATACATCAGATCGTAGAGTATATCGGCTGGTCCTAAAAACGGCGGCTGATATACGCTCATGTGAAAGAGCCCTAAGGTGCACACTACATCCTGAAGGTATTCACGCCTGAACTCCAAGACGTATACCTCTACTGACCTCCAAAAGCACAAACGTCAACTCCAATATGATGAAAAACAGAAAATAAGCCTTAGAAGTTCGGGGATTCTGTTCTGTGCAGCAGTGAAACAAAACAGAAACTATTTAGGCCCATAGATCAGCGGTTTATCTGGAGGAGGAATAATGAAGCATATGCTGAAAAGAGCACCCTGCCTATAGTGAAGCAAGGTTGTGACTTGGTGATGCTCTGGGATTGCTTTGCTTCCTCTGAAACTGGAAACCTGCAGTGTGTGGAGGTGTAAGGGGGTAATGCCACAGTGATCCCCCTTAGACTCTGGAGCAGCATGCAGCCGCTGATAAGAGTGGCTTTTAGCTGTAACAATAGGCCTCGCTCCCTCCAGTCCTGTACCCAGGCAGAAAGGGGAGTATGAAGGAAGAGAAGACCAGCGCTTGCCAGCGGTAGTCCTAAAAACACTGCAGCATTGCTGCTTGGGCTTCCCTCCACTCTCCAGAGCCACGGGCAGGGAGGTGATGGAGAAAGGGAGCAGGGCACTATGTTGGAGCACCCCAGGCACCGTCATTTTGTTGTAGCCTTACAGGATGCTGAAGAGATGGTTCCGTTCCCAGTCAAAGTGCAGCTTCCCGTAGGGTTACCCCGGACACATGGTATATGCTAAAGAGCTGGGAGGGCAAGATGCTGGCTTGTCACAGTGGCACTTACCACACTCCCTCCCAGAGGAATGTACCAGGGCAGCGCTGGGACTCTTCCGGATACTCCTGGCATGGGGATGCCCAATAAACATTAGGACAGGTGAAGGGATAGTAACGGGTGACGCCACCGATCTGGCACCCATCAGCATGAACATCGGCGGGAAAATAATTGAGCCACAGACAGTGATAGAGTACCTCAGGACCCCGGGAACGGTCAGGGCCTGGAATAACTTTACTTAACGTAACTTCAGGAATACACAAGGCACAATTGGAAGCAATGACAGTGCAGGAAAATTAGTAGACATGAACAGTAGTAAGCAGTACAGTCCAAAGAAATGGGGAGCTAGAATTGTGAAAACAGTGTCTTACTTTATTTTTCTTGTGCCATAAAATACAGGAAGAGATCAGGCTGGTAGAAAACCGCCAAAACTGGGCGGTGTGGCTGGTTATGGAACAGTGCTGCAATAGCGGCATAAATGCTGAAGACTTCAAGAAAGGTGAGCCGATTCCTTTCCTTTTTTCTTGATCAGTAATACCTCCACACAGTGATCCAGACTTCAGATCGCCTGTGCGTGACAGACAAATTGGGTGTACCTCTACACAGTGATTCAGACTTCAGACAGCCGCATAGGAGAATATAAACTCAGACAGAACCTCTGCACTGGGCCTTGATAAGCACTCACTCATGGTTGCTCTCGCTCTGCTTAGGTGGGGCTCACTCCTTCCTCCTCACGTGCATATTCAAGCTGGGAAATCTCTCTTCCTCCTCCATGCTTCACTACACAAGGGCTGAACATGCCCCCATGCAGCCAGACCTCCTGACTATGACTCCTGAAGACATGGAACTCTTTCCCGCCCCGCTCTCAACCACTTACCTTTATAGCCTCACTCATATCAGGGGACAGGACATGAATTGATACATTTACAGACATTCAGCTCACACTTTGCAGACATTAACCCATCACACGTTGCAGCTGTGCAATACACATAGCAATGACAAGACAGTTTTGCACAGAGCATCCACATAAGACATACATGTGTGACATTATAGAGGAGGCCAGGAAAGCATGTACTGGGCCACAACAAAAGGGAATAATGCAGGGCTGAAGCCGGCCCCGGAGCCCGGTAAGATTTTGACGCTTTAGGTTCACCTTATATAAGGGCTTGAGCTGCATCACAGCTACAGTCTAGACAGAGCAGGCAGACCCTGAGACTGCAGCAGCAACCACAGCTATGCTGGGGAAAGATAGCCTGCAAGAGACAATTAGAATTGCCCCGATGACCCAGGCGCCAAGAAAGACTGCATAAAAGAAGAGTGAGTCTTCCTTACCACTGGGGGCTTGGTCCCTAAAAGCCGCTGACAGCACCGTGGTCCTGGGAATGGCGACAGTTGCAAGAATGGCGTAAGACGGGTCCAACACAACAGTTAGAGTGCACACACTGTAGACAGGGACCATGCTGAATGAATTCGGACTGGCGAAGTATCTACCCAAGGAGTTCATAGTTATGTTGGGGACTGTAGTTCTAAGAGGTCCACATTATGAGAGTTAGGAGGTTCGTTGATGTGTTGAACAAGACTGTGACTAGGGATTGGACACTTCGGACAACAGTGTTACATGCAGACAGAAATGTACAAGAAACTGTAATGCAGTAGTGTAGATGACAATGTAGCTGGTATATTGCTTTGCACCTATGGTGTGTTGTGGGCCGTGAAGTTAGGCATGCTGCGGACCTTCAGTAATACGGAGCACAAAGATGCATATGGCATAATACGAGTATAGTGGATAGATATGATGTTGTTCAAAGTGTCCGTTGCCATGAGAAAGGAGGAAAATATACCCTCACACCTATGGTGCACTTAGCCCGCATGCTGCAGAATCCTGCAAAATCCATCGTCAAAAAAAATCCAGCACCTAGAAGAAGTTGTCGTTTTGCTGCATAACTCGGCATGCAGTTACATCTCAGGTAGATATACAAATGATTAGAGTTGTGGTGCGATTAGATGAACATTCTTGGCACCTGAGGCCCTAAGAGTGGTTTCTGGCCTATGAAAAGGCTCTGAGAGGATACTTGTGTGTAGTGACATCTTTTTCTGCTTGTAGACCTGGTTGACCACTAGACGCCTCTACGACGAAGAGAAGAGATTTCACCCCGTTACCATAGTCTGAGAGGGGCGCATTATTGGAATGTGAGAAGCTGGATGGTCGTATTAACGAATTACCCGCCACCTGGGCCGTTCGCATCGGGCTGTTAGGAGCTGTTGGGTCTTTTGGATGCGTGAGTGCACAGACAAGGATACCAGGCTCAGGACGCCTCAACAGACCACCAGTAGAGAGGATCATTTGATCCTCCGACAAGCACAAGCAGCTCCAACACATTTGTTGTCCACCACCCAAAGACCCTGTAACCCTGTTGGAACCATTTCCTGGCACTTGGCTGAAGGACTTTTGGTCTCACGGTGTCAAATACATGTACTGCCTTTGAAACCCATTGAGACATTAGCAGTGGTGTCGTGAACAACGAAACGAGAAAGGCATTTTCCAGCAGGGTAATGCAATGCTCGGTCGCACACAGCAAGGGGTCACAGAAATGCCTCCACAACATTATCACACCTCCATAGCTGCCTAGTTGTCAGATTTGTCGCCAATAGAAAATGTATGGGACTATCTGTGATGCCAATTCAGACAGCCTACAAGTTTGCACGATTTAGAGGCTCAGTTACAGCAAATGTGGACCAATATGGCATAAGATAACATACGGAACCTGTATACCTCCATGCCCACCCATATCACATCTTGTATTCAAGCTAGAGGTGGTACAACAGGGTACCAAAGCCTCCATGTCCGCCCGTATCACATATTGTATCCAAACTAGCAGTAGTACCACAGGGTACTAGAGCCTCTATGCCCGCCCATATCACATCTTGTATCTAAGCTAGAGGTAGTATAACAGGGTACGAGAGCCTCCATGCCCATCCGTATCACATCTTGTATCCAAGCCAGAGGTGGTACAACAGGGTACTAGAGTCTCCATGCACTCCTGTATCACATCTTGTATCCAACCTAGAGGCGGTACAACAGGGTACTAGAGCCTCCATGCCCACCTGTATCACATCTTGTATCCAAGCTAGAGGCGGTACAACAGGGTACTAGAGCCTCCATGCCCACCCATATCACATCTTGTATCCAAGCTAGAGGCGATACAACAGGGTACTAGAGCCTCCATGCACTCCTGTATCACATCTTGTATCCAAGCTACAGGCGGTACAACAGGGTACTAGAGCCTCCATGCCCACCTGTATCACATCTTGTATCCAAGCTAGAGGCGGTACAACAGGGTACTAAAGCCTCCATGCCCACCCATATCACATCTTGTATCCAAGCTAGAGGCGGTACAACAGGGTACTAGAGCCTCCATGCCTGCCCATATCACATCTTGTATCCAAGCTAGAAGTGGTACAACAGGGTACTAGAGCTTCCCTACAAGTGTTCAGTTTTCTGCAATAAAGGATGCTTTTGCTCTGATATTGTAATCACTGACTTATATCAATGTTGCAATCACACAGAGAAAGTTTTATTTGGTTCAGACAACTTTTAGGCCTCATGTCCACGGGGAAAATCAGGCCCGCTACAGATTCTCCGTGGAGAATCCGTAGCGGGTCCCTCCTGCCCCGCGGACATGAGCGCTGAAAATAAGAATAAACTTACCTGCAGCAGATCGGGCAGGTCTTCTCTTCTTCATGGCCGGATCTTCTTTCTTTGGCCGGCGGATGTACTCAGGAGACCCGCACGAAAATGGAGCACGTCACGGTTTTTTTCATGCTCCATTTTTTAAAATTCACTTTTATTGACCATCCGCGGGTATTTATCTACCTAGTGGTCAATGCATCCCTATGGGATGCGGATCCGCATGCGGGTGATCCGCTGCGGATTTCAAATCATATTTTGCCCGTGGACATGAGGCCTTAAGTGTTTGATTGTTTCAGACAATGAGTGTGTTACGAGTGGGAATTACGGTTGATAATGCAACATTTAAGTATTATACACTCCCATGGAGTGATGCTTAATTCCAGTTTGTTAAGTAAAGCCAATTTTTTAATAAAAAAATGTGTGCCTCAGTCTCTGTCTGTCACCGCTGCACCATCTTGCATCCTGTAACAGTGGGCATTACCACCTTCTCAGAGGGCAAATGGATTCAATCAAGTATCAGGAAATCCTAGGAGAAAACTTCATGTCTTCTGTGAGGGAGCTGAATCTTAGGCGTTATCGGATCTTCCAGCAGGACAATGATCCAAAGCATACGGGTACCTCAAAGTCCACTGAGACTAAGAAAAGGTTCTGAAAGAATCTGGAGTGGCTGTCACAGTCGCCTGACTTGAAGTCAGTGGCAGCACACAAACCCAAGAATATTAGTGAAGTGTTGGCCATTGCCCATGAGGATTGGGCTAGGATTCATCGGGAGCGCTGTCATCAGCTGCTGTCTGGCTATGCATCACATTTGCAGCAGGTCATAACAGTAAAAGGTGCTCTAATAAGTACTAAAGGTGCTTGTCATGAAGGGAAGGGGTTGACTAATATTAAGACTGCAAGTCACTAAAAGTGGCATTTTGTGTTGAATTTCAAGAAACAACTTGTTATGTTAGTTTTATTGAACCATTTAATTTGTTCTTGTTTGATTGTTTTTTTTAAAAAACAGCTGAAAGTTTGTAAAATTGGCATATAAACCGAATTTGCAATGAGGGATGAAAAAGTTTGAATGCGGCTGTAGTTATTCCATTTGAATGCAGGTGTGAAATGCTAAGGATATAATCAGTATTGCCACTGGGTAGGTAGTGCCACATTGTCTGGAATGTCTCTGTACCCATACATAACCAGACCCCTCAATAATAGAAAGAGGGTTAAAGAAAAACACAACACAAATTGCAGATGAACACAGTAGACGTGCATCTTGTAGTTTTGGCCACTAGAGGTCACTTTATACAAACATACAGCATTTCCCCTTCTGGTGGGCTAGCATATAATACATTCTACACAAAAACATAGATAAAACATTAGTTTTGTTGTTATTTTTATAACACATAAAGCTAATTTGTATTTGGGATTTTTATAAGCTGTAGCATAACATGAAGTCAGTTTGTAAGTTTAAAAGCTTTTATCATTGAGAAACAGTTTACAGTTCTGTATGTCTCCAGCAATGTAAACCATAACTACTTCCATTCTAGTTGCTATGGCTAATATATAAGAATAAACGATTGTCCCCAATAGAATGCCTCTGGCCTGTCTGGGTCGCACTATTTACTCCAGGACCTAAATCCATGCTGATTGTACCCAGGCATATTTCCCTCCCTGGAGCAGATGACTGCTCATATTTACTGCTCATGCACATGGCATCTTAGTTATCAGCTTGTAAGCTGCACCTTAAAACCGTACCTAGGGCCTCCTGCCCACAGCCGTGTCGGACTCTGCCAGCGGAATATCACAGCGGAGTCTGACACTGCGCCCCCCCAAAGACCCCATACTCACCTCTCCGGATCTGCTGCGCAAGCCCCGCCCAGGGAGGTGGCGCTCATGCGCAGTGCAGCGCATGACGGGCCGGCGGCGACGCGTAATCACGTGATACTTCCGCTGTGCTCACAGCAGAAGTATCGTGTGACGGACAACTTTCATTGACTACAATGGAAGCCAGCCAATCGTTTTTCCACGGCAATTAAAACATACCGCGATTTCTTTCACACTGCGGAATTCCGCGGTAGAATTCAGCAGCGTGAACATTGAAAGGCAGAAAGCTATTAGGTTCAATAGAACCTAATAGCTTCGGGATAACACCGCGTAAAACGCAGCAGAAGTACATCTGTGGGAAGTAGCCCTTACTCATCTAATAGCCTCTGTGCGTCTCATCAATATTGTACTATATGTTCACTATTTATATTTTTAATACTGAAAATCAAGGCTGAAGTGCAGCCCTCTGCAATCCACTGCCTGTTGTTAGGCATTCAGCTTCTCTAGCAAGTAGGGCAGTACAAGACATTAGGACATCTTTTTAGCTGTGGGGAAGGGTTGTATTCACAGACTGGTCGTCTCTGCACTTACACAGCTTTCAGATCTGCAGCCAGTGTGTTCACAATCTCTACCTCTCCTGATGTTACATAACTTTTCTTTAGGTCATGTGTCTCTATAGTTTGTGGGCAAAAGCAGCACAACTCTTATTAGATTAATCTTTACTAGCTGCTTTACTAGCTCTTGTGTGTTTGCATGGTCATAGCATTTGTACATTCATTGTCAATAGAATTTCAAGATTCTAGAAGAAATTTTCGAAATTAAATGAAACTTTCTATGCGCGATTGTAACGTTGATATAAGTCAGTGATTACAAAAGGAGATAATTTATTGTGGAAAACTTAACGATTGAAGGGAGGCTCCAGTACCCTTTTGTACCACCTCTAGCTTGGATACAAGATGTGATACAGGTGGGCACGGAGGCTCTAGTAGCCTGTTATACCGCCTCTAGCTTGGATACAAGATGTGATACGGGTGGGCATGAAGGCTCTAGTACCCTGTTGTACCGCCTCTAGCTTGGATACAAGATGTGATACGGGTGGGCATGGAGGCTCTAGTACCCTGTTGTACCGCCTCTAACTTGGATACAGGTTGCATGGAGGCTCTATACCCTGTTGTACCACCTCCAGCTTGGATACAAGATGTGATACAGGAGTGCATCGAGGCTCTAGTACCTTGTTGTACAGCCTCTAGCTTGGACACAAGATGTGATACAGGTGGGCATGGAGGCTCTAGTACCCTGTTGTACCACCTCTAGCTTGGATACAAGATGTGATACAGGTGGGCACGGAGGCTCTAGTAGCCTGTTATACCGCCTCTAGCTTGGATACAAGATGTAATACGGGCGGTTATGGAGGCTCTAGTACTCTGTTGTACCACCTCTAGCTTGGATACAAGATGTGATACGGGTGGGCATGGAGGCTCTAGTGCCCTGTTGTACCGCCTTTTGCTTGGATACAAGATGTGATACGGGCGGGTATGGAGGTTCTAGTACCTTGTTGTACCGCCGCTAGCTTGGATACAAGATGTGATACGGGTGAGCATGGAGGCTCTAGTACCCTGTTGCACTGCCTCTAGCTTGGATGCAAGATGTGATACAGGTGGGCATAAAGGCTCTAGTACCCTGTTGTACCGCCTCTTGCTTGGATACAAGATGTGATACGGGCGGGTATGGAGGTTCTAGTACCTTGTTGTACCGCCACTAGCTTGGATACAAGATGTGATACGGGTGGGCATGGAGGCTCTAGTACCCTGTTGCACTGCCTCTAGCTTGGATGCAAGATGTGATACAGGCGGGCATGGAGGCTCTAGTACCCTGTTGTACCGCCTCTAGCTTGGATACAAGATGTGATACGGGCGGGTATGGAGGCATACAGGTTTTGTATGGTATGCTGTGGCATATCGCTCCACATTTGCTATAACTGAGCTTCTTGATCCCACAAACTTGTAGGCTATCGAAGCTATTGGCCCAGATGATTCTATACATTGTCTATTGGTGATAAATCTGCCGACCAGGCAGGCTACGGAAGTGTGGCATTGTTGTGGGGACATTCCTGTGACCCCCTTGTGTGTGCGGCCGAGCATTATCCTGCTGGAAAATGCCCCTAGGAAGCTGCCATGGCAGACAACACATGTGGCTGTGGCTGCAGACTATCACACCAGCAGTGGGGGCAGTGTGCCGCTCCACAGCAAAGGCAGTTTGAAGCACTAACCCCAAGGTTGTCAGTGCCCAAACTAAACCTGGATTCATAGCTGAAGACAACCCGGTTCAACTCCGTAGCGTCCAGTTATGTGGTTTACGACACCACTGCAAACGGTGGGTGTCAAAGGCAGGACATGAAATGGGCATCAGGAGAGCGTCTGTATAGGATTGCATAAACTAATACAATCTTATGGCAGTGTGCACGGGCAGAAATTCTGCAGGAAATCCTGCTGCGGAATTTCCGCCATTGTGCATTCACCCATAAAGTGATAAAGTGCAAATACCAGGTTATATAACATAAGGAGAGGCACAGATTCTGTACACACTGACTGCAGATCTGAGAGCTGTGTGATTGCAGAAAAGCAGAGACTATGAAGACAGTCCCTCCCCCATGGCTAAGATGATGTTCTAATGTCTTAATTGCTAGAGAAGCTGAATGTCTAACAACAGGCAGTGGATTGCAGAGAAACTGCACCTCGCACCTGATTTATAGTGGAAAAAAAAAACGTATGCAATTATATTCTAAAATTGATGAGAAACACGGACTATTAGATGAGCATGAGTTGTTAAAACTTAGTTACGCTACCGTATTGGACCTGGGAGATGAAGAAAGGCTTTTCCAGAAAGAAAAAATCCTTTTCGGAAAGATTTTTCTGCTTTCACATAATGAGGTTAGATTGCATCTTGCCACTGAGTTCCAGACTCATTAGGAGGCATAACTATCTGTGCTTCATCTAATAAGCAACAAGATGTACTGCTCCCCTAGCAAGATGACTACTACCTTACACTATCTAAGTACAGTGATGATGATTCCTCACTGCTCAAAATAGTCAGGAGGTTCTTTGGTGGGTGTGTATTTAAAATTCGACCCACCCCATTGCACTCTCATTGGTTGCTGAGTCCACTGAATGCACATAAATACATATGAGCGGTCTTCAAGTGAACACTCACTGCTGCGGTCCCTGACTGGTACGACTGAATAGTCAGTTTGAGTGACAGTTTTTTAGTAATCAATCATCTTTGCATAACTCTAAGTAGCTAATTATCTACTAAAGAGTTAATGCAGGCGGAGCGGGATACCCCTGCGATAGCTCCGAGAACAATGCAGCTGTTTTGTATATGCAAACAGTTGCTTTGTTCTCCGCGCTTTCAGCTGGTGTCCTTCTGAGAACTGTCAGCGTGATACCAGCTGAAAGAATGCTATCAGCACCGCCTGCTGAGATATCAGCGTGCGGCGCTGATAAGGCTTATCGCTCATTTCTAGCTTGCTAGAAATGAGTGATGATGAACAGTGTACAAAAAGTGCATGATGGCCGCGTGTTTAGACGCAACGGTTATCACTCAAAAGCTGACTTTGGAGCGCATTTTGAGCGATAATCGTTATGTCTAAATGGGCCTTTACATTCGCTCTATTGAGTAACCATTTGACAATAATTGTCCCATGTAAAGCCACCCTAAATCCACCGCTCATCTCTTTCCAGTAGAGATTCCACAATTGAAGTCAAGTTGGTCCCCCCTTATCAGGGTGCAGACGAACACCTCCTATCCTATTAAAGTTGTGCTGCTACAAGTTGATCTATGATCACATAAGCTCACACGGTTCGAAGAATGTGGTTTTCAATCATAGCACAAATAGCTCATGCATGCATTTTCTTTTAACCTCTTAAGGACCAAGGTGTTTTAGTCCTAAAGGACCAGACACTTTTTAAGGATTTTACCCATGTGGCAGTTTTACTGCCCTATTTTTTTCTCTTCAGCTACCAAAATTATTTTTCCCCCCATGACATATGGGGCTATTTTTAATATCTGTTTTTCACAGCCTTTTTTTATTCCCGTTTTTTTTAGTTTTAGTAGGAGTAAAAAGCTGAAAAAGAAGCAATTTTTTAAAATTTATACTTAGTGTAAGTATACTAATTTTAAAAATAAAGTATGGGAATGGGTTCCTCATTTTGTTTTATTTTGATATATAATTTGTATAGTTTTGGATCACAGGGCGCACACAGCGACGGTTTTGGTTGCCTTCGGCATGGAGTCATTTTCTCTTTTAAGTATATATTTTTATTTTATTCTGTACTTTTTTAAACTTATTTTTGTAGCTATTTTTTACCATGCATGTCTCCCATGGCGTCATAAGACCTCTGGGGGTCATTTACATTGTCTTTTTTTTAAATTCGTATATTTCCAGTGTAGATGGGGCATCCATAGGAGCCCCAGTTACAGGGAAAAACATTCCCCTATAGCGATAATAGTCACTAACAGAGCTGATCGGAATCTGCTAGGACCCTGCAGCTCTTTTGTAACAGGGGGACCCGGCAGTCACGTGATCGGCAGATCGCTGATCGGAACAAACACTTCTGCTTTCACTTTTTGGTACACAGCAGAGGTTTTAGGCCCAATCCATATTGGCGATTTTCTTGCGCGATTTTGTCGACAGTGCTACATATCACATGTATGTGGACCCCATGCTTTTCTATTGGTTCTTCCACACGAGCGACGTTTTGTAGCCTGCGACATTGCGAGACTACAAAATCGAGGGCATGCTCTATACAGTCGCGATTTGCGATGTTTTGTAGCCCATGTTTCCCTATGGAGCCTTCCTTTATGTCACATCTCATGAAAATGCGGTTTTCGTGCGGTGCAACTCTTACAGTAGGAAATTCTATTCTAAAAGCCCTGGCTGCAGTAAAAAAAAACAACAAAAAATAATAATAGATCAGCTATGTGTAGGCGGGGATTTTGATCCCACAATGCAGGAAGGGCTGGCAGAAGACTAAACATGAGGGCTGGAGATCAAGAAGGGACCCACTCACAGCGCTTCTTAGGTGATGTGTTTTTTTTTTGCTTTTTTTACTGCAGCTAGGGCTTATTTTTGGGGTAGGGCACTGTACTAATCTAGCAGGACTTGAATCATAACACACGGTTCACCTTTGAACAACTTCTGACATGTAGCTGAGACATGCCATAAGGCGTTATGGGTGAGGCTGTGGCCCTTGGCCCCCAGAGAGCTCTAGAACAATTGTTACAGCTCATTTTCTTACCAGGTCTTTAAACCTGATATAGGAATCTCCCCATGTAGTCACACTGCGGTGAATGGTAGATAATAACAATAGACTTGGAGAGCCTAAAACAGTGCAGTACTCGGAGGAGACCCTTCATTGTAGCGATCGATGGGGGTCACATCTTCTCAGTGATATGTCAGAGTCTACTTTTCAATGATATTTATCAATTCATGTATCTACGTCCCACAAAAGACCTCTCGCATCCAAACGGCCTCAAAGGTAAACTGTTGTATATCGTTGATAAGTCTACTAATAGGACTATCAGCTGGACTTGTAATGATATCCCAGATCCACCTTTCAATTACAGTAAATCACAATGTCTTTGTGGAGGTTTACCCGAAGGTTAAAAGCACATGGACATATTTTTGGGCCACCTACTGTCCATGTAATGAGGCTATATGAAGCGTCCAAAGAGCGGGCCCACAGCTGAGGAGATGGCGGGGTAGATAAGGGCCTTGTCACGGGGGTTCTACCATTTCCTCCCCTGGGGGCAGCTCTGGGCCTGTCCAAGCTACTGCTGGGGGAGGTCACAGGGATCTTCTTGCCACCGTTCTGTCCTCTGTGGTGACTCCCTCTGAAGTAAATAAATTAGTCTACGCACAGGGATGCTTTCTGGACAAACTGGGAACGGTTGGTAATGTCCGTTTACTGTAACTTCTGCAAAGTTTCAACGTACAACAGTTGTCAGGCACAAAGTACACTTCTAGAAGGGGGTGTGACAGGGAGAACGTCTCGGGGTAATCCGGACAATCTATAGTCCAAGTTATCTGTGTGATCCCGTTCCCAGGGACTGTCTCTCTCCCTCCAACACTCTACCGGTCAACACTCACACTTCTGGTGCCTTTCTCTCTCAAGCAATGGTCCTTCTCTCCCTCAGTGCTTAGTGGTAGCATCGGCACATCCTAAGTAGGGTAGGACCAGACCAAGCAGACTGGTATCACTCAGCTTCTTCCATTCTCCACACTCCACCCTGTGGGGTTCACTCGCTTGAAGGCTGGTTAACTCTTTCTAGCATAAACTCCCTTAGACCCACTTGCAAACACATATATATCACAAAGTCACATGACATGCAAGTAGATACATTTTCCAGACATTAACCCATTCGGTGCTGCAGAGATGCAATACACATACGAAATACATGCTACAATGAAGATACTGACAGGACAATGGCACGAGACAGACATATAACCTTATGGAGGGGCCCCACTTGTTTTGGGCCACTGCAATATACACTATTACATCTACCGTCCATGTAATTCTACGGACAGCACACAGCCTCGTTATAGCCTATGAGGCTATACACGAGTAATTTTTTTTTCTTTTCCTTTTATTGTAAAACACAACATTTAAATAAAAGCAATGCAAAAAAGAACAATGTGCAAAAATGTCAAGTTGTGAAAAAATAACTGCTCCCACACACTTGTGTTTTTTTTTTAATGTGATTGTCAATGGGACTTTCTAATGTTAAAAAGGCATCGCACAAAAATCGCAAAGCACAAACTTGCGATGCGTTTTAAACATTAGAAAGTCCCATTGACATAAGCATTAATAAAACGCAAGTGTGTGGGAGCCCTAAGACTACAATCAGGTGACCATCAAACAATAATACACTCATGAGCAATTTTTTGTACACTGCCCAATGGTCCGAATGAACAAACCCATGTCATATCCTATACCTGTACGTTTTCACCGACAAGAATGGGATATGTAATTATCACACAGGGTCCATATAGATCAGGCAACACAAGGATGGACACAACCCACATGATGGCCGTGTGCCTCTAGCCTGTACAACAGTGCAAGGAGCCACATGGTGTCAGGCTGCTGCTGTAAAGGCTCTCTCAGTTGCTCCATGTACAAAGCTCATCTTCCCTAGAACCAATACCTCTGCACATATGGCATTCAGAAGAATATGGCACAAATGTCATTATTGGATTCATTTAGTTTTTGACAAGACAAACTCCATATGACATAGGAAGCATGCAGAGTACAGTATAGGTTCCATGCACTTCTATGGGAGCCCTACTCCAGCTCTGTACAAAACAGACTTGTGATATAGGTGGATGCACAAAGCCTAATCCTAGGGCCACATGGTAAATTTATTGAACGGCTATTAAAGTCTGCATGTGGCTGCAGTCTAAAGGATTATGTACAGGGCCAGTTTTTTGATACAAAGCTATAATATGGCTTCCATATGGTACATGAGCCGTCTGTACTGCTGTGCCATTGCTTCTAGGGAAGAATTTTTAAAAATGATTAATTTAAAAAAAAAATAAGTATCCTTACCTGCGGTTTTCGTTGTGGATTCATGGGTAATCTGCAGCAAAATCAGCAAAATTACGATTTGTTACAGATTTAGACCTCTCTTACAGAAGCCTATTGTCACTGTGTACGCAACATGCGATGCCAATAGCTCATTGATTTCTACACTAGTGTGTTTTACTCACGCAAAGAAAATTGCGGCATCCACTATCTTGGCATGCATTACGCACGCATACATGCCAAGATCGTGTATTGGGATTGGCGGCACGCAGCAAGTACGCATGTCATTGCACCCTTGCTGCGCTCTCTCGCACACAGTGCTGCAACTTCCGACAGTCTGAGTCCAGTTTTGGACTTCCTCAGTGAACTGAATGGGGATAATCCGTAACTATTCCATTACCAATCCGCAGCATAGATTCACAGGCTGTGGATTTAAAATCCACAGAATGGGCCAAATTACAATGCAGATTATTATTTCCACAGTGGTTGGATGTGATTTCTTGAATGTTCATCAACTTGGTTTATACTGTAATATGCTGCAAATCTGCAGTGTGTAATACACAGCATATCCAGTCCTAGTCAGCATACCCTAAAAATATTTTGCCGAACATAAGCTGCAATGAAAAGCAACTTTTGATGCTCTGGGCTGTGGACATTGTGTGATTAATTGCATTCCCATAAATATGAGAGTCATTCAAAGTCGTGGCTAGAGATGCCTCCATCAATCAGATAGTAGTCCATCACAACAACAACCTATGAAGCCATATATTACCGCCATGAGGCTTGTTCGATAACTGCAAGACCTGTGAGTGAAGAACTGAATATCTGCTACTTGTAGCCATTGACATATAAAGACAGCAGATCCCCACCATGAAGATAAGGAAGCCACATTAGCTTTTTATGTCTGGTACAGAGTGTTATGGCAGCAGTATACAGTCCTAAGCTCTCGCTCAAGACCTGAAGGTTGTGAGTTGAATCCCAGCGTGGTTCAGGTAGTCGGCTCAAGGTTGACTCAGCCTTCCATCCTTCTGAGGTCGGTAAAATGAGTACCCAGCTTAGTGTGTGTGTGGGGGGGGGGGGGGGGGGGAATAAATAAATTATCTGAAAGCACTGTGGAATAAGTTGGCACTATACAAATAACAAGATTTTACACACAACAACACTATCATCATATTCGACATACTGCCGAACCAACAAGTCGTATATCAAGTCAAGTGACCACAGAGACAGTCTCATTCTTGGCAAGGTTCACACAACATAGCCTATGACCAGCAATAGAAATAATTGACTTTTTGGAGCTTACGCTGAAGAATTATAGTAGACTAAAGTAAAGTATATGACCTCATTGAGTGCAATGGTGAAAAATAATACACAAGCCATCTCATAACACTAAACTATGATATTAAATCTGACTTCAGAATGAAGTGCTCGATTGATTCCTTCTATTGAAACAGATTACAATATAAATTCTGTACCAAAAAAAGTGAACAGGAAATTGAAAATATGAGACTTGCTTTTTCTTATTAAAGCCCAGGAGAAAAAAAAGCATGAAGTGACTACAAAGAGGACCAGCACCAGTGCTATGACCAATGAAGGCAGGAGGAAGTGAAATGCGACAAGAACATAGCTGAATAGTCATCACTGGAGCCTGGGGAGGAGTACACCATGGATACCCAGCAGATAATCTGTTCACCATCCTTGACCACCAAAGGTGCTGGTATGACCATCTCACTACCCTAGACCACCAGGGATGCTGGTATTAAGTCTTTTTTCCCCATAGACCAACCAAAGATAAAACAAATTAACTCCAAAGCCTCCTTAGACTACCAGAACTAATATCAACTCCCTAAGCCAGTGGTCCTCAACCTGTGGCTTGGCAGTCACAAGTGGCTTGCAACCTCCAGAGTTATAGCCATATGCACTGGAAATTAGCATTATTGCAGACAAATTTTAACCACCAACCAGGGACAATTTGGATGGCGTAATACTAATGCCAAATTTTACATGAACATACTCCTCAGCGAATGTTTTTAATTTCACAATATATGGTTTCTTCATTTAGGTTGGGCTACATGGCAACTTGGTACAACACACATCAACGATTGTACTTTGGTCCAGCTAAATTGCAAACTGATAGAATTCACGTATATTAGAGTGTGATGTAGCAAGGCCACAATGTGGTTTTTGACTGGGTGCAAATTTTCGGAACCAAAGTCACTATGTAGCCCTAGCTTAAAAATTTTGCCCCTCCATTTTTAATTGGAATGTGGTCCCATCCATTCCTCAAAGTTGTATGTGGCTCACCAAGTACAATAAGTAGAGGACCTCTGCCCTTAGCTGTATAAAATAATCAGAAATATGCAGTGAACCACCCTTAGCTGCCAGGTATTCGATCCTAAGCCAAGTAGTTGAAGGGTATCCATACATGTGGTGGATGATCCGCAGTAACTACATATGGTTACCTATGTGCCTGACTCCATGACCTGCTATAATTTCAGTTGGCAAGTCCAGGTACAGCCCAGCAATTAATACTGATTTGCAAGCGGTGGATCATCCGCAGCCTATATGGTCACACTTAGAGGTTGTTGTCAGTGTATTTAGATGGCATAGTCATGTTAAGAATGCCTATATAAAGCAGGATTCAAGCTTAAAGGAGTTGTCCCAAAATGTAAATGTATCCATTATCCAGAGGAGAGTTGCTAAGTCTCTGATCGGTGAAGGTCCGACTGCTGGGACTTACACTGATCACAAGAAATGGGGTCCCATACTCCCCCCCCATCCCGGTATGAATGGAGCAGCCAAGAATGTGCACTGCCATGCCATTCATCTCTGTGGGACAGCTGAAAGTGTTTCTACAGCCTACAGAAATGGATGGAGTAGCTGCGCACAACTTCATTTATACAGGACCCCGTTCTTGTGATCAGTGGGGATACACTGGTGGACCCCCACCGATCACTTATACCCTATCCATATTATAGACGGAGGTCTCAAATCAAATGAGTGGAAAGTTTTACTGTTTACATACCCATTAGGCATCATCGATTTCAACCTGGCATGTAACAATATCACGTTCAAACTACATTAAAGGAATAGTAGTAACATATGTACATTCTATACTATACAATCAACACAATTGAATAAAAACATGCATAATATCTATGCAGTTTTTTTGCACACTGTCATATCTACATTATTTTTTTCCTTTTGCGCACCCTTCACATCATCTGCATTTCTGTCTTGTAGCAGTCTCAAACAAAAATCATGAATTAGTAATTTTCTTTACTTTCTTCATTTTTCAGGGCGTTTCTTCTAGGCATTATCCATGTTTTTTATTTGCATTGATAGAATAGTACAGAATGTACAAGTAGCCAACAATGATTTTTAGTCCTGCAGAAACTGGACAAGTGAGAAGCGGACGATTCTCGTTCAGCGCTCAGTTGTTGGCTCGCATTTAGACTGAATGCTTATCATTAATTTCCATTCAAACTTTTTTCAAAGATAATCGTTCCATCTAAATGCACCTGAAGAAACAGCGTGCAACACATTGAATGACTTTAGAATTCTTCGGACACCCTGTCTTTTTGCTATCTATGTCTTACCATGTCAGTTTGTGCTTTTACGACCTGTTCTATGGGTTTCCAGGAGCACAACTTCACAGGTGGGGGTTAAATGTGCTGGCTGGGTGTGGTGTTCTCTAGCCAGCCAATCTCCACTGGTCTTCTGCTCATATATACCAGCCTCTTTTGGTAGAGGATGCTGGTCATTTTATCCATGTTATGCATTCTGTGTTACTCCCAGGCTGAGCTGTTATGCATGTCTAGTCTGTAGTGTGTCTTTCACTTTTCCTGAGGATGGTCTGGACACTTGTAGTCCCCATCTGCATCTTAATCAGATCTCATCTCCCCTTCCCTTTGACAGGTGCGGCCTCCAGACATTTTAATGTCTCATGTGGCCAGGTGGGTAATGCCTGAAACTATTCCCTGTATGTCAGTTCGGTGTCTGACTCTTTCCCCTTGGTGTGAGGATAATTCCGCGAACATGGTTTGACATCTATATGCGTTAGAATTCTGAGTGGGGTTTTTATGCTGGGTTTCCCTTCCCCTTAGGGCTTTGATTTCATGCATTATGTGTGCGCATTTGCGTGGTATTTCCGGTTTCAGGGTCCGCTCACTGGATGTAACAACCTTTTCTGGAGCAATCTAATGACCAGCTTTCTCTTGCATTGTACTAGTACAGGCACAACACTATTGAAAGCCTGGTAGTACCTGCGGCAGCAACAGATCCATCACACAAAATGGTTCTGGATCCAACTCATATCATTCTAAGTAACAAATGGGTCTACATCAGCATGACACAAAATGAAGATAAAAACCCATCAGGTACAGTTTATTCTTAAGGCGTTTATTACTGAGGCTTCCCTCACACAGACAGTTTTTATTGCGATTAGCTCTTTCAGCACCACGCTAATCATGGTATAACACTCCAATTGTTTTCAATCTAACCGCTCAGATAGCTGCTCGATAGCAGCGCTTTTCAGCGCCACGATTTTCGAGCGGTGCATGTTCTATTTTTGAGCATTTAGCGCTCCTCATCAATGATGAGTGCTAGAAGCTGGTGTGTCTGTCGATGCTGCAGCCGAAAACTAAAGTAAATGCGGCACAGTGCCACAATTTAAATCATGACGCTTACAGCAACGCCTGTGTGAGGGAGCCGTTAGTGTCTGGATGACATGTTTCAGGAAAGAATGGTTCTCTTCTTCAGGTTAAATCAGAATACATCCTTATTCTCTGGAAAGATAGCAGAAGCACTTGTATCTTGAGATCGAAAGTAAGATGCAGCATGATTTTCTATATCTCAAAGATGAAAGCTTTAAATGGTCAATAACTTTTCAACAAACCTAAGCTTAGGTGATAGCCAGAGTGATAACAAGCAAAAGTGCAAATTACGTTATTTACCTAAAATGATGTCTTACAGCTAAAAAAATCCCTCAAAAGTGCCTAGGTCTAGTTCCTTCTAACTTGCTGTCCATTGCCCCTCGCCAAGTGAAATTTGTCTGTAGCAGCAGGGATCCCGAAATGAATTTCAGAAAGTGAAGGCTTTACTTGCTGCTGTCGCATGCTGCCCAGACAAATCTATTAAGGGGAAGGAGGCAAAGACTCAAGAGAAGCTGCAGGTACGTCTATGTATAAGTGTTTTATCTCACCTCAATGCTGGATTCATAGCTACACTGTTTAGTATTAGTTCTCTATAATGTCCTTAATGTTGCTTCTGAGTGTGTGCTACAGAGAGACAGGGGAGCAGGATCTCTTCTTTTCTGTGTGCACACAATACATCATAGCAGCTAGTCTTCACCCGCCAGCTTAGAGAATACTGAAAATCAGAGATGAAGCCTGCAGAAGGGAAGGCTGGTGAAAAGTGCCATTTATAGAAATGACACTTTTCCTCATGTATACACACAGCACCTTATTCTGAAAAGTCATCTGAAAATTTAGGTCGTACATAATATAGCCTACTTCATGCTGTACAATTCATTTGACCGCACCTGAAATGATAACGTTTTCTGCAAACAAAAATGATCTCTTTTATGAAGATTTGTAAAACTCCAACAAATTAACCCTTTCCAATCTACTGTCTGACGTCTAAAGACATTCTGATTAAAGGCTGTAGAGCTCCGATGTCAGAAAACACCCGGCAGGGTATTCTTACTGTAGATTACTGGCCGCTCTGTTGTCGGGGGCCTCTCCAGCATGTCCCATACCGCAGTACTGGCTCTAGCCAGCAGATGGCGCCATTGTATAATGGCAGAAAGAGAAAGCCACCTAGGAAACCCTGAATCCAAAATTGGATTGCAAAGGGTAAACCAATAACAAAAAGATACAATCCAACTGATTTTTAAAATGTTTATTTCAATGTACATTTATGTGCTTGCCTTCTAGACAGATCATAAAGACATTTTGTAAACAATGGAAATACAGTAACTGAATAAGATTATTAAAAATAAAAAACAATTTTAAATAATGTCTTATTTATTTTTATACATAATTTACTCATGCAAACTGTACTAAAAAAAAAAAATGATGCCGTACAGTTTGTGAAATGTTAAATCCAGAGATTAGAAATTGCTACGCATAGACTTGTCGACAAGTTGCAAAATGGACTTAAGAAGAACAAACCATTTACTCTCTTATATCCAGGACACAGATGCACATTGTTTTTCTAATATTGAAACTAACACCATTCACCAAATACATTTTCTCTTCATACTTACAGAATGATACCGTAAAATTTACAGCTGCGACAATTCTAGAATACAAAAACTGAAATGTATAAATAAAGTGAGAAGTGTCCACATTAGAGATTAAGAACCGCGCGTTCACAAATCATCATTAAATTCAACAACAAATAAAATATAAAGCTTTCCTGCAGAATTCACATTTGATGCAGCTGAGGTTAATTGGCATTAGAAGAAGAAAAATGCATTGTGTATGCCCCTTCAGCTGGAAACTAAAAAATGAAGAATAAAAAAAGGTAGTGCATTGTCTTTCATCTGGATTACTACAGCTTCATCCAGTGCTTAATTCGAGTTGATTTACATAGATCCTAAAACGTGACAGATGAAAATCTATTTAAAATGTAGGTTTACTTTTAAAGATTACGTTAAAATGCAATATGCAAATGAGAGATGGTGCAATGCCTCTAGAGTGCCACCTATTGGAAGGTAGCATTCTTGAAAGTCAATGTATATCCTTTAAACAAGCCTTGTTACAGGACTGGGAATATAGGCCAAAGCCAGAGTCTTCTCCAAAAAGCTGTTTCGGGGATCTTGCCCCTCATCTTAGAGTTGAAATAGTTTAGCTATGTGGTTAGGACCTTTCGGATAACAGCGGTCTGCTTGATCTGTCAGGACCGCCACTATATCAAGCCATTATTTACTATGTGGTCTGAACCTTTAACTATAACAGCAGTCTGGCTGTGTAGTCTGGACCTTCCTTCCCTGCCCATAACAGGAGTCTGCCTATGTAGTCTGGATCTCCTCCTACAATAGCCGTCTGACTAGGTAGACTGGACCTTTCCCACCATACAACACTCTAGCAAGGGGAGTCTGAACCACTCAATATAAGAAGTCAGGCTATGTGGTCAGGACCTTCCAGATAACAGCAGTCCGGTTGATCAGTCAGGACCGCTACTATATCAAGCTGTTATCTACTATGTGGTCTGACCCTCCCACTATAACAGCAGTCTGGCTGTGTAGTCTGGACCCTCCTTCCTTGCCCAGGGAGTCTGCCCATGCAGTCTGGATCTCCTCCTACAATAGCCGTCTGACTAGGTGGACTGTATCTTTCCTACCATACAACACTCTAGCAAGGGGAGTCTGAACCACCCAATATAACAAGTTAGGCTATGTGGTCAGGACCTTCCGAGTAACAGCAGTCCAGTTGATCGGTCAGGACCGCCACTATTTCAAGCCATTATCTATGTGGTCTGGACCTCCCACTATCACAACAGTCTGGCTGTGTAGTCTGGACCTTCCTTCTCTGCCCATAACAGGAGTCTGCCCATGCAGTCTGGATCTCCTCCTACAATAGCCGTCTGACTAGGTAGACTGGACCTTTCCCACCATACAACACTCTAGAAAGGGGAGTCTGAACCACTCAATATAAGAAGTCAGGCTATGTGGTCAGGACCTTCCGGATAATAGCAGTCCGGTTGATCAGTCAGGACCGCTACTATATCAAGCTGTTATCTACTATGTGGTCTGAACCTTCCACTATAACAGCAGTCTGGCTGTGTAGTCTGGACCCTTCTTACTTGCCCAGGGAGTCTGCCCATGCAGTCTGGATCTCCTCCTACAATAGCCGTTTGACCAGGTAGACTGGATCTTTCCCACCATACAAGACTCTAGCAAGGGGAGTCTGAACCACCCAATATAACAAGTTAGGCTATGTGGTCAGGACCTTCCGAGTAACAGCATTCCAGTTGATCGGTCAGGACCGCCACTATTTCAAGCCATTATCTATGTGGTCTGGACCTCCCACTATCACAACAGTCTGGCTGTGTAGTCTGGACCCTCCTTCCCTACCCATAACAGCAGTCTGGATCTGCTCTTACAATACCCATCTGACTAAGCAGACTGGACCTTTCCCACCATACAACACTCTAGCACTGTAGTCTGAACCACCTAATATAACAAGTCCGGCTATGTGGCCTGGATCTTCCTTCTCCCTTACAGCAGTAGTCTAACTAGAAGGGAAATGTATTTAATGATGTACGCCAGTTTTTGGTATAAGAAGGTTGCACATTTTGCCACATGTCACACCTGCACAAAAATCTGCGACTTTCTGCAGTTTTGTGCCTCCCTTGCTACTTTTCAAAACTAGTGAGAAAAAGGGAATGGGCTTAGCAAAGAAGCGGGGACATTCAGATCAACTGAAATTGGCATAAATCTATCCCTGCTCGTAGCCAGCAAAGCTTTGCTTTTCTGGCGCACGAAAGCCAAAAGATGCACCAAATTAATGAAAAGGCTTGCACCTCTTAAAAAAATTGGCGCAATTTACTCCAATGTACTTTGGATTGAGACCAGCATATGAAACGCTGGTCTTCGTAAATATTCGGCACCTCCCCTTATAACAGTGTAGGCAGGTAGTCCAACTTGCACCCTATAAAAGCAGTTTGCTTGTGTAATCCGGACTATCACCTTATTAGAGCAGTTTGAAAGTTTAGTTTGGAGTTGTCTGAAGTGTGCAATAGTCTATTACAAACTAATTCCTTCTTAAGCCTTCCAGCGACTTGTGATGTCATTCTTAGAAGTAACCTGCACTTTAAATCGGATTTGCATTTAAAATACAATAAATCATTTGAGGTTACAATATTTAATATAAAGTTGGGGCTGAAACCATTCAGAGGCTGACGTGTGAGGAAAGAATGATGTAACTCCTATTTGTCGCAGGTATGCTGCTAAGTAATCATTTTATATACATAAGACTTAGGAAAAACTGATTTAAAGTCAAGTAAACACTTTTACTTTCCTAGTGATCCTTGAAATATTGCATTGTGAATGAAAATACATCATGGCACATTGAGAGGACTTAATATCCTGCAGGCAACCTCGATAATGAGAATGTGTACCTTACAATCATCTCCTCCAACACAAACTACCGGACATTATGGAATGTTAGTTAGCAATCATCACACACATAAATATATATAATCTATATACATATACTTTTTTTTTTTTTTAAACCTGCAGTCTTCTATAAAGCCAGCATCACATTGAAGGCATCATAAAACATTCAGGCATAGATTGCTGGCAAAATCTATGGGTTCCGCTTTCCCCTTCCTGTTCCCTTACAGTCCTGACGTACACACTAGAATAATATTAAAGGGGTTCTCCGACAATATATAAGACGGGGGTAACTAACAAAGCACTGCATGGCATATTACATAACACCTTAAAGGGAGTTTCCAGGGAAATACAATTGGGGACCTATCCTAAGAATCGGTCATCAATAGTAGATGGACTGGGGTCTGCCACTCAAGACTCCGACCTGTCAGCTGATTGGGTTCCACGGTCAGTGGAGTGGAGGCTGCTGCTCCAACCCCTGGGTAGTGGCTGGTGATTGTAACTGCAGGCTGGGGTCTCATTAAAATCAACTGGAGTTGCAGTTCTGAGTGCCAACTACTACACGGGTTGGAGAACTGGCTTCCACTCCATACCCGTGTTAAGGTGCTAATACCGGGCGCCCAATCAGCCAGGGACCTGGATGGCGGACCCCGCCAAGGAACCATTGATGCCCTATCTTGAGGATAGGTCATCAATAGTATTTCCCTAGAAGGCACCTCTATTGTATCTTTACAGGGATCTCCAGTATGATGGGATCTTCCACTTTCCTTCAAGCTCTGTAATGCAAGTCATTTCTTTTTGTGATGTATTTGCCAGACAAGATGAGAAAGTATTTGGACTGATATGGAACAACATACACAGGAAGAAGCAGGTGACAATGCCAGAGGTCTATAGGCTAGCACTGCGTTGCTTTGTGCGTCCAGACTTTTTGTCCCGGGCTTTAGGTGAATCGCCATAAAAGGCATTCAGACGGAACAGTGAATGGAAAGATAGACCATTGTTAGTTAAACATAGGCCAATAAAGTTTCCGTTAGACATGGTTCCCGTTCCTTTACAGAATTAGTGTCAGACAGGATAGAGTAAATCAACTATGCCATTAAGGTCAAAAGGAGACAGAGCGGACAGGTTCTCCCATCTCCACCATTAAAAGCCTAGATAGGAATACCCCTTTAAAGCCAATGGTTCCCTCCAGAATTCCATTTACATGTTATTTTTTTGGCAATTCAGACGGAACGAAAAGCCTGAACAGACAACGAAACGCAGCGTGAACCCAGCCTTACTTCTGTGGGCACTAGTGGTGGATGCATACTAAAAAAGGACCATAAGTTCCTCCACTCCCGAGATTTCAGTTGGGACTATGACCACCGGTCTCCAGCACTGTACAAAATAAAAGCAATGCTTTTTTAAAGTTTTTAGGCAAGGGCACAATTGTATTGGCTTGCAGAAGAGATTTTTTTTTTACATGACATACATTTATTAAGATGTATGCAAACAAATATCACCCCAACCTTTGAGACATATGACTGATATTTGCTATAGCGCCAACATCAACCAGATTAGTTTCTATCCCCAGTGGTGCTTATTCTTACCATATCATAGCCACAAAATAGGGAGACTTATGTAGAAAGCCAATTAACTTAATATGCTTCATAAGTGTTGGAAGAAACCAGAGAACCCAGAGAAAACTCCTGCAAAGAGAGAAATCATACAAACTCCATGAAGATTTTGCCCTTAGTCAGATGCGAACCAGGACCCAAGTGCCACAAGGCAACGATGCTAACCACTGAGCCAATAGGTTGCCCCACACTGGCCCTGAGGGGTCAAATTTGCAACACAGTACATTGGGATGTTAGAATACATTTGAGTGCCTTGCCATAAATTACATAACATAATATCGCCAAAGATCGCCTTCCAGGTGACTTAATGGTTGGTCTCTACACAAAAAAACATATGAAAAGTCTGCTACAGATAATGATAATGCCACAAGTGGCTAAGTACAACTGAGCTTGCAAATACAATGAAAAACGTATGTTCCAAGTTGTCTAAACGTATGTATGTAGGCTCTTCCTGGCCATCAAACGCGGGAGCCCGTAGAGCATATAACGAGGTGTAGCTCTTGAAACTATCCCGCTGGCACTCCATGGATATGGGGGATTTTTTTTCACTATTTTTAGTAGGTCTGCCCCTTTCTCCCCCAACAAAGACAAAAAGGCAACTAAAGAATTATTGCACTTAGACGATAATTTCTGTAAATGAAAAGAAATTATTTTTTGTTTTGCTTTTTCAATGTAAAAGTGCCTTGATGACCAGACCACGAAAATATTGTGCAATTACAAAGAGGAAAAACAAAATTTCGTACAAAATGTAAATAATATCCCTTTCCAGCTGTGCAAATTAAAAGGAAAAAAAAAACAAAAACGGCAAAAAGATAAAAAACAAAAGAGTTTTTGTCTTTCTTTCTCACGCCTAGTGCATTGTGACCTTGACAATCAAGATCAAAAGGGACTATGCAACTTTGGTATAAAAGGTGACATAGTTCTTATTAGAAGCCTAGCTTCTGCCCTGGGTCTCAGGAGATCATCCCAATACTGTTTACAGGGAAATAGGGTTCTGATTTTTAGAATCCTGTATAGTCAAACATATGATACATATGTTGTTGTTTTAGAGCAGAAGGTATAACATAAATTGATTGAAAGCAACAAAGTAACTTCAAATAGTTACAAAATTAAATTAAGAGCCATTTGTTCCTGAAGAAGGGCAGAACTTGTTCCATGGTGGTAGCAACGTAAAACATAAAATACAGTAAGATGTTTTCATGTTAATTTCACCTAAAAGACTGGCCTTTTGCGGTTTTCCCCTCTGAAGTCACCAATCATCTGCTAAAACCTGACATGGTACATGTTTCTAATCAACTTCCTGAAGGCTGCGCAGGAGGTGGGGCCATAGTAGCGTGTGAGGCAGCTGGTTCTGTACTCTGATCGGCCATCTGGGTGAGAACAGATGTCGCTATTGCTTCTGCCACTGATGTGGAGCTCACGCCATTGGAAGTACTGATTGAACTGTGCTGGATTGCTTCAGTCTGTGGGCTGCCAGGCATCGAAAGGTCTTCTGAGCTTTCATCTTTTTCGGCATCTACTAAAAATACAAAATATATGTAAATATACAAAATTATAATACTACCGTGTTTCCCTGAAAATAAGACCGTCATATATTAATTTTTGCCCCAAAAGAGGCACTAGGTCTTATTTTCGGGGAGGTCTTATTTTACTTACCTAGCAGGCTCGGTCTGCGTCCATCATGCCACTCTCCGGAGGTCCGCGCTGTTCTTCAGTCCTAGCCCTTCGTACAGCATCACTTCCTGGTGACAGGATTCATAAGTCCCGCCTTCAGGAAGTGATGGCTATTGATTGGTTCTTCAAGCGCCGCGGCTCAGACAACCAATGTAGCACTGGATGAACCAATGCGATGGCTATCATTGGTTTATCGAACGCTGCATTGGTTGGCTGAGCGTGGCACTCAAGAACCAATCAACAACCATCGCTTTCTGGAGGCGGGATTTATGAATCCTGTTACCAGGAAGTGATGATGTACGAGCAGCTAGGGTTGCGAGGACTGCGGAAACAGTGCGGACCTTCAGAGAGCGGCATGAGGGACCTGGACCCATACTGCTAGGTAATATATTTCTTTTTTTAATGTAGTGTAGCTGAGGCTTATTTTTGGGGTAGGGCTTATATTTGTATAAGTCCCCACCAAAACCCCGAAAAATTAGGATAGGGCTTATTTTCAGGGAGGGTCTTATTGTCAGGGAAACACGGTACCCCATCTACCATAGGATCCATGTACACTATATCTATGAAAATCAATGATTGCATCTTGTCTGCTTGCATAAAGGCATGTGAGGCTATTGAGGAGCCATATGGGCTAGATAAAGACAGTCTGAAGGTTTTGCCTAACCAGTTGAATGCCCAACTGGAAATTGGCGTGCAACATCACAGGATAAAAGCTGAAAAGACTGGTAAATAGTGCAACCTTCCACTAAATCAAGGATGCGAGACCATAAAGAAAAAAACTTCTCTAGTTTTTGTAAAACCAGCAATGAAATGTGTTTCAAGGCTACAAGCCTCTTCCACAGTAATGCTGGGACATGTACAGCTAGGAGATGAATACTTGTTTTAGATGTATGTGAGGGCAATAAGTCTTCTCTAAAGAGCTGGGGACTAGACATTAGTTTAATTGGTGCACTAAGCTTGTTCCTCTTACGTACAGCCAAAACAATCATCATCTCCTAGCTGTACACGTCCCAGCATTACTGAGGAAGAGGCTTGTAACCTCAAAACGTGTTTAATCACTAGCTTCACAATAAATTAGGGAAGTTAGACTCATCTTCTCACCTCCTGCTTGACTTATTGGAAGATTGTGCCATTTACCAGTCTTTTCAGTTTTTATCCTGTCTTTATTATCAGACACAGGGCTGATCAATCATGTAGCCAGTAGCCATCTCCTCTGGATAGACAGTAAATATACAAAAGCAGGTCAGTCAAATGGGCGTGTTATTTTTGTGGTGGGAGGAGGAATAAATTCTTGACAGACAAGTACAACTGCTATGTCTCGCAAAGGCCGAAGTCAGGGGACGGTCTGCTGCCTCCCAAATTCATGAGTTTATTATCAAGCTCTACTGACAACAAGTTCATATCTATGTCAATCTTTACTTTGTGAGGTCCCTCCTAACCTACTCAAAAATAGGTGACGTACACTGAGTGCTGTTGGTGGTAAAACAAATTATAAATCCCTATACTAAATGGAGGACTCTAACTGTTTTTTGATGGTTGCGAATCATTCTCTTTTGATTTATTTATGATTACATTTATTATTAAACATTTGGAAACCCCGGTACGAATACATCCCTTCAAACCATATGCGCTTTTGACCATGAACCTTACCATATACAATTTACTAAGTCAAATATCTCCACATCCTCTAGTCCTCCTCAGGACGTATTTGGAGAATTCAGATAATTATCTCATTGACCACAAAACAAGGACGGATTCATTTAGATGTGACTGCCTTAATCGGTTACATTATATTACTTTTTTTGTTTATGTTTTGATTTCTGTTTATCCTTTATCAAAAGTATTAATATTGCAGGAAAGTAGAGCCCTCTGGTATGCCTAAATAATACAAGTAGATCTGCAATTCTGTGTGAACAAATACCGTATATACTCGAGTATTAGCCGACCCGAGTATAAGCCGAGTCAATAAGTTTTACCACAAAAAACTGGGAAAATTTATTGACTTGAGTATAAGCCTAGCTAAACTCGAGTATATACTAGGTAATTTAAAAAAAAACACAATACTCACCTCCCAGCTGACGTCTATGTCCCCGGCGCGATGGTCTCCCTGCTGTCATCTTCCTGCTCGGCTTTCAATTCCCCCGCCATCAGCGCTGTGTAAGTAAGCGCTGTGATTGGATCAAGCGCTGGCCAATCACAGCCAACGCTCGATAAACCAATCACAGCCATTCAGTGATGTCATTCACTGAATGGCTGTGAATGATCAAGCAGCAGCTGTGATTGGTCGGCGCTCGATCCAATCACAGCGCTTACTTACACAGCGCTGACGGCGGGGGAATTCAAAGCCAAGCAGGGAGATGACAGTGGGGAGAATTCTGAAGCAGCTTGCCACACAGCCGGAAACACAGACGCCAAATGGGAGGTGAGTATTGCGTTTAAAAAAATTTTTTTTACCTGCCTCACTGGAGTATAAGCCGAGGGGGGCTTTTTTAGCACAAAAGAATGTGCTGAAAAACTCGAGTATATACGGTAATTACATTTATAACTTCTGATAGGGATCTGCGTGTCCCATTTTATGTTGCCTCTTCCAGGTCTTTCAGCCTGTAGTTTTGTAACCTGCATTGCCAATTTGAGATGTACTCAATAACATAAGATTGAGCACAACAACAAGAGAATGTTAACAGTTATCAATGTAATACTAGTGCTCTTTGCCAGAGAGCACTAAATAGGAAAATAAATTATTAAATGTGCTGTCTGATAAAGACATCCCCTGTCCATATGCCCTTACAGAGTGGGGTACCCCGCTTACCCTTCCTCAGCCAAAGCAGAGAGCCCACTATAAGTGAAGCTTCCACTCAATCTGCCCATGTATTACATGGATGGTCATTCATCCAGCAAAATCAGCTGTGGGTACCAGGAGGCAGACCTGCAATGATCTATCAACCTCAATCTTAAAGAGGATGTCACCGATGAGTCAACTCCTTTAACCCTTTAAGGACAACAATTTTGGGGGGATTTTCATCTCTACTTTTCAAAAGTCATAACCTTTTTATTTTTCTGTCGGCGTAGCCGTATAAGGGCTTGCTTTTTGCGTAGTGAACTGTAGTTTTTTATTGGTGCCATTTTTGAGTACATAGACTATACTGTAAAATGTTTAATTCTTTTTTTATGATTGCAGGGAGAGAAAACGCATCAATTCTGCCATTGTTTTTTTTTTACAGCGTTAATCATGCAGCACAACTCACACAATAAATTTTTTCCACAGGTTGGTAAGATTACAACAATACCAGGTTTTTTCACAATAAAAACCTATTTTTTGGAATTTGTTTTTCTAAATCGCTGCATTCGAAGTCCTATAACTTTTTTACTTTTCTATGGATGGAACTCTGTAAGGGCTTGTTTTTTGGGTACAATTTGGGGGTACATACAGCTTTTTTGATAATTTTTATTATGTTTTTTTCCGTGCAAGATAAAAAGTGTGTTCAATTTATTGTACGAGTCATTACGGATACGATGATACCAAATATGTGGGATTTTAATTTTTACAATTTTTTTTATACTAATGGGGTAAAGCCCAAAAAAAGGTTGTTTTTTTTTAAACTTTTTTTTTACTTTTACACTATTTTTAATCTTCTGTCATGCAAATCACTTGTAATAGCGATCATAGGCATTGGCAAAGCAGGACGCCTGTAGCTGGTGTCCTGTTGCCATGGCAACCCACTGGCCTTACGCGATTACATCGCGGGGGTCCGATGACGTCATAGAGGGAGCATTCTTCCTCTGTGAACCCTTTACATACCGCGCTCTACATAGATCACAGCATGTAATTGGTTTACAGTGGGGGTCACTGTCCTTATGCACCCCCGCTGTTGCAGCGGGAGGCCGGCTATCAGTAACACGGGCTCCCACTGCCGGATAGCGCGGGATCTCTTCTGATCTCGTGCTATCCACAGGGTGTAAGTGTACATCCTCTTGCGTTAAGTACCCCGCCGCCAGGACATACACTTACACCCTGTGGCGTTAAGAGGGTTAACATTATGATCTGCCCTACCCACTTTTCCCAATTAGCCACAAATAGCTTACGCCTTTAAGACAGAACGCCGATAAATGAAATCATTTGCCAAGCAGCTTCATTAACGTCCCCCATCGCATCTGACATTTCCCGTTTTCAAATTTAGATCAAGTCCTGAAGAAAAAACAAAACACGTCAAATGCGCAACCTTCAAGAGACAAACGGGGAACAATGTTGTTCTTGAACATTTCTACTGTAAACTGGTTTAATTGAACTAATGCCATGTAATTATAGATGTGATGTAAACACACCTCGCAATGATTCCATGGCAAATAAAGATTATTTTTCACATTTATGGGGATGCCTCTCCATTAGGTGTAGCAGGAGCTGATGCTGGCACCTGACTGTAATGGTGTGCACTCAGGAGAATAAGCAGTATTTAGAGTCTAAATGCCACCAGCTGTTCCAGAGATGCACAAATTAATTGGGCTCAGGGCACCGAAAACATCCACTATTCCTCACGCTGAATCTAATAATTTAGCCCTTCTGAGCGGATCCTAAAAAGATAATTAAGAAGCCAATGAAAATACATCACTGTAAATTGTAGATGGCAAATGTGCAAATTGCTTCGCTAACCAACAAACATTTTTAAATGGTAAGGTAATGATGATGATGTTTTAACACATAAAAGAGTTAAGGCGAGCGCTGCTATGTTGTACAGAGACCAGCAATCATGATTCGAGCCGGCAAAGTTTGCTTATTTGTGAACAGATTCTACACTAATGCCGCTGCAAGGACGCCCCAAAGTAACTTTGCAAACATGTTTTGACTTAATTATTCTTTGGAACCGAAACGCAATAGAAAATTACAGTCAAATGGAAACATTCACTTCCTTCTGATCCCCAATTTGTAGATGTAGAAAATTGTTGTCTTTTTTGGGGGATCACTATAGATATTTTCTAAAGAATAGAAGATTATTATTTCACCATCTAGCATCATTATTGGAATTACTCCATTTAGAAAAGTAATAAAATAAATAAAAGTAGAAAAGTAAAATAAAATGCAGGACTGTAGAGAATCCCGACACACATCTTATTTTGACAGGTGAAGTTGCTGCTGGCTTTGTATTCCTCTGCAGCAGCCACTACAGGTGAAATGTAGTATTACAGTTGGTCATTCAACTGTATGGCCTTTCATGTAAATTATGAACCTGGAACGAGAGCGGTTGCTTGTTAAAGGTTCTGCTCTGCTTATATAGGGGACTTCCAAGTGAAGATAAGGTATATGATAAGGTATTTTTATGTGAGACAAGCCCTTTAAAATGGGAATTTCACCCAACTGTGACTTTTTTGCTGTATCAGGGCAAGGACACATGGAGCGGCTACCAGGAACCGTCTTTCAAATCAATTAATGTTTGCACAACTTTGCAGGTGAACAGCAATTTACCCACAAAACTATGCCGCTCCGTGTGTTCGTAAGAGGTCAGGAGTGTTTGAGCCTTATGCAGATTTTCAAAAATAAAGAGATACGGGTCTTTTCAATGATTGTGTTATTGGGCAAAAATGTTCATAGGGACGTTTGTTTGAGCGACCATCGGACTTTGTGAAGGCAGATGCTCATTTATAGGGTGAATGCATCTTTCATGCGGCACCATGCGGCGTGTTAGCGATCCTTCGTCCCTCATACATCCTGAATTGGCATGTGTAGGCAAGACAAACCAACGCTAATCTCGTTGATCGGTGCTCGTTACACGGCTCAGATTGACCCTAACCAAACAATTTGGAACTGCTCAGGGATCTTCAGCAACAAAAGTCATTCAAATAAATGGTGGCTTGCAAGAAAAAAAAAGGAATCTCCCTAGAGCACAATGTAGCGGAACCAAGGATGTATTTGGTTCAAGAGGAGTGTCGTGTCTCCTTACGGAGATCACCCAAAACGTGTGTGGAAACACCAAGGGGATGGCATCGTCTCTCCCCAAGGAGAGCACCTAGAAGTGGTGTGCTCTGCCATCCAATAGGTGGCGTTGCAGAGGTATTGTTCCACCTCTGTCTTTAGTATGTATTTCAAACCCACTAAAATACAACCCGATGCAAGCCTTGAACATTAGGGTGGAATAGTCTTTGGCCGTAATTCAACATACCACTCAACTTTACTGAAAGCATATACAGTAAGTATTATTATGTAAAATAATATAAGACCTAATGGACTCAAATTGTGGTAATCTAGCAAGATGTTGAAATAGCCCAGTTCAGAAATGCCAGGAAACTGCCTGATGACCTGGGAAGTGCACAGGAAGAGGCCATCTTTCTGCACAGCTCAATCTTGCAGAACCTCATCTCTGAAGCTTTGCAGTTGGTGCAAAAGCAGAGTATTGAACCTCAAGTGCAGGATCTGAAGTCAGAGCAAAGGACGTTTTCCTACCTATTATAGACCTTTCATGCTTGGTGTCAGGTTCTTGATGTCTTAATCTCACCACTGGTGATGCAACGTTTGGTGGTCCACCATGTTGGATAAATCCCACGCATTAAGATGGATACAAGCATTCATAAGGTATATTTAATGGTGGTGGGAGGTTACAGTTTATCACGGTTTAATGTTAGTATGTTGTTGTTTTCTTTAAGCTCTACTGGTGCACCAGAACGAGAACTGAGTGGATAAGGGCCCTTTTTACATGGGCGTAGGAGTTTTTATGTTTTCTTGCTGGCGCCGTAAAATAGCGTGAAAGGACTTTTTTCCGCGGGGGTAATTAGCGTTTTCTCACCTATTCACACGACTGTGAGCGTGGTTTTTAGCAAAAAAATATGTTGTACTCTGGAAAACCCTTGCTAGGCTTAAATCCTCTAAATTGACTTCTAATGCCTATATAGAGGTACCTGTAAGCTTTTCGCGGCATTGGCCATTGCAAAAATGCCTCCCTCTCCCTTTTTTCCCTGCTCCCATAGGAGTCTATGGAACTCGCTGGTGTATATTGGCCAAAACATAGTTCCGGAATTATCTTTTTGCCCAACATATATGCGTCGGTGCGTATTTTGATCGCGTATGTTCTATTTTTCATGGTTCCACGTTTTTACGCGCTGTATATTCGCCCGTGTGAACGGACGCATTGGAATCCAATGCTTCACATCGGTAGTGTATATACAGTCGGGTGTGAAAACGCGGCATACATGCGCCCATGTGAAAGAGCCCTAAGTGACAGGAAGTGCAGTGCGAATGGAAGGTAGCTAAGCCGTAGACTAAGGAAGAAGGGAGTCTCTTCTGGTTTGCACCAAAGAACTTTAGCAATTGTCCTACTGTCATTTTTCCTCTAGTGAAAAAGGAAGGGCTGAGTTTTTGAAATCAGTACCAGGTGGTTCTTCCATTCCTGCCCCTCCTATGACGCTGAACCCGCACCGGCAGCCTGGAGAGAATTTCATCCTAGTCGACCTGGCCTAAAGTCGCTAAAGGTATCCTGGGCCTAAAGACTGTCTACTGCTGATGCTGGTTGACCGGGCTGAGACTTTCGTTAAGCCCCGTTATACGGACTTTCATAGCTTTATTGATACAGTGAGATATCCCAAGTTATCGGGCCATACGTTATCAGTTTCCTTTTCCGCATGACAGCAATGACAGTTCCTGATGGCTATGTGAGCTACCCTAAAGACTTCAAGCCACAGTGGCAACTGCAAGACCCATCCCTCCACCGAACTGGTATGGCCAGAACTTGGACATGGGTCCCTGATGTCCTAATTGTTACCCACGAGAAAAAGAGGATCATGACCTCGCTTACGAAGTTCGGGCTGGCGCTCTTTGCCCATCACGCTGTCACCGACCCAGAAAACCGGGAAAGCCCCGAATCCACTTCCTGTAGTCTCTTACATATACATGTACTTTGCTTTTACTAAGTGACAACCATTCGGAATGAGCAAATTTCAAGAATGATTATATCATACAGCAAGATATCAAAATATGACAGCACATTTAGCCATTCTAATTGCATAACCCCATGACCTCATTTACTGTGAGATGAGTATACACGTGGCATGTCTACAAGGATATTGGGAAGACATCACAGCACACAATGGCAGATACTGGGAGCGTCTATGTGACATTATGTGGGTTTATCAGATGTAAAGGATAATAGCCTCATCCTCCCCGCAATCATTGTTAATACCCGTCTCCAACATATGCCTATGCCGATCCAATTTACTGCAAAATGTTATTCTCCAGCCCTGTCAAGTGGCTGTGCCTCCGTGTAGTAAGATTTATCAGCTCCGAAATGACAAAATCAGCTCCCTAAATATATATGGCGATGGAAAGTTGCCTTTACCGCTCAATTCTTTTAAATTAAAAAATATTGCCTGTTCTGATAAAACCGCTTAAAATGACTACAAGTAAAGATGGAGGCTATTAAGTTTTATCGCGAGCACCTGAGGAACTGTTTGCATGCAATTCAAAATGTTTCTTTATCCTCCTGAATTACTGACACTGGCAAATTAAAATGAAGTGGCTGCATATGGCGGAGACAATCTTCACATTTACAAATATCCTGGAATATCATTAACCCCTTAACGACCAGCCCATAGTGTTTTTACGTCCTCCCGAAGTGGGCTCTATTCTCTGAGGACGTAAAAACATGTGTCCTGCAGAGAATAGTGCCCCTCGGGCTGTGGACGTGACAGCTCCATGCTGTCGGTGTCCGCAGGTAGCTGACAGCATGGAGCTGTCATCCCGGGCTGTTCGGAGCCCCCCCCGGCATTGCGATCGGCGCTATGCAATGTATAGCGCCGATCGCAAAAAAAGTAAATAAAAGTACATAAAAGTTAAAGATTCAGCTGCTCTGATGGATCGGATCCATCGGAGCAGCTGAAATTACTCACCCAGGTCCTGCACGCTGCTCCCCGCTCTCCTGCCGCTCCGGGGCCCGAAGCCGGTCTTCTGCGCATGCGCGCCAGGCGGCATTACGTCAGCCGCATGCGCAGAAGGCCCGGCGGCGCGGGAGATTTAAAATCTCCTGGCTCCCGGCTCCTGTAGGTAGCCGGGAGGCAGGAGATGTCAGCGGGGACTGCGGTGAGCGGTCCCCGGTACCGCGATCGCCGTTATCCAATGGTTAGCGGCGATCGCGAAAAAGTTAAAAAAAAGTTTTAAAAAAGTCAGTTTCACCTCCCCTCATGGATCGGATCCATGAGGGGAGGTGAAAATACTCACCCCCAGTCCTCAGCGGTGTCCCGATGTCCCGGGACCCGAATCCCCGTCTGCGCATGCGCGCCCGATGATTGACATCGGGCGCGTGCACAGACGGGCTCGAGCCCCGGGGAATTTAAAATCCCTCTGCTCCTAGCTGCCATGTGTAGCTAGGAGCAGAGAGATTATACCAGGGACATGATCACTGTCATCCAATGGATGACAGTGATCATGTAAAGTGAAAAAAAAGTGTAAAAAAGTAAAAAAAAAAAAAAGTAAAAAAAAGTTTTTAAACGTTTAAAAAGCGTATGTTTCATCTCCCCTCATGGATCATATCCGTGAGGGAGGATGAAAGTACGTACCTAAGGCCCCCAGATTTATCCGCGGACCTTACCACAGCTTCTGCACACGCGCCCGTCGCCAAAATGGCGGGCGCATGCGCAAAAGCTGTGGATTGCCAGGATAATTTAAATTCTCCCTGCTCCTGGCTACAAAACGTAGCCAAGAGCATGGAGATTTAATGGGGGTCCGCGGTGAGCGGTTCCTGGTCACGTGTTCGCCATTATCCAATAATGGCGATCACGTAAAAGTTAAAAAAAAAATTTGAAGTTTCATCTCCCCTCACTGATGCGATCGGTGAGAGGAGATGAATCTTTTTACCGGAGGCCTCCGTATTTGAATCCCGACGCGATCTTCCTCCGTGGACCTTCCAGGATTCTGCACATGCGATTGCCGGCAAAAAGCCGGACACATGCGCAGGAGTCAGGGAGCCCAGGAAACTTAAAATCTCCTTGCTCCCAGCGACCAACAGTCGCCGAGAGTCTGGAGCAGTGACGGGTGGCCTCGTTGAGCGGTCCCTGGTCACGTGATAAAAAGGTAGCGAACTACCTTAGGCCGGTCTCACATGACCGGATAGGAATGACGGATTCCGCATGCGTCTGATCCGCGGTAATACGCAGATCAATCGCATTGGATTACACAATTCCGCTCACATTAGCGGGTCAGAATTGCGTAATCCACTCGCAGAAAAGAGAACGCAGCAGGTTCTATTTTACTGCGGAATCGGCAACATAGAGCCCATTGTGCTCCATGGTCGCGGATATACCTGCTGCCCATACGCAACTACCTTGTATACGGGCTGCGGGTACCCGCGTCATCGCTAAGCGACGGTGCGGGAAATACAAACAAAGGTGTACTGTGCATGACCGCCTGTGTGAGTAGGCAGTTATGCGCAGTACATTACGCAGCCGTACGCAGGGTCACAGCCGGGCTCACAGATGGGATCCGCTGTGGGCCTCCGCAAGCGGATTCCGCCTGCACCCGCGTGAGCCCGGCGTTATTCAGACCGCTACCTGTGATACGTATTTTACAAGAAGCCCCGGGAACGCTCGCTTTCCTGCAGTTCCAGGAGCACCTTGTTGAGCGCCTTCTGTGTGAGACCGCCGCACCTCATCAAGCTTACGGAGACTCACGGAACGCCACTTTTTACACCCCATACCCGCCACTGAGGTCATGAAATACCCCCAAAAAGCATGAGAGGGGGGGGGGATACCCGGTTTTATTGCCCCATGGGCCCATTCCAACCAGCCTCCGTAATTACCCCTGTCTTCGGAAATACTACACAGTTCACATTTTTACTTTTATCTAAGATTTGCGAACGCCAAAAAGGGCGTGGAGGGGGAGGGGGGGAATTTTTAGGGAGTCAATCTTTATTCTGTACAAATAAGCAATGGGGCCTGGAATGTATTCAGTTGTGCCCTAAAATCCAACGGGTGTTCCGTCCTTTATAGGCCTTGCCATGCGTCCTGTAAGTAGATTAGGGCCACAATGGGTATGTTTCTGAACTCGGGACAAACGGGGGTATCCATTTTGGGGTGAACGTCTTCATTCCTATGTACACTGTACAAAAAAACTGTTTTTAAATTGAAAAAATTGCCAAAAAAATTGAAAATCGTAACTTTTTCCTTCTGCTTTGCTTAGATTCATTCAAATACTGTGGGGTCAAAATACGCAGTACACCCCTAGATGAATTCGTTAAGGGGTCTAGTTTTCAAAATGGGGTCATTTGAGGGGGTTCTTTATAGTTTTGGCCGCTCAATGGCTCGATAAGTGGGCAATGGGGCCTGAAATTTATTCAGTGGTACCCTGAAATCCAACGGGTATTCCTTTCATTGTAGGCCTAGCCATGGGTCCTGTAAGTCTATTAGGGCCACAATGGGTATGTTTCTGAACACGGGACAAACAGGGGTATCCATTTTGGGGTGAAAGCCTTCATTTATATGTGTGCTGTACAAAAAAAACTGTTTTTAAATTGACACAATAGCCCAAAAAATGAAAATCCTATTTTTTTCCTTTTGCTTTGCTTGAATTTATTCAAAAACTGTGGGGTCAAAATATGCAGTACATCCCTAGATAAATTCGTTAAGGGGGTCTAGTTTTCAAAATGGGGTCATTTGTGGGGGTTCTATATGGTTTTGGGCGCTCAAGAACTCTACAAGTGGGCAATGGGGCCTAAAAGGACTTCAAGCAAAATCTATGTTCTGAAAGCCACCGATTACTCCTTTTATTTTGGGCCCCGTTGTGCATGCGGACATAAGATTAGGGCCACAATGGGTATATTTCTGAAAACAGCACAAACAGGGGTATCCATTTTGGGGTGTAAGTCTTCCTTCATATGTGTGCTGTACAAAAAAAGCTGTTTTTAAAATGACAAAATTGCCAAAAAAACAAAAATCCAAATTTTTTCCTTTTGCTTTGCTTGAATTTATTCAAAAACTGTGGGGTCAAAATGCGCAGTACACCCCTAGATAAATTCGTTAAGGAGTCTAGTTTTCAAAATGGGGTCATTTGTGGGGGTTCTCTATGGTTTTGGGCGCTCAAGAACTCTACAAGTGGGCAATGGGGCCTAAAAGGACTTCAAGCAAAATTTGTGTTCCGAAAGCCACCGGTCGCTCCTTTCATTTTGGGCTCCGTTGTGTATCCAGACATAAGATTAGGGCCACAATGGGTATGTCTCTGAACACGGGACAAACAGGGGTATCCATTTTTGGGTGCAAGTCTTCCTTCATATGTGTGCTGTACAAAAAAAGCTGTTTTTAAAATGACAGAATTGCCGAAAAAACGAAAATCACAATTTTTTCCTTTTGCTTGATTTGAATTCATGCAAAAACTGTGGGGTCAAAATATGCAGTACACCCCTAGATAAATTCCTTAAGGGGTCTAGTTTTCAAAATGGGGTCATTTGTGGGGGTTTTCTATGGTTTTGGGCGCTCAAGAACTCTACATGTGTGCTATGGGGCCTAAAAGGACTTCAAGCAAAATTTCTGTTTTGAAAGACACTGACTACTCCTTTCATTTTGGGCCCCGTTGTGGACTCAGATATAACAATAGGGCCACAATGGGTATATTTCTGAACACGGGAGAAATAGGGGTATCCATTTTGGGGTGTAAATCCTGATTTTCATGTAAACTATAGGAAAAAAATATGTCTTTAAAATGACAGATTTGCAAAAATATGAAATTTTACTTTTTCTCCTCTAAATTGAATTAATTCCTGAAAAAAAACTGTGGGGTCAAAATACTCATGACACCCCTCAGTGAATACATTAAGGGGTGTAGTTTTTAAAATGAGGTCATTTGGGGGGGTATCTATTATTCTGACACTCATGAGCCTTTCCAATCTCGGCTTGGTATAGGAAAACAAAGTGTTCCTCAAAATGCTAAAAAGTAATGTTAAATTTGTACGTCTCCTAAATAGTTAAAAAAAAACGAAAGTTTTTCCAATGTGCGCCCAAAATAAAGTAAACGGGTGGAAATATAAATCTTAGCAAAAATTTCTATATTATGTTTGCACATATTTAAGATATTGCAGTTGGAAATGTGAAAAAATGACGATTTTTTCAAAATTTTCCCAATTTTGGCGCTTTTAATAAATAAACACAATTTCTATCGGTCTATTTTTTCCGCCTAAATGAAGCACAACATGTGGCGAAAAAACAATGTCAGAATCGCTTGGATATGCAAAACCTTTCTGGTGTTTTTCCATGTTAAAGTGACACATGTCAGATTTGCAAAATTTGGCCTGGTCATTAAGGCGCAAACAGGCTTGGTCACTAAGGGGTTAAATCATAAAGGAGAAAGCTGTGGGTTATATATTATGAATGTTGCCTAATGCATTCCCAGCTTTGTTATTTGTTACAAATTTGTGTACCAGGGACAAAATTGGCCATTTATTCAGCGGCAGCAGCTGGTTGGAGCGCCGTATATCACAGCCAAAAAAGAGGGAGCGCAGGCAAGGCTCAATTAACCTTCCAAATGCCAAAGAGGTGACTAGTCATATTCTGATGGACAGACGTTACAGGAACATCTACTTTCATAAGCCGTACGTCTTACGGCGTTAGCGATATACAGAATGCACGGGAATGATTAGCAGCAACCGCCATTCATGGCGTACGGGGGCAATTTTTATTCCAGGTACAGGGTAGTTTTTCCTCATTAGGGCTCATGCTGACAGATGTTTTATTTCCACGGCATGGGGAATCTAGTGTAAAAAAATATATATATATGTTCTTCCCCTTTAAAGTCAACGGGAAATGACAGAAAGGAAAAGTAGGTGAAATCTGAGTATCAACTTCCCAATTAGGGGGAGTTCACATCAGTGTTTGATTCTCTGTTTTTCCATTCCGTCCTTAGAGCAGAAAACTGTGAAATAAGTAAAACCCCATTGATTTCAGTAGGATTTTTGTTTCAGTCGGCGTCCGTTTTGTCTGGTTTCCACTTATTTTGATGGAAAGAAAAAAGGAAATACAAGACTTTTTCCCCCCATTTAAAAAAAAAATTGAAGTTTTTAGGGGTTTTTTTTTGCATTCTGTCCTTCCCCCATTGAGTATTAATGTAAACTTCCATTTGTATCCGTTTGGGCTTTTGTTTAACAAGTCAGTCAAATTAGTAAACTTAGGCATTAGTTTTTTTTTAATTTTGGGAGAAAAAAAAAAGGGATTGGTTAAAAAGGATAAAAGAGCGCAGCCTTAGGCCGGCTGCACATGGGTGGATTTGCACTGCGGAATCCGGTGTGGGCATCCACCTCTGAATTCCGCAGCATATACCTTCCATAGCACGCTATAGAAAAGCGCTTTTACCTGCACACGAGCGATGACGCGGGAAAAGCAGGGGTTAAAAAGAAAATCTGTAGTGCGCATGTCCGACGGCGAGCCGTGCAGACCATCAGCAGTACAGAAAAGAAGATGTAAGGACAGGTATGCACGGTCGCCGGATGGGCACAGGGTCAGAATCCGACCTGGTGGGGTGCAGCCGGCCTAAGTCTTGCATTGACCTTAATTTAAAGGAAAAAAAAATCCATTTGCGTGAAATGTGACTGTATGTGTTGGAAAAACCTTACGGCTTTTCATTGAGATGAAGGTCTTTAGGTACAAAACAACCTGTACCCAGTAGTACATATGAGCGAGCGTACTTGCTAAGTCAAACTACTCGAGCAAGTAGTGCCTTATTCGAGTACCTAACCGCTCGTCTCTAAAGATTCGGGTGCCGGCGGCGGGCGGGGAGTGGCGGGGGAGAGCGGGGAGGAACGGAGGGGAGATCTCTCTCTCACTTTCTTCCCCCCGCTCCTCCCTGCTCACTCCCACAACTCACCGCTCCCCTCGCCGGCACCCGAATCTTTGGAAACGAGCGGGCAGGTACTCGCATAAGGCACTACTTGCTCAAGTAGTTTGCCTTAGCGAGTACGCTCGCTCATCTCTACCCAGTAGCATTACATCATACTGCAGGAACAATAAAAAAGCATCGCTAGTTGTGGTCCCCTAGGGGGAGCTGAAAAAAAAGTAAAAATAAAATAAATAAAGTTTTATTCATTGTAAAAAACAAAGTAATAAAAGTTTAACTCACCCCCCTTTTGGCATATCAATAATAAAAAAAAAATCAAAATCATAAAACTGAAATACATATTTGGTATCGCCGCGTCCGTAAAAGTCTGATCTATCAAAGTAGCGCAATATTTACCCCACACGATGAACGTTGTCCTAAAAAGAAAGAAATAAAGAACACCAGAAATGCACTTTCAGTCACCCTGTCTCCCAGAAAAAATGCAATAAAAAGCGATCAAATAGTCGCATGTATTCCGATATGGTACCAACGTAAACTACAGGACATTCCGCAAAAAATGAGACCTCGTACAACTACGTCGATGGACAAATAAAAAAGTTATTTTGCGCAGAAGATGGCAGCAGAAAATACTCTAAAAAAATTAAATGTCTTTGAAAATAAATAAAAGTAGTGCAGCAAAAAAACAAAAAAAAAAAACTCTACAAGTTTGGCATCATAGTAATCGTACTGACCCAAAGAAAAAAGTTATCATTTTTGATGCAGTTTGTGCGCTGTAGAAACAAGAAGCACCGAAAGATGGCGGAATGTCTTTTTTTTTTCATTTTACTTCACTTAAATTTTTTTAAAAAGCTCTGCTAAACTGCTTCCCCTTTTCTGTCCCCTCGTTGGCTCTCAGCAAGGGGAGGGAAAGGGGCGGGACAGGGCGGGAGCCAGTGTGCTAAGATCCCGCCCCCTCTCCACCCCTTGTCGGCTGCCAGCCGAGACACGCTGCTAAACTCTCTCCCACCACCCTTCCCCAGCAGCTGTCATAGGCTACCATAGGAGTTTATGGAAGCCGCCTCTGTATGCCACCCAGAAGATAGTTCCTGAACCATCTTCCTTGGCCAGCATAAAAGCACCCAGCCGAATATGCTATCTTGGATGGCCGGGCGCTTTTACACTGCGGGAATACGCCCGTTTGAACTGATGCATTGTAAACCAATGCATCAGATGGGCAGCGTATGTCGGCCAGCCGTGAAAGACGCTTGTGTGAATGAAGCCTAAGGATGGAACAAGAACTCCTGCACCTAGATGGTAATCCTAATCTAGTGGCCAGACAAGGATTCATATTCTCTTAGTTTGTACATGAATACTGGGATACATTTACAAATACTTTCTAAACAGTTAGACAGTGCAAGCTAAGACAGTCTAAAACTGTGCCGGATTCATCTTATCACAGCTGGATGGCAAATCTGTCAAATTATAAAACTGTCTAGTCTACGTTTATACCATCTATTAGTTGGCTTAATTCAGGTCAAAAGTTAAACCAAAATTTTGGTGCAATTTTATGCAATTTGCTACAATTTTTTGGATGAGTTGGAAAAATTGCCTGATAGTGTCTAGAAACACATCACAAAAGACCGTAAAACTTGTAAGGCCTCCTGCCCACGGGTGGATTTTCACTGCGTTCCCCACGGCGATAATCCAGCCGCAGTGAACGCTTTCCTACAGCGTTGCCACGGAAAGCTCTGCCACGCTGTCCACGAGCGGAGAATCAGCGATTCTCCGCTCGTGGGATTTAAATCACAGCAGGCTGCGAATCGCCACGATTTTCTGTGGTGAGCCTATCTGTCAGATAGGCTCAGCGCGGAGAGCCGTCAGCCCTCACCTGCTCCCAGGCAGCGGCTCCCGCGGTGGAGATCTGCCGCGGGATATCGCTACGCCCGTGGACAGGAGGCCTAAGGCAGTTTGTGTCAGAAACAGTTTGTGTTTTGAATAGCTAACATGCCCAATTATCTCCATGTTCCTAAGAGAATGGGCCTTGTTTACTGAAACCTTTAAACAGAAAAGCCGTCCCTCATTACCTACCATCTCCAATCAGAACTCAGCTCTCAGGTCTTAAAGAGGCCTGCAAAAAATGAAAGCTGCACTGTGATGTTCTGGTAGACCGCACAGGAAAGTAAATCGTTCAGATTCACGCTCTCCAGGGAGAATCTGTCGTTCAGTCTAAATACATGACCCAACTGAATGACGAATGATAATTCATTCACCTATCGAGCATGCATATAAACTGAACGATGGTCAGCCCATGTAAACAGGCAGCCATTCTATGAGCAACTGCCTGTTTATTGTGAATGGAGGGGGACAGGCCTTAGTGTTCCCTGGCTCGCTCCGCCTCCAGTTACTGAGCGATGAACGTCCTTGTGTAAAAGCATAGGAACAACCATTGCTAGGACAAGCTGTTGAGCATCTGCGGCCCTCAGGACATTCCATGTGAAAGGGCCCCAAGTCTGATACAAGGCCCAATATAGGATGAATGTCATAATGCTCCAATTGTTTTTTGGCCTTCATACAAGTGTACAGAACTTAGCACTGCTTCACTATAAGGGTGACTACCCACTAGCATTTTTTTTTCTGCTGCGAATTTGCTCCTATTTTTTCTTCCAATTGTCAATGGGACTTCCTAATGTTAAAACCACATCGCGACGCAACTTTGCGTTTTTAACATTAGAAAGTCCCATTGACAATTGGAAGAAAAAATAGGAGCAAATTTGCAGCAAAAAAAAAAAACGCTAGTGGGTAGTCACCCTAATGGGGAAATGGTAAAGGGCAATATTAATTGAACTTTAGAAAAATATTTCTAATTCAAATGGTTGTCTGGGACTGGAGAAAGGGAATAGATTTTTCTTCCACACAGAAACAGCGCCCCTCTTGTCCAAGGACATACGGCATGTCAGGCCCAATCAAATTATTGAGGTGGAGTTCCAAAACCAGACATAGCCCATGCAGAAGATTGGTGATGTGTGGGGAAAAAACTAAACAAAAAAACAGCCCCCACCAAAAAACAACAACTTTTTTTTTAGCCTAATCCTTGAAAACTCCTTTAAAAAGAACGAGCGAATGACATCAGAGTTCGCTGTCGTGCAGAAACATTGTTGGCTAGTCCAAACGAGAATCATTCAGTCTTTCACATTCGCTGTACAAGTGAATGAGAATGACTGAATGAGCGCCGTTTAAACCGAACGATAAGTGAACTGAGCCAACAATGGTTTTTATGACTGCATAAGATGAACGATGAGCGAAAAGCAAATGATTACACTGGGGAAAAAAAATATAGATTTTTTCCTTTCATGGTGCCTGGAATTTTAGACCTTATTCTGGGTATTTTGTGCCGCTGATTCCGGAAATCTCATCCATTTCATTCAAGAAGCTCTAGTTTTTGAGATATTCCTGATGTCATTATCTATTTTTGTTATAGTTACTTTATTTGCCTGCCAGCACGGATGAAACAATGTGTAAAGACATTGAAGAGAAATGGAACGTCTTTCGGCTAGAAATGTAGAACATTTCCTGCGATGGGCATGGAGAAGCTAAAGGCAGGTAAATTCAATGGACCACAAATCCGGGAACTCATGAAAGACCAGCGTCTCCAAGATTCAGTGGACAACTTTGTGGTTGTTTTGTAGGGTTGTAAAGCATTTCCTTGGGAGTTACCGTATTTCCCCGAAAATAAGACTCTGTCTTATAGTTTTTGCCCCAAAAGAGGCACAGGATCTTATTTGCGGGGGAAAGTGGGGGTTCTTATACTCATCTAGCAGGTGCCGTCCAGCTCCTGGCGCTCCGGCAGGCTTCCGTGCAGTCCTCAGCGCCACCAGAGCATCGCTAGCTCTGTTTGGTTCTCGAGCTCCACAGCTCAGCCCCTGCGGGTATTTTTTTTTCTTTTTTCGTGTAGTGTAGCTAGGGCTTATATTTCAAGCTCCCTCCCCTTTCCCTTGAAAATCTGGGTCTTATTTTCGGGGGAAACACGGTATAAGGCCTCCAACTGCAGAAAATTTGTGGGGAATTTGCTCACTTCTGTTTCTGAACACTTGGGTGTAGATTGTAGGACCTGCAGTCATTTGGGATGGATTTCCAGATTGTCTTGGTGATGTAAGTGATGAACAGGGTGAACGATCTCACCAGGAAATAAGGACTGTGGAAGAACAGGACTGCGGACGATGGGATACACATATGATGGCGGACTACTGGTGACCGTGGAAGAACAGTACTGCGGGAGATGGGATACACATATGATGGCGGACTACTGGTGACCGTGGAAAAACAGTACTGCGGGAGATGGGATACACATATCATGGCGGACTACTGGTGACCATGGTAGAACAGGACTGCGGACGATGGGATACACATATGATGGCGGACTACTGGTGACCGTGGAAAAACAGTACTGCGGGAGATGGGATACGCATATGATGGCCGACTACTGGTGACCGTGAAAGAACAGTACTGCGGGCGATGGGATACATATATGATGGCCAACTACTGGTGAAACATCCAGCGTGAATGTCCAGGAATACCTCATCGCCGGAAATGACAAGAATGTAGCTTCATCGACATCTCAATGAAGAAACTCGTGTTTTATTCGTGTTCTCGGCTTCTTGGAATTGAATTTTCTAACTTCAGCTTTTGATTGGCAGTCATCACATGTGTAATACAATATGTATGCCATATGCAATATCTTAATAAGCAGCAATAACTTGATGGAGAAAAACTAATGTCATTTTCAGAATTTATGACCCCAAAATAGCCCAAAAAGTACTAATATCTCCGTCACCAAAAATTGTGTTCCCCAGTGTTATCATTCGGTCGTTGGCGCACATTTAGACTGATCGATAATCGTTCCGTCCGACAAGAGCAGCACGCAGTACCATCTAGGAACAGCAGCACGCAGTACCATCTAGGAACAGCAGCACGCAGTACCATCTAGGACCGGCGAGTCGCAGGCTGTCTACCTCTGATGAACATTAGCATTCCAAACACAAGCCGCCAAACAGAAATATTAGGCATTTAATTCAAGATGCGGAAATCAATTCTGTGTGCAGCCGGAATAAATCCCATTACAATAAAATCTGTCAGATATACATACATATAATTTTTTTTTATGTGTTTACTTCACACACTGAAGAAACTTACCCGAGTCTTTTGCATATGTTTATCCTACTGTATGTGCGAAAAACAGGAGCACAATAGCTTTAGGGATTTTCAACATACAGTACTAATTAAAAAAACGCTTGGAAGGAAAAAAAAAAAGATCTGCAAAATGTTTTAAAGCTTTAAGAGCCGGAGAGACTTACAGTGAAGTTAATCAAGTGCAGCGAGAAAATATTTCACGGAGAGCAATGCGGAGATTAATTCTATAGAATCAACATCTGAATGTAGCGAGCGCTAAGTTTCCCTTATTTTCAATATTTAATGTTAAACACTAGAAGTGCATATGAGGCTTCTTATATTAATAGAGGCAACGTTCATTTTGGCAGTATTTCACTGTGTAGCCCAAGGCCATGGGTAATGGAACATTACTCACTATGATAGCCAGATTTCTTCTGCATGGCGGTTACAGGGCAATCTTTATGAGCCAGAAGAAGCTGTTTCAGCTGCGCCACTTCATTTCTCAGCAGGGTGACTTCATTCTAGAGGTAAAGGGGAAACTTTCTCTTTAGAACCAAATGGAATAAGTTCTCAAAGTTCATATCAAAGTAATAACATTCATGCAGCGCTAGGACAGTGGTGGAAGGGAACTTTACAGAATGTACAAAAGGTATACATAACAAAATACGGACAGGAGTCAATTAAAAATGAAGGACGTTAAATAACAACATCTTATGGATATTACATTGTGTTGATACAGGAAGTAAAATGGGGGAGATTTCAAGAATTTATATCTGCGTTTGGTTAGTGTCGCGTATGATAAGACTTGTTGGTGTAACCAAAAATGTTTAATTTCGGAGTAAAGCACGAGGTCAGACGGGGCGAGACGGGATATCTATGGTTAAATGCAGAGACTAGAACAGACTTTGATAAAGGACAG